>NW_012115377.1:4265597-4276792 GCF_000951035.1 Colobus angolensis palliatus | reverse complement strand
TAGTAGCTGGGACTACAGGCGCCCGCCACCTCGCCTGGCTAGTTTTTGGTATTTTTTTAGTAGAGACGGGGTTTCACCGTGTTTGCCAGGATGGTCTCAATCTCCTGACCTTGTGATCTGCCCGTCTCGGCCTCCCAAAGTGCTGGGATTACAGGCTTGAGGCACCGCACCCGGCCTTAAGTTTTTTTTAAATTAAGGTTAGGCATGGTGGCTCATGCCAGTAATCCCAGCACTCTGGGAGGTCAAGCAGGCAGATCACCTGAGGTTAAGAGTTCGAGACCAGCCTGCCCAACATGGTGAAACCCTGTCTCTACTAAAAATACAAAAATTAGCCAAGCGTGGTGGCATGTGCCTGTAGTCCCAGCTGTTCGGGAAGCTGAGGCAGGAGAATCATTTGAACTTGGGAGGTGGAGGTTGTAGTGAGCCAAGATCGCACCAGTGCACTCCAGCCCGGGCAACGGGGCAAGATTCCATCTCCAAAAATAAATAAATTAATTAATTAAAATAAGCACATATTGTATGAGTTAATTTATACAGTATGACTGGGCAACATAGCAAGACCTCATCTCTATCTAAAAAATTTAAAAATTAGGCGTGGTGGCGTGCACCTGACTTCAAGCGATCCTCCCGCCTTGGCCTCCCAAATTGCTGGGATTACAGGTGTGAGCCATTGCACCCAGCCCAACGTGGAGATCTGTCCCTGGGTCAACATGAATGGAGATAAATTTTCCTCCTGCCCCCACACAGCATCCCCTGCCAACTCACCCAGCTCATTCCTCTTTTTGTCCTGAGCCCTGCGATGCAGTTTGTCCTGGAAGGAGAGACAAAGAAAGCCCGTCTACCTATGCCCAGCCTGGGGGCTTGTAGGCCCCCATCACTGTCCTCACCCTACAAAGGATGACGCCCAGTTCCGGGATGTCCTGGGTCCTCCCCGCACTCTTGCCCATTATTTGCAGTGCACAGGAAGGAGCGTGGGAAAGTCTTACCTTCTTCATAGTTCCTGGGAAATCTATGGGAGAGTAAAGGTAATGGTGAGAACGGGAAATCCTCCACCGAGAACCAAGCTCACCTCCCAGCCTCCCTCCCACTCGTACCTTGCCCATGTCGGCCACATGGAGGGACCCTCCCCAGACACTCCTTGTGTGCAGGTGCCCGGCACCGATGGCAGCGATAGCCCTGATAGAAGGTACCTCTGAGATGCAGGGGACACATAAAGAAGAGTGAGTGACCTTTACAGACATGGCCAAATATTCTGCCAAGAACATAAAGGGCCCCCTTGGGTTCTCTTTAGATCAGGAGAGTGACGGAGAAGCAGAAGATCAAAGTAGGAACCCTTGCCCCCATCTCCCAATTTAGGGAACCAATTACTGGGGCAGCTTCTCTAGCAAGGAACTGATGACCAAGCCCAGGATACAGGACCTTCCTCCTAGATTCCCACCTAAGCAGCATCTGACAAGCTTTGCAGGATGTGGTCTCCTCAAAGGAGAACATCTGGAAGTCATGCCCGTTGGCGGTGGCATTCTCCGGGTAGATGTTGGAGCTGTCAGAGGAAAATTAAAAAAAAAAAAATACAAAGAGGGTCAGCATTTTATTCCTTTTTATGGCTGTATACTATTCCATGGTATGAACAGACCATATTTTGTGCGTCCACTCATTCACTGATTGATGTTTGGGTCATTTCCACCCTTTGGCCACACTGAATCATGCTGCTATGCACATCGGGAGAAAGAGAAAGCAGGTTAGGAGTTTCCAGGGGCTGCGAGAGCGGGGAATTGGGAGTGAATGTTTAATGGGTATGAGGTCTCCTTTGGGCTGATGAAAAGGTTTTGAAACTGGATAGAGGTGATGGTTGCACAACACTGTTCGTGTACAAAGTGCCATGCAATCGTGCAGTTTGAAATTGTTAGATTTTTGTTGTGGGCATTTTGCCTCATGTAAAAAGGAGTAGGAGAAGACAGAAGTGGAAGATGAGGAAGACGGGAAGAGGAAGGAGGAGGAAAGGGAGGAGAAGGAAGAGGAGGAGGAAGAGGAGGTAAAGGAAGAGGAAAAAAGGAAGGAAAGGGAGGAGAAGGAAGAAGGGGTAGAGGAGGAATAGGAGGAAGAGGAAGAGAAGGAAGGAAAGGAGGAAGAAGGGGAGGAAGGAGAGGAGGAAGAAGGAGAGGAGGAGGAAGAACAAGAGGAATAGCAGGTGGAGGAAAGAAGAGGAGGAAAGGAGGAGAAGGAGAAAGAGGAGGAGGAGGAGGAGGAGGATGGGTAGGAAGGAAACCAGGAGGAGGGGAAGGAAGAAGAGAGGGGAACGGGAAAGAGGAGGAGGAGAGGAGAAGAGTCTGGGCCGGTAGCTGAAGCTTGCACAGAACCCCGGCATTCCAAGGATGAAGACAACCTTGGGCCTGTCCCTCTTATTTCCCAGATGAAGAGACTGAGGTTCAGAGTGATCCCATGGCATGTCAGGACAGAGTAGGGACTAGAGCACATTCCTCTTTCCCAGCCTCTGCCCCTCTGAGGACAGAAAGAGGAAGGAAGACGGGGACTCACATGGCCATCTCAAACTGCTCCATCCACTTCTTCTTCAATTCTCTTGTCTTGAAGAACAGTTCATAGCCCTGGGCACCTTGGTCCTCAATCAGGAGGAACATGTGGCTCCACTGCAGGGAAGCAGAGCTCAGACTGAAGGCACTGCCCCTGCGGAGGGCGGGAGCACACACCCGCTGACCCCTCCCTCTGTAGGGAACAGTCAAGCCCATGACAGTCTCTATGCCCCCAGCACCATGCACAGATATCCTTGTAAAAGGGCTTTCTAGGATATCCAAATACACAACCGTAAACCCAAAACCACACACACATGCGTGCACATGCGCACACACACACCCCTTTGCAGAGGCACACACCAGACACAGCATGTCACTCATCATTGATTTGTCTGTTCAACAAAGCATTGGTGCAGCGCCTGCTGAGGAACAGACACTGCTAGGAGCTGGGGACAGAGCAGCGAATAGGATGTGGTCCCCAGAGCTCCAGCTCGGTAGGAGAGACGGATGCCGGAAGCAGGCAGTCACAAGACACAGCTAGCTCCTCGGGAGGCACAGGCTGAGAAACAGAGAAGCTGGCCAGGTGCGGTGGCTCACACCTGTAATCCCAGCACTTTGGGAGGCCGAGACGGGTGAATCACGAGGTCAGCACCAAGATGGGTGAATCACAAAGTCAGCAGTTCAAGAACAGCCTGACCAACACGGTGAAACTCCGTGTCTACTAAAAACACCAAAAATTAGCCGGGCGTGGTGGTGTGCGCCTGTAATCCCAGCTACTCGGGAGGCTGAGGCAGGAGAATTGCTTGAACCCAGGGGGCAGGAGGTTGCAGTGAGCCGAGATCATGCCACAGCACTCCAGCCTGGGTGACAAAGCAAGACTGCTTCTCAAAAACAAAAGAGAAGCCACAGACCAGAGCTCAGGGAGGATCTCCAGGGGAAAGACTAAAGCGAAGGGAAGAGTTCACAGGAGAAAAAGCAAAAGGAAGCAAGGAAGAGCCAAGAGGGAGAGGGGTCTCAGCTCAAATGTCACTGCCACAGAGAGTGTCCCTTCCACAGAGAGTGTCCCTGAACAATGGAGGTAAGATGTGACTGCGATAGGTGAGGGGGGCCCATCCTCACCTACCATAGTCACATCCCCTGTTTTGTTTTATTCATTTATTTTTTAATAGAGACTGGATCCCACTCTGTGGCCCCGGCTGGAGTGCAATCATAGCTCACTGCAGCCTCCAACTCTTGGCCACAAGTGATCCTCCAACCTCAGCCTCCCATGTAGTTAGGGCTACAGGCATGTGCCACCAAGCCCAGCTACATTTTTTTTTTTTTATGTTTTTTAGAAACGAGGATCTCCCTGTGTTGCCCAGGCTGGTCTCAAACTCCTGGGCTCAAGAGATTCTCCCACCTCGGCCTCCCAAGGTGCTGGGATTACAGGTGTGAGCCACTGTACCCAGCCACCTACTTTATTTTCTTTGTAGAAAGCATCCCATAAGAAGGCAAGTACCATACAAGAAATAAAATAGACCAGACATGGTGGCCCATGCCTGTAATCTCAGCACTTTCGGAGGCTGAGGTGGGCGGATCACTTGAGGTCAGGAGTTTGAGACAGGGCCTGGCCCACATGGTGGGCCTGGTGGTGGGCACCTGTAATTCCAGCTACTCGGGAGGCTGAGGCAGGAGAATCGCTTGAACCTGGGAGCCAGAGGTTGCAGCGATCCGAGATCGTGCCACTGCACTCCAGCCTGAAGGACAGAGTAAGATTGTCTCAAAAAAAAAAAAAAAAGAAAGAAAGAAAAGAAAAGAAACAAAATAAAAACTCGGTATTGCTTTCCGTTTTAGTCCTAGTGCCTAGAAGAGTGCCCTGGATAGAGTAGGTGCTCAATTTAAAAACTGTTGAGTGGCTCACACCTGTAATCCCAGCACTTCGGGAGGCCGAGGCAGGTGGATCACGAGGTCAGGAGAACGAGACCATCCTGGCTAACATGGGGAAACCCCGTCTCTACTAAAAATACAAAAAACTAGCCAGGCATGGTGGCGGGCGCCTGTAGTCCCAGCTACTGGGGAAGCTGAGCCAGGAGAATGGCATGAACCCGGGAGGCAGAGGTTGCAGTGAGCCGAGATTGTGCCACTGCACTCCAGCCTGGCGACAGAGCAAGACTCCGTCTTAAAAAACAAAAAACAAAACAAAACAAAAAAAACTGTGAGTGGATTAACACACACTTCCATATAAATGTAGTCTGGCAAACACAGGCGTATGCCCAAGTAGAGAGGGCTAAGCTGCCGACTGCGTGACGTCAAAGCCCCACCTTCTTGTTGTCTCGGTCTCCTGAAGAGTCATCCCGAATCTGGAAGCTGTGCAGGTTCACAAAGTCCTTGAGGTCGTAGGAGTCTCCCCGGCGCTTACAGATGAGCAGAGCTTTGTCGAGCAGGAAGGCATACCTGGAAGGATGGATAAGGCATTCCTCTCTGGCTCTTCCCAACTGTCCTCATCAGCTCTCTGGCCAGTTCCTCCACATCCTGGTCCCACCCTGACCTTCTCCTCCTCCTTGGCCAACTTGGTCATGCCCACCTGTCCATCCTGATCTAACCCACGTGATCCACGTTGGCCCTACTGCCTGTCAGTCTTGGCGTCACCCATATTCCTCGCTGGCTCCGTCCTGCCTGTCCATCAAGGCTCCACTGCCTTGTCTGGATAGATCTACCACCCGTCTGTCTAGAAATCTTGTCTCACCCCCACTCAGGTCCCTACCCAAATTCATCTTAATTCCACCTACAAGTCTACATAGGAACTGGCCCCACCCCTACCCAGGCTCCCCACAAGATCTGTGTTGACTCCACCCACCTGTCCATCTAGGAGTCTGGCCACGCCCCCATCCAGGCTCTTCCCCAGATCTGTGTTGACTCCACCCAACCACCCATCTAGAAACCTGGCCTTATTCCTACCCAGGCTCCATCCAGATCTGTGTTGACTCCACGCACCTGCCCATCTAGGAGCCTGGCCCCACCCCTGCCCAGGCCCCACCTAGATCTGTGTTGACTCCACCCATCTGCCCATCTAGAAGCCTGGCTGCGCCCCTGCCCAGCCTCTGCTCCAGGTCTATGTTGACTCCACCCACCTACCCATCTAGAAGCCTGGCCCCGCCCCTGCCCAGGCTCCACCCAGATCTATGTTGACTCCATCCACCTGCCCATCTAGGAGCCTGGCCCCACCCCTTTGCCCAGGCTCCATCCCAGATCCATGTTGACTCCATCCACCTGCCCATCTAGGAGCCTGGCCCCACCCCTTTGCCCAGGCTCCATCCCAGATCCATGTTGACTCCACCCACCTGTCCATCTTGGAGCGCCGTTCCACGGAGGTGATCTTGAGCTCCCCGTCGATCTTGGGCCGGCCATAGTGAGCCAGAGACTGGTCCTATGCAGCAGGCAGGGGGTCTAGCAAGGGTCTCCCAAGAAAGGAGCCAGACACCCTCCCCACATGGCCACACCCCTGGCCCACCCGGCTTCATCACCTCACCAGGTTCTCAATGGAGAGCTGGAAATTGGTGATCTGCCGCAGTGTCTCGTTGTCTCGCTTGACCTCGTTCACGCACTGAGCCAGGTCCTGGGGAAGGGACAGGGGTAAACCTGGATCCCCAACAGCCGACCCAGGCTCCTACCTAACCGCAGCTAGAGGATCAGCCTCCACCAGGAGGGTGTCTGCAGCAGGTGAGTGACCATCACCCCACACCCACTTACCCTCATGGCATCCAGGGCCAGCCGCAGGTTCTCCTTCTCCATCGCCTCCTGCGTGTGTTTCACCAGCTCCTGCGAGAACCAAGACGTCAGACGTCACCTGGCCCCTCCCCTTCTCCCTGGGGGGAGGGCCTTCCAAACAATGCTAGCTCACCAGCTCCTATCTCGTACTGGTGGCCCTGGAGGCTGAGACGTGACCCCAGTGACCCATCCCCGAATGTCCTAGGGACCCAACCCCCAGAAGCCAACCCCGTCCCCACTTTTATAGACACAGGAGAGTAGATACGTGGAGCCCACGCCTCAGGGATGTGCCCGGCACCTGGAGAAGAAGGTGATATTTGAGAACTCGCTGCATAGGCACCATCAGTAGGTCCCGCAAGGTGAACCTCCCATTGTTGGCTCGCTGAGAACATTCCTGGTGAATCAGAGAACAATGGGGAAACTGAGGCAGGTCCCAGAAAGAGCCAGTTGCAGGGTGGGTGCAGATAGATCTGAATAAATACGTGGGCAGCGCTCTACCCCAGAGCTGTGGGGATTTTTCTAGAGGCCAAAGCATCATATCTGCCCCCAAGGAAACAGGGAAAGGACTCCATGAGGTGGGGGCAGCTTAAGAACCACTGGAAGGAACTTTGGGAGGCCGAGGCGGGAGGATCACTTGAGGTCAGTAGTTCAAGACCAGCCTGGCCAACATGGGGAAACCCCGTCTCTGCTGGAAAAAAAAAAGGCTGGTGTGGTGGTGGACTCCTGTAATCCCAGCTACTCAGGAGGCTGAGGCAGGAGAACTGCTTGAACCCAGGAGGCAGAGATTGCAGTGAGCTGAGATTGCACCACTGCACTCAAACCTGGGTAATAGAGGGAGACTCCATCTCAAAAAACAAACAAACAAACAAACAAACAAAAACAATGGGAAGAGGCTGGGTACAACTGCTCACGCCTGTAATCCTAGCTCTTTGAGAGGCTGAGGTGGGTGAATCGCTTGAGCCCTGGAGTTCGAGACCACCCTGGACAACATGGTGAAACCCCATCTCTACAAAAAACACAAAAATTAGTCAGGAATGGTGGCATGCATCTGTAGTCCCAGCTACTCAGGAGGCCGAGGTAGGAGCTGGGAGGATTGCTTGGGTACAGGAGTTCGAGGCTGCGGTGAGCTATGATCACGCCACTGCACTCCAGCTTGGGGGACAGAATGAGACCCTGTCTCAAAAAAAACACAAAAACAAAAAAAACCACAAAAAAACCCACTGGAATGTGGCAAATGCTGCCTGGGATAGAGGTCCAGTATTCTGCCTGCTGAGGGGGGCCGCAGAGGGGGAGAGGGACAGGTCTGGAGAGCCCCCATCCTCACCACCCCTACCCTGTCTGTTTCCACCAGACAAACAGATCCAGGTTGAAGTTCAATTCTAGATCAGGTTCAGCCTGGGATCAGGGGTTGGTTGGAATTGGGGTTCAGTGAGAAGTGGGAGCTCAGCCTAGACTTGGGGTACCATCAGTGCTAGGGCTCAGCCGAGGGCTGGGGTTCGGTGTGGCATCAGAGCTCAGTTCAGGGTCAGGACTTCACCCTGGTATCAGGGGTCAGCCCAGACCCGGGGCTGGCCCATTTCTGTTCTTCTCCATTTCCTCCACTTGGCTGGCCAGTACCTCCCTCCCCAGTCCTTTGACGGATCCCTGGCTGGGCTGTAGCAGAAAGTGGACCATCTGCAATTCAGTGTCCTCCCTGCTGCCCCCAGGGCCTGGGGAGGAGCGGGAGAGGCCCCCACCTCCAGCTTCATCTGCACGTCCTCCCGGGCTGCGGCCACACGATCCAGGTGTTTGCTGGCTGACTCCACCTGGCTGCAGTAGCGGCCGTAGATGAGGAACCTACAGGGAGAGGACAGACCACCAGGTAAGGGTGGCTGGCATCAAGGTCGGGCAGAGACTGGCGTCAGCCTTGGCCTCGCTCTTCCCAGCTGGAGAAGAAACCTGACTCTCAGTTTCCCCATCTGTGAAATGGGAATAACAGTAGCATCTCCCACGCGAGGCTATTGTAGCATTATCTCATTTAACGCTACGGTAATCTCACCACAGTACCTGGTATTGTCTCTGCCCCATGTTTGTTTATTTTTATTTTATTTCATTTTATTTATTTTTGAGATGGAGTTTCACTCTTGTTGCCCAGGCTGGAGTACAGTGGTGCGATCTCAGCTCACTGCAACCTCCACCTCCCAGGTTCAAGCGATTCTCCTGCCTCAGCCTCCTGAGTAGCTGGCATTACAGGTGCCCGCCACCACGTCTGGCTAAATTTTGTATTTTTAGTAGAGAGGAGGTTTCACCATGTTGGCCAGGATGCTCTCCAACTCCTGATCTCAAGTGATCTGCCCTCCTTGGCCTCCCAAAGTGCTGGATTTACAGGCGTGAGCCACCACACCTGGCCTATTTTTTATTTTTGAGACAGTCTTGCTCTGCCGCCCGGGCTGCAGTCCAGTGATGTGATCTTGACTCACTGCAACCTCCGCCTCCCGGGTTCAAGCAATTCTCCTGAGTAACTAGGATTACAGGTATACGCCACTACGCCCGGCTAATTGTTTTTTTGTATTTTTAGTTGTGTTTTAGTTGTATTTTCAGGCGATGCAGACGGGGTTTCACCATATTGGCCAGCCTGGTCTTGAACCCCTGGCCCCAAATGATCCACCCGCCTCAGCCTCCCAAAGTGCTGGGATTACAGGCGTGAGCCACCGTACCTGGCCAATGTTCCTTCATTTAACAAATACTTATTGAGCACCTACTATGCCAGGCCCTGTGTGCATCCATATATTCCACCCTCACCACCAGCCTAGGAGACACATTCCTGTGACCCACTGATGTACAGATGAGGAAGCAGAAGCACAGAGAGGTTAAGTGACTACCCAGTGCCACACAGCAGAGCTGGGAATTGAACCAGAGATGGGCAGCCCCTTGCCCATGAGCACACAGCACAAAGTCCTCCCCGTCCAGCGGTGTCTGAGAGTAAGGTCTCTCGAACGCTCAGCCTAGGAAAGGCAGAGGGACCCCAGAGCTTCAGTCTGGCCAGCTGAGTCTCACCTCTCCTTGTATTTGATGAAGACCTGGTAGAGATTGGCTGCGCCAGGGGTGCCCAGGGCTTCCTTCATGTCCTTTAGGAAGTGAGTATGAACACGAAGCAGGTCCTACTCGGAGGGAAGGGTGAGGGCTGGGACCAGAGCCCAGGGCTCAAGGGGCCAGGCAGGAAAGGGTCATCCACCTGCCCCATGCTGTTCAACTCCCAAGCCCTGTTCTCCAGGGACAGGTAGGGGCAGCAGGTTGTCCACACTAGACAGACCTAAGAGGGTTGGGGATCGGCTGGCTCACCTCAATGTTGATAAAGATGATCTCAATGTCTTGAGGTTTCAGGAACCGTTGCAGGGGCTTCATGAAATGCTGCAGGGAAGGGAGAGAAAGATAATGGAAGACAAGATTCCTTCCTCCAGACCAGTCTCAGAGAGACAGGGGAAGGAGACAGAGAGAGAGAGATAAACAGAGGGAGCGTGTCCACACAAAAACTTGTACAAGAATGTTCACAGTGAAATTATTCATAATAACCCAAAAGCAGAAATAACCAAATGCTTATCAATGGGTGAATAGATGTACAAAATGTGGTCCGGCCAGGTGCAGTGGCTCATGCCTGTAATCCCAGCACTTTGGGAGGTCGAGGCAGGTGGATCACGAGGTCAGGAGTTCAAGACCAGCCTGACGAAGATGGTGAAACCCCATCTCTACTAAAACTACAAAAATTAGCTGGGCACGGTAGCAGGTGCCTGTAATTCCAGCTACTCAGGAGGCTGAGGCAGGAGAATCGCTTGAACCTGGATGGCAGATGTTGCAGTGAGCCGAGATCATGCCACTACACTCCAGCCTGGGCAACAGAGTGAGACTGGTCTCAAAAAAGAAAAAAAAAATGTGGTCCATCTGTACAATGGAATATTATTCAGCCATGAAAAGGAATGAAGCTCTGACACAGGTTACAGTGTGGATTAACCTTGAAAACACCACACTCAGCGAAAGAAGCCAGATGTGTATAAACCACGTAGTATGTAATTCCCTTTACACGAAATGTCCAGAAGAGGCCAATCCACAGAAACAGGGAGTAAGCTCATGGTTGCCATGGACTGGGGGAAGATAAGAGATTAAGGGGGACAGCTAAAGAGTTTGGAATTTCTTTGGGGGATGACGAAAATGTCCTAAAATAAAGGCCAGGAGTGGTGGCTCACACCTGTAATCCCAACACTTTGGGAGGCCAAGGCAGGAGGATCGCTTGAGGCCAGGAGTATGAGACCAGCCTGGGCAACAAAGCAAGACTCCATATCTACAAAAAAAATTTAAAGAATTAAGCAGGATGTGGTGGCATGCATCTGCAGCCTCAGCTCCTCAGGAGGTAAAGGCAGGAGGATCATTTGAGCCCAGGAGTTCCAGGCTGCAGTGAACTATCATCGTGCCACTGCACTCCAGCCTGGATGGGAGAGTGAGATCCCATTTCAAAACAAAACAAATCAAAACAAAAGAAACAAACAAAAAAAAAAACAAAACAAATGAAAATGTTCCAAAATTAGATAGTAGTGATGACTGCATAATCTCGTGTGTATACCAAAAACCATTAAATTGTATACTCTAAATGGATGGATTATATGTATATTAATGAAATCTCAATAAAGCTATTCTTAAAAGAAATGAGAGATGAGGATACAGAAAAAAGACTGAGCCAGGGATAAAGAGCTACAAAGGGAGAGAATGACACTCTGAGGAAGAAAATAACAAGAGAAGACCCGGAGGGAAAAGGAGACAGAGTGAGAGATAAAGAGAGAGACAGAGAGACAAGAAGAAGAGGCCCAGTGCGGCCTCCCAAAAGGCTTGGATTACAGGAGGATTGCTTGAGCCCAGGAGTTTAAGACCAGTCTGGGTAACACTGCAAAA
>NW_012115377.1:4264460-4264829 GCF_000951035.1 Colobus angolensis palliatus | reverse complement strand
TTATATTTATATTTATATATATATATATATATATGTCGGACTCATATTTATATATACATATGTAAGTCAGAGAAATCCAGAGGCGGAGACAGTCACAGAAAGGAAAAGCGATGGGGGCAGGAAAAGCCTCAGCTGCCCAGAGGCGGCCGGACAGGTGGACCCGCGCATACGCCCGGCAGGCGCTGGGTGGGAGGCGCCCACCTGCTGGATGGAGCCCAGCGTGTCCGTGTATTTCTCCTCCGTCTGCTGAATCTCCCGCAGACAGCAGCAGCGCTTGTCATACTCTGTCATCTTGGGCTGAGAGCGAGGGGAGAGAACGGTGTTGGGGGACCTGGGGCTGCTCCCCCACGCCCGCACCCTCCCCAGGCC
>NW_012115377.1:4252381-4258167 GCF_000951035.1 Colobus angolensis palliatus | reverse complement strand
CAGGGCAGGGCCATGTCCCCTCAGACCCCAGGGCAGGGCTGTGTCTCCCCAGACTCCCAGGCAAGGTCGTGTGCCCCAGACACCTGGGTATGACCTTATTTCCCGGAGGCCAAGGCCAGGTCCCCTCAGACCCTCCACCCCCAGGACTGTGCTGAAATGAGCTGTGCGGCCACAGGCCTGAGCACTCACTCGATCTGGTCGGACAGGCCACTGTAGATGTCTTCATCACCTATACACTCCTCCTCGGTGGGGAAGGGCCTGGGGGGTCAGGAGGGTGTGAGCCAGGGGCCTGGGGGCTGGGTAGAAGTGGGGCTTCAGGGAGGGAGAGGATTGAGGCTAAATGGCCCAAGGCCCAGGTGGTTACTCACATGATCCCCCTGTTCTGGGCGATCGGGGTCCAGGACAGAGCAGACAGGGTGTAGATGACCTGTGACGAGGCAGTGGCCACCCAGTGAGCTCCTTGTACACCCCCATGGCAGAAAACAGCCTCCAACTGCAAGGCTCTGTCTGAGGTTAGACCCCACCTCAGAGGTTAGGTTCGCCTCTTGGGAACCTAATTCGGGAATTTCTCTACCTCCCCATTCCGCATACCATTGTTCCCTTAAGTGAGCCCCACCCTTTGCTCCTATCTTCCTTATTTATTTACTTTTTTTAAGTGGAGTCTCACTGTGTTGCCCAGGCTGGAGTGAAGTGGCATGATCTCGGCTGTCTGCAACCTCTGCCTCCTGGGTTCAAGCGATTTTCCTGCCTCAGCCTCCCCAGTAGCTGGGACTACAGGCACCCGCCACATGCCTGGCTAATTTTTTGTATTTTTAGTAGAGACAAGGTTTAACTGTATTAGCCAGGGTGGTCTTGATCTCCTGACCTTGTGATCCGCCCACCTCAGCCTCCCAAAGTGCTGGGATTACAGGCGTGAGCCACTGCGCCCTGCCCTCTGTCTTTCTATTTAATCCTCATAGCCACTCAGAGAGGGCAGGATGATAATATTCCCATATTTAAGGTGAGAAGCAGGGGCTCAGAGAGGCACAGCCACGTATCTAAGGTCATACAGCAAGTGTCAGAGTGAGGACTCAAACTCAGTTCCACATATCCTAAGCCAGGGCAATCTGCACCTTGTATATGGCCTGGTCTGGCTTGTCTGCCTGTCCCCTGACAGCCCTTAGCTTGTCCAGTGTAGACGTCAATGGAAATGAACTGAAACTCAGTCTTTGCGCTTCAAATGGGCAGCTCACCTTGCCAAAATCCTGCACATCGAAGAGGTCAAAGGCTTCGAAGAGCTCACTCCGCTTGAGGCCGAACTTCTCACAGCAGGTGGACAGGAAGGTTCTAATGTTCTTAAGGCACAGGAACTGCGAGGAGACAGAGAAATGAGAGTAGGGGAGGATGAAAGGACAGGGGAGAAACTGACTCCCAGGCCACCTGGCTTGGGGACTGGTGTGGAGGGGAAATGAAAGCACAGACCCCCTTCCATGAAACTGCATCCTCTTCTGATAAAGATTAAACTGTGCCTGATCCAGATCTATGCTCTGCACTTTTTTATCGAGTTAAAATTCACAAAACGTAAAATGAATCACTAATGGTTAAACAAATGTGGTATATCCATACAATGGAATGGTATTCAGCCGTAAAAAGGAATGAAGCACTGATTCATACTACAATATGGATGACCTCAAAAACATTCTGAACTGCACAGGAGGCTGTGATGAGTGGATCGCTGAGCCCAGGAATTCGAGCCTGCAGTGGGCTATAATGGCACCGATGCACTTCAGCCTGGGCAACAAAGCAAGCCCTGTCTCAAACAAACAAACAAACAAACAAAAAATCAGGCCTCCTGCCTCCACCTCCCAAGTAGCTGGGACTACAGGCATGTGCCACAACACCGAGCTAATTTCTGTATTTTTTGTACAGACGAGGTCTCACTATATTGCCCAGGCTGGTCTTGAACTCCTGGACTTGAGGAATCTGCCCGCCTCAGCCTCCTAAAGTGCTGAGATTATAGGTGGGAGCCACCATGCCTGGCCATCCCTGAACTTTTTTATTTCATGAGCCAAAACATTCTTTTTCTTGTTTAAGTCAGTTTAGATTGGGTTGCCATGGCCTGCAACCAAAAGATATTAACTAATGAAATGGTCGGGCACATGTAACATGGCCCCAGCTTTTGAGTATCTGGAAAAAGAAAAAGAAAGAAAGAAACCTTCATATTCTTGCATTTGCCAAGTATTGGCTCATCCAACGTCCCAACAGGTTCAGCACTCTCTGAAGTTCCCCAGATCCAGAAGAATTCTAACCAGCCTTCCATCCACCAGCCTCCTGCAGCTTGTAGACTTGGCCTCTCCCATATTCCCCAACACTCTCCATGAAGTCAGTGTGGACCAAGAGTCCTGAAGCAGACTCATCAGGAGACTTGGTTAAAATTCATCTTCCAAAGCCACATATTGTATGCATCTATTTATATGAAATGTCCAGTACAGGTAAATCCACACAATGGAATATTACTCAGCCACAAAGAAGGAGAAAATACTGTTCCACACTATGACATGGACGAACCTTAAAAATATGCTCAGTGAAAAAAGCAAATCACAAAATGCCATGTATTGTACAATTCTATTCCTAGGAAATGTCCGGAACAGTTCTGAGACTAGAAGTCCAAGATCAAGGTGTCGGTAGGACTGGTTTCTTCAAAGCACAGGTCCCATTCTGTGATATGAAACAGCAGAGCCAGGTGCGGTGGCTCAAGTCTGTAATCTCAGCACTTTGGGAGGCCGAGATGGGCGGATCACGAGGTCAGGAGATCGAGACCATCCTGGCTAACACCGTGAAACCCCGTCTCTACTAAAAAAAATACAAAAAACTAGCTGGGTGTGGTGGCGGGTGCCTGGAGTGCAATGGCGCGATCTCAGCTCACTGCAACCTCTGCCTCCCAGGTTCCAGCAATTCTCCTGCCTCAGCCTCCTGAGTAGCTGGGATTATAGGCACCCACTATCACACCCAGCTTATTCTTGTGTTTTTAGTAGAGATGAGGTTTCACCATGTTGGTCGGGCTGGTCTTGAACTCCTAATCTCAGGTGATCCACCCACCTCGGCCTCCCAAAGTGCTGGAATTACAGGTGTGAGCCACCGCGCCTGGCCAGCTTGATTCTACTTTTTAGGACTGGATTGTAGGTTCCGCTAAGGGCTTGTGTCAGTAGACAGCCACCTTCTCTCTGCACTGTGACGTGGTCTTGCCCTGCCTGTGCCCTGGTTTACTCTTGTTATAAGGACATCAGTCATAGTGCATTAGCCCACACAGATGACCTCATTCTAACTTAACTAACTCTGTAAATACTCTATATCCAAATACAGCCACATTCTGAGGTACTAGGAGTTAAGACTTCAATGTATAAATTTTGAGGTACACAGTTTGACCCATAACACAAAAGAAACTGTATTCCAAGAAGAGCGAACAGCGCATGCAATGATCCTGAGGCAAGACTTTGCCTAACATGTTGGAGGAACAGCAAGGAGGCCCATGTGGCTGGAGGTAGAATGGGCGAGGAAGAAGAAGAGAGGAGGACAGGGAGATGACCCACACATTTATTATGAGAAAATAAATTTCTGCTGTTTAAGCCTCCAAGCTTGTGGTACTTTGTTATGGCACCCACGCAAACAAATATACCCTGATATCCAGAAGAAAGTTCCTTGCTAACTTCTTTGTCTTTCCTCAAAGGACACATTTTCTATGAGACCTCCTCTAACCACCCTATTTAAAATCACACTCCCAGGTTGACATGGGCCCAGGAGTTCAAGACTAGCCTGGTCAACACACAGAGACCCTATCTTCACAAAAAATAAAAAGTCAGCTGGGTGTGGTGGTGCACACCTGTAATCCCAGCACATTCGGAGGCAGAAGTGAGACAATCATTTGAGCCCAGGTGTTCAAAATCAACCTGGGGCCACAAAATGGGAGCCTATCTCTACAAAAAATATTTAAAAATTAGCCAGGCATGGTGGTGCATACCTGGGCAACATGGTGAAACCCCATCTCTACTAAAAATACCAAAAAAAAAATAGCCAGGCGTGGTGGTGGGCACCTGTAATCCCAGCTACTCAGGAGGCTGAGGCAGGAGAATCGCTTGAACCCAGGAGGCAGAGGTTGCAGTGAGCTGAGATAGTACCCCTGCACTCCAGCCTGGGCAACAAGAGTGAGACTCCGTCTCAAAAGACAAAAAAATTGCATTTCTTGGATGCCTACTAAGCATGGTTAGGCATTCAGATTAACTCCGTTCTCATAAACACAGTGTGAGTGTTTATGCCTTTTTGAGATGGAGTCTTGCTCTGTCGCCCAGGCTGGAGGGTGGTGGCACCATCTCAGCAACTTCCGCCTCCCAGGTTCAAGCAATTCTCCCACCTCAGCCTCCTGAGTAGCTGGAACTACAGGTGTGCGCCACCATGTCCAGCTGATTTTTGTATTTTTTGGTAGAGATGGGAATTTCACCATGTTGTCCAGGCTGGTCTTGAACTCCTGACCTCAAGTAATGCACCTGCCTCAGCCTCCCAAAGTGCAGGGATTACAGGCATGAGCTACCACGCCCGTCTATGTCCATTTTACCTACAAGAAAGCAGGCTTAGATTGGTGTAGGGGTTCTGCTTGAGATTAACAGCAAGAGTAAGTTAGGGGAGGAGCTGCAATTAAATTCTGAGATGGTGTGAATCTAGAACCCACGTTCTGTGTGTGTGTGTGTGTGTGTGTGTCTCTGTGTGTGTGACAGAGAGAGAGAGACAGAGAGAGAAAGATGCTCTCACTCTGTTGTCCAGGCTGGAGTGCAGTGGTGCAATCATAGCTCACTGCATCCTTCACCTCCTGGGCCCAAGCAATGCTCCCAACTCAGCCTCCCGAGTAGCCAGGACAACAGATGTGTGCCACCACACCCAGCTAATTTTAAAAATGTTTTTGTAGAGACAGAGAGTTTCATTATGTTGCCCAGGCCGGTCCTCAGGCAGTCCTCCTGCCTCAGCCTCGCTAAACGTTGGTTATTACGGGTAGGAGCCACAACTCCCAGCTAAGCCCGCTTTCTTAACCACAGCCTTTTCTCTTTCCCTTGTGTGTAGTGGAAGCTAGCATGAGCTTCCACCCACCGTGCCCTCAATTTTTCAGCATGCTACAGAGATAACATGGACTCCTCTCAGCAACTCTTCAAGGTAAGTAATATTATTATCCTCATTTTACAGAGAAGGAAGCTGAGGTGAGACGCACAGCTGGCATGCAAACTCAGGCAGTATGACTTCCAAGCCTGTGCCTAACCATTATGCCATAGCTGTGTGTGCGAATTGATTTGGTACTCAGTGCCTGTTGTAACCCTGTTTATCACACTTCCATGTGTAGAATGTATCATCTTCTCAATTGCTGCCACAGTCTATGTAACCCATTACATACAGAACATGAACTTTAAATTAACTTTAACTCTTTTGTGTTTAAGAAGAGAACTGTCCATCCTCCTACAAAACTAAGCTCATGTGCTACAAACAGAAGCAACTGTCTGACGGGTGTAATGGCTCATACCTGTAATCCCAGCACTCTGGGAAGTCGAGACGGGAGGATCACTTTGAGGTCAGGGGTTTGAGACCCTGTCTTTACAAAAATTTCAAAAATTAGCCTGGTGTGATGGTCGGTGGTCCTAGCTACTCAGGAGGCCAAGGCAGGAGCATCACTGGAGCCCAGGAGGTAGAGGCTGCAGTGAGCTATGATCACGCCACTGCACTCCAGCCTGGGCAACACAATGAGACCCTGTCTCAAAATAAATAAATAA
>NW_012115377.1:4250142-4251466 GCF_000951035.1 Colobus angolensis palliatus | reverse complement strand
AAGGAGGGAGGGAGGGAGGGAGGGAGGGAGGGAGGGAGGAAGAAAGGAAGGAAGGGAAAGGAAGGAAGGAAGGAGGGAAGGAAGGAGAAAAGAAAGAAAGAGAAAGAAAGAAAGAAAAAAGAAAGAAAGAAAGAGGGAAAGAAAGAAGGAAAGAGAGAAAGAAAGAAAAAAGGAAGGAAGAAAGGAAGAAAGAAAGACAGTGGTCATTTTTGCAGAAGAAGCAATCGTCAACATAGAAATTCCCAAAGAATATACAGATAAATTGCTAAAATTAACAAAATTATTTGGCAGTGTGGCTGAATCCAAAATCAATATACAAAGTGTACTAAGTGTCAGTACATAAGCAAAAATAACTCACAAATTGTTTTTTATTTTTTTTAAAAAAAAGATAACATGTGTGAAATCCTAGAGTAAGCAAAACTAACCTATGATGATAGAAATCAAATCAGTGGTTGCTTCTGGGGCAAGAGAGAAGGTAGAGATTGACTCAGAGAGGCCGCAAGTGGTGGAAATGTTCTGTTTTGATAAGGGTGTGGATTGCACAATTGTCCACAGTTGCTAGAACCAATTGAATGGTAAAATGAAGAATTTAGCATTTCACATAGGGAAATCAGAGTTTGATTTTAAAAGGATACTATGGACCATAGTCTAGAAGATGTGAAACAAACCTATATAAAGCTAGTGACCTAAACAAAATAGAATGTATACGAGTTGCTTTCTAGCAAGACTCAATGTTTTGTTTTATTTTATTTATTCATTCATTGATTTGTTTTTAGAGAAAGGATATCACTCTGTCACAAAGGCTAGAGTGCTCTGGCACGATCATAGTTCACTGTAACCTTGACTTCCTGGGCTCAAAATGTCCTCCTGCGTCAGTCTCCCAAGTCACTGGGATCTCAGGCCTATGCCACCGTACCTGGCTAATTTTTTTTAAAGATTTTTTATAGAGACAGGGTGTCACTATTGTCACCCAGGCTGGTCTTCAATTCCTGGCCTCAAGTGACTCTCCCACCACAGGCTCTCAAAGTGCTGCAATTACAGGTATGAGCCACTGCACACAGCCCCAAGACTTAAAGTTTTAAAATCTTCAATTCTCTCCAGAATTGAGCTGTAGATGTAATGCAATTACAGTTAAAAACCCCAGAATGGGCCGGGTGCGGTGGCTCAAGCCTGTAATCCCAGCACTTTGGAAGGCCAAGACGGGCGGATCATGAGGTCAGGAGATCGAGACCATCCTGGCCAACACGGTGAAACCCCGTCTCTACTAAAAAATACGAAAAACTAGCCGGACGAGGTGGCGGGCACCTGTAGTCCCAGCTACTTG
>NW_012115377.1:4245606-4248947 GCF_000951035.1 Colobus angolensis palliatus | reverse complement strand
AAAAAAAAAAAGAAAGGGCTGGACATTTCAAGTTCTGGAAATTATCATTATCATCATGATAGTGATATCATCATCACCACCATCATCACCATCACCATTCTCGTCATTATCACTCTTATCATCATCCTCGTCATTATCACCACCATCACCATCATCATTACCATTATAACCATCACCACCATCATTACCACAATCTTATTCACGACCATGACCATCATCACCATCATCATCATCACCATCATCATCTTAGCTCCAGCTCGGAAACCCAAGAGCATTCACCAACCCATCGATTTTCGTATTTTTGGTTGTTTTTGTTTCTGTTTTTGTTTTGAGACAGAGTCTCCCTCTGTCACCCAGGCTGGAGTGCAGTGGTGTGATCTTGGCTCACTGCAACCTCCGCCTCTCAGGTTCAAGTGGTTCTCATGCCTCAACCTCCCTAGTAGCTGGCATTACAGGCACCTGCCGCCACGCCCAGCTAATTTTTGTATTTTCTGTTTAGTAGAGACAGGATTTCACATTGTTGACCAGGTTGGTCTTGAACTCCTGACCTCAAGCAATCTGCCTGCCTTGGCCTCCCAAAGTGCTGGGATTACAGGCATGAG
Source organism: Colobus angolensis palliatus (assembly GCF_000951035.1). Classification (NCBI taxonomy): domain Eukaryota; kingdom Metazoa; phylum Chordata; class Mammalia; order Primates; family Cercopithecidae; genus Colobus; species Colobus angolensis. The sequence continues at coordinate 4,248,345 of NW_012115377.1, read as the reverse complement.
CCACTGCACCTGGTCAATTTTTGAAACTAGAAAAGACCTCAGATATTAACTGGTTTTCAATCTTCATCACTCAGAGAGAGAAACCCAAGGAGGGAGAAGAAAGGTTTACTCAAGTGCATAAATCAAACTGAGTGTTACTGCCTCCAAGCCCTTAGTTCTATTCCTGCTGCCTACTTCGGGCAGAGGCCACTAAAGATCCACCAAAATTCATGCTTTCTCTTCCATAATATGGAATTGCTGCTGGAAAATGGCTGCCCAGCTAAGGACTGCATTTCCCATCTCTCCTCGCATGTGGATGCAGTCACGTGACGGCTTCTGGCCAATAGAATAAGCGCGTTTGTCATAAATATCACGTTCAGGGCACTGTATTTAAGGAGAAATTACTCCTCCATACCTCCTCTCTCCCTATTTTCTGCAGGCTGAGACTCTAAGGGATGGCAAAACTGCAAATGAAAGTAGCCTGGGTCCCTGAATTACTCGGTGGGGAAAAGCCCCCCGACCTGGAACCAGAAGCACATGCATTGTACTGTTTTGTGTACAAGCAATAGATTTTTACCATGTTAAGTCACTGAAATGTCGTTTGTTACAGTAGCTGGTGTTATCCTAAGGAATACCCTTTGGGCCAGAGATAGCTGTGATGTGTCTGTCTGATCCTCAGAGACCTCATGACTCTCCATTCCAGCTTCTCTTGCCAATTCTTACAGTAATTACATACAGGGAGATGAATAAAGGACTGATGTCTGGGCTAAAAGTTCCTCTCCTATTTGCCTGGTGAACTCCTACTCATCCTTCAAGGCCCATCTCCAATATCTCTTCTTCCAGGAAGCCTTCCCCAGTGTCTTCAGCCAAGCAGAGTCCTCATTCTCCCCCCACTGCAGCCTCCCTTAATATGATGTCACTCCCTATCCCAGGCCTGACAACAAAGACGCCTATGCTGGGCTCTCTCCAGATGAAGTCAGAACCCAGGGTTGAGTCACCTCTGAATCCTGAACATCACATGGTGGCATGCAATAGTGGCCAACACAATTTATTGAATAAATAAATAAATGAGGCTGGCGCATGGAGACTGACACCTATAATCCCAGTACTATGCGAGGCCAAAGAGGGTGGATCACTCGAAGTCAGGAGTTCAAGACTAGCCTGGCCAACATGGTGAAATGCCATCTGTGCTAAAAATACAAAAATTAGCCGGGCATGATGGTGAGTGCCTGTAATCCCAGCTACTTGAGAGGCTGAGGCAGGAGGATCACTCGAACCTGGAAGGTGGAGGTTGCAGTGAGCTGAGATTGTGTCACTGCACTCCAGCCTGGGCAATAGGAGCAAGACACTATCTCAAAAAATAAAATAAAAAGAAAATTAATTTAATTTAATTTAATTTAATTTTAAAAAATGAATAACAGAGTAACTAGAAGATAGTCTGTACCTCCGTTCCAGACCAGGACCAAAGTTTTGGAACAACAGTTGAAAGCATGCCTTTTCATTGCAATCCATTTCTTTGCTTACAGCTGGGGAAACAGGTTCATTCTTTCAACAATGGGCACCTCAAATTTAAGAGGTCCAAGACTGATATCATTCCGCTTTCAAACTTGCTCTCCCTCCAGCCTCTTCACCTCGTAATGGCTCCATCACAACCCAGCAATTTGGCTTAGAAACTGAAGATGATTTTCAACACTCCCCAATCCTTCAGAATCAAGTTAGAATTTTTTTTTTTTTTTTTTTTTAGACGGAGTCTCGCTCTGTCGCCCAGGCTGGAGTGCAGTGGCCAGATCTCAGCTCACTGCAAGCTTCACCTCCTGGGCCCAAGCAATGCTCCCAACTCAGCCTCCCGAGTAGCCAGGACAACAGATGTGTGCCACCACACCCAGCTAATTTTAAAAATGTTTTTGTAGAGACAGAGAGTTTCATTATGTTGCCCAGGCCGGTCCTCAGGCAGTCCTCCTGCCTCAGCCTCGCTAAACGTTGGTTATTACGGGTAGGAGCCACAACTCCCAGCTAAGCCCGCTTTCTTAACCACAGCCTTTTCTCTTTCCCTTGTGTGTAGTGGAAGCTAGCATGAGCTTCCACCCACCGTGCCCTCAATTTTTCAGCATGCTACAGAGATAACATGGACTCCTCTCAGCAACTCTTCAAGGTAAGTAATATTATTATCCTCATTTTACAGAGAAGGAAGCTGAGGTGAGACGCACAGCTGGCATGCAAACTCAGGCAGTATGACTTCCAAGCCTGTGCCTAACCATTATGCCATAGCTGTGTGTGCGAATTGATTTGGTACTCAGTGCCTGTTGTAACCCTGTTTATCACACTTCCATGTGTAGAATGTATCATCTTCTCAATTGCTGCCACAGTCTATGTAACCCATTACATACAGAACATGAACTTTAAATTAACTTTAACTCTTTTGTGTTTAAGAAGAGAACTGTCCATCCTCCTACAAAACTAAGCTCATGTGCTACAAACAGAAGCAACTGTCTGACGGGTGTAATGGCTCATACCTGTAATCCCAGCACTCTGGGAAGTCGAGACGGGAGGATCACTTTGAGGTCAGGGGTTTGAGACCCTGTCTTTACAAAAATTTCAAAAATTAGCCTGGTGTGATGGTCGGTGGTCCTAGCTACTCAGGAGGCCAAGGCAGGAGCATCACTGGAGCCCAGGAGGTAGAGGCTGCAGTGAGCTATGATCACGCCACTGCACTCCAGCCTGGGCAACACAATGAGACCCTGTCTCAAAATAAATAAATAA
>NW_012115377.1:4237816-4242725 GCF_000951035.1 Colobus angolensis palliatus | reverse complement strand
AGACCACCCTGACCAACATGGTGAAACCCCGTCTCTACTAAAAATACAAAAATTAGCCAGGTGTGATGGAATGCACCTGTAATCCCAGCTACTCGGGAGGCTAAGGCAGGAGAATTGTTTGAACCCTGGAGGCAGAGGTTGCAGTGAGCCGAGATTGTGCCACTGTACTCCAACCTGGGTGACAGAGTGAGACTCCGTCTCAAAAAAAAAAAAAGCTTCATTTACAAAAACAGGTGGCAGGCTGCATTTGGCCCACAGGTCATGGTTTGTTGACCTGTAATTAGGCTTTCCGTCATTTGCAAACTTCTTGGGGACATACCCACTGCCTTGATGGAACACCAGACCTTGTTAGATGGGAGGAGGTTGAGGGAATCAGACCATAAACCCCTTTAGCATCCAAGACACTTCCATCAGGGCAGTCCAGAGGCTCCAGGCTGGCCTTCCCTCCCTCCCTTCCTTCCTTCCTTCCTTCCTTCCTTCCTTCCTTCCTTCCTTCCTTCCTTCCTTCTTCCTGACTTCCTTTCCTCCTCTCTCTTATTTTCTTTTTTATTCATATATATGAATAAATATTACCATGTATAATATTCATATGTGTGTGCATGTATATATACACACATACATATGTGTGAGCTGTATAATTATTTCATTATATATTACAATGTAATAATAATAGAAATAAAGTGAACAATAAATGTAATGTGCTTGATTCATCCTGAAACCATCCCCCCAACTCATATATATCTATATGGAAACCATGCCCCCTGACTTATGTGTGTGTGTGCATGTATATATATGTTTGTGTATATATATTTATCTGTAGAGGTGGGGTCTCACTATGTTGCCCAGGCTGGTCTCGAACTCCTGGGCTCAAGTGATCCTCCTGCCTCAGTCTCCAAAGGCGCTGGAATTACAGATGTGAGCCCCCAAGCCTGGTCTCTTCTTTGATTTTGTTTTGTTTTGTTTTGTTTGAGATGGAGTCTCACTCTATGGTCCAGGCTAGAGTGCAGTATTGTGATCTTGGCTCGCTGCAACCTCCACCTCCCTAGTTCAAGTTATTCTCCTGCCTCAGCCTCCCGAGTACCTGGGATCACAGGTGTGTGCCACCATGCCCAACTAATTTTTGTATTTTTAGGAGAGATGGAGTTTCACTATGTTGGCCAGGCTGGTCTCGAACTCCTGACCTTAGGTGATCCGCCTGCCTCAGCCTCCCAAAGTGCTGGGATTATAGGCGTGAGCCACTACGCCCGGCCTTACCACCCCTTTCCATGGCAATTACCTGATCACCCAAAAGTTACTACCCCTTCCCTAGAAATTTCTGCATAAACTGCCCCTTACTCTACATGTAATTAAAAGGAGGTATGGGATGGGCACAGTGGTTCATGCCTGTAATCCCAGCACTTTGGGAGGCCGAGGCAGGCAGATCACCTGAGGTCGGGAATTTGAGACCAGCCTGGCCAACATGGCGAAACCCCATCTCTACTAAAAATACAAAAATTAGTCAGGCGTGGTGGCATGTGCATGTAATCCCAGCTACTCAGGAGGCTGAGGCAGGAGAATTACTTGAACTTGGGAGGCGGAGGTTGCAGTGAGCTGAGACTGCACCACTGCATTGCAGCCTGGGCGACAGAGCGAGACTCGATAGATAGATAGATAGATAGATAGATAGATAGATAGATAGATAGATAGATAGATAGATAGATAGATAGATAAACTATAAATAGGACTGCAAAACTGCCCTGAGCTGCTACTCTCAGCCTGTGGGTAGCCCTCCAAGAGCAGTCATGGAGTTGCAACACTGCCACTGCAATAAAGCTGTTTTCTTCTACCCTACCACTGGACTCACCCTTAAATTCTTTCCGTAGCCTGTGAGGCTTCTTGGTTGAAACCAAGAAGCCTCGCAGGCTAAGCCACTTGCCTGCCGTGTGTCACATTCTCTGGATTTGGATAAATGTATGATGACAGGTATCCACTATTATAGTGTCATGCAGAGTATTTTCACTGCCGTCGAAAGCGTCCATGCTCTGCCTATCCATCCCCCCCTTTCCCACTAACCTCTGACAACTACTGATCTTTCCCCTGCTTCTACAGTTTTGCCTTTTCTGAAACATCACATAGCTGGTATCACACAGTATGTAGCTTTTACGACTGGTTTCTTTCACTTAGTAACGTGCATTTGGGCTTCCTGCATGTCTCTTCATGGCTTGAGAGCTCATCTCATCTCTCTTTATCTGGGCTGGGTGTGGTGGCTCACACCTGTAATCCCAGCACTTTGGGAGGCCGAAGTGGGTGGATCACCTGAGGTCAGGAGTTTGAGACCAGCCTGGCCAACATGGTGAAATCTCATCTCTACTAAAAATACAAAAATTAGCCAGGTGTGGTGGTAGGTGCCTGTAATCCTAGTTACTCAGGAGGCTGATGTAGGAGAATCGCTTGAACCTGGGAAGCAGAAGTTGCAGTAAGCCGAGACCACACCATTGCACTCCAGCCTGAGCAACAAGGGTGAAAGTCCATCTCTAATAATAATAGTAAGAAGAAGAAGAAGAAGAAGAAGATACCATCGTCTGGATGCACCCCAGCTTTTTTATACATACGAGGAAGGAAGTGGAACTTGACTCTGGAGGCTGGGCTCAGACAACCGACCAAATTGAGGACTAGCTAAAACAGGGCTGGAGCAGAAGCACCTTTCCATAAGACACGCCCACCAGTGTGCCATGGCAGTTTGCCATTGTGATGGTAACGCCAGCAGCTACTACTCCTTTTCCATGGCAATGACCCGACAACCCAGAAGCTACCATCCTTTTCCTAAAAATTTGCATAATCTGCCCTTCAATTTGCATATAATTAAAGTGGGTATAAATACGACTGCAACAGTGACCACTCGGGGCTCACAGACTGTGGGGGTAGCCTGCTCTGCAAGGAGCAGGACTTCTGAGGCTGCCGCTATGCACTTTCACTTCAGTAAAAGCTGCTAACCTCCAGCTCACCCTTGAATTCTTTCCTGGGCAAAACCAAGAACCCTCCCAGGCTAAGCCCCAATTTAGGGCTTGCCTTGCCCTACATCGCATTCACCTACCGAAGGACATCTTTGTTGCTTCCCAGTTTCAGCAATCATGAACAAAGCCGCTACAAAGACTTGTGTGCAAGTTTTTGTGCGGACATAAATGTTCAACTCCTTTGGGTAAATAGAGGACCTCAATACCTAGTACCATGTCTGGCACATAGTAGATGCTCAATAAAATCTGTCGAATGAATAAATCTCCCTCTGACAGTGGAAACAACTGAGGTTCAGCGAGGGGATACCGCCCATCCAGGGCCACACAGATAGGAACCAGACACCAGCACTGTGAGCCCAAAGTGTGTGCCTCTAACCTCTGTACAACACTGCCTCTTTGAACCACACTAAGCTGCTCCTGGTGCCTCCTAGAGAGTGGCATAATGAGGGCAGTCATGGCCAGGCAGGTCACCAGAGACAATAGAGCAGATGGTTGTGTCTGTGGCTCAAGGGAGGAAGTCCGCTCCTGACCTCAGGGAGATCAGCTGAGCCCTGAGACGGCTTCCTTCCAGTCATGTGATGCCTCAAAGAGGGGAAAGGGGGCATGATTCATCCCCTCTCTGGGCTGCGGTGGGGCCAGCTACAGAAAGGGGCTCTGTCAGACAGCAGCAGTGACTGCAGTTAGACCACTAGAAAGGACTTCCCGGTCGCCGGAAGAGTGTGAGAAAGTGGCAAAGGACAGGAGATCCTTTAAACCAACGTAGGAGGGGCATGTGAGGACAGTTCCTCCCTGCTGGGGGCAACCCCCCTCAGCGCCCCTCTTCCTTCCTCCAGGAAGAGGCGGGCACCCCCGTTGTGCTGGCATCTAGCCCATATGCAAATCAGCACCCAGGCGCACTGCAGCGAACCCTGAGGTTCGTTCTTCCCCATTTACCAGCCAGTCTCCCATCAACATTTAAACCCCTGCCCAAGAAGAAGAAAGAGCCAGAGAGGTCGGCTGGCTTTCCACGCTCCTTCGGGGAAGCAGTGTGCAGGGACAGAGGCCTCTGGGGTCTGGGAGAAGGGGACCCAGAGCCAAGCACGATGGCTGCCATCAACTCCCCACCCCCACCCCAGCCGCAGGGAGCCGGCCGGAAACCGGAAATGCCTGTTACCAGGGCTTGGTTGGGGAGACAGAAAGAAGGGTGGGTGGAGGGCCCCTTAATCAGGCGACCTCAAGCTCCCGAGGGTTCCCAGAGAGAGCGGGTGTGCTGTGCACCCTTTCAAAGCTCCAAAGCAGAGGTGCAGAGTGTGCACGCCTCATCCTAGCCCTCAAACCCTTCTGCGAGGAAGCCTGTCTCTCTTCTGCCCCAGCCCCGACCACCCCAGCACACACGCCACTTTTCAGCACCGGTGGGAGGGTCAGGCAGATCTGGTTCTACTCCCAAACCAGCCCAGCAAGCTGAGGGAGCTTGGATGGGTCACTTTGCTTTCCGTTGATTCAGCTGACACATCTGTACATCGGGAATGAAAATACTTGACCAAACGTTTATGGTAGAGCCTGGTGTGAAACCCAGCACCCCAGACCTGGTCATGCATTAATTCAGCAAGCATGTATGGAATGCCTACTGCACGCCAAGCACCAGAACCTGGTGGTGGTCAAGGCAAACAGAGCTCTGTCCTTACAGGGCTTATGTAATCCAGCCAGGAGACAGACACTAAGCAGACAGCAACATGAATAATTGATGATGAGGGTGGTGAGAGGCTGTGCCAGGAAGCACAGAGAGCTATGGGACCTGGTTAAATATAGGAGGCACCTGGTAAGGCTTTGGGGTGGTTCAGGAGAGAATGCTGACATTCAGGTGACAAAGAGATGGTGAGCCGCTGGGTGCAGTGGCTCACGCCTGTAATCCCAGCACTTTGGGAGGCTGAGGCGGG
>NW_012115377.1:4237000-4237359 GCF_000951035.1 Colobus angolensis palliatus | reverse complement strand
AAAATATTCTCTCCCAAAGGAGATGACAGCAAAGAAAAAAAAAAAAAATTGAGACAGATAGTGAAGCAAAGAAGAGAAGCGTGCTGAGCAGCTGGCAGGAACATCACCTGGTGGATCCACTTTGGAAAAGTTGGTACGTTTTCCTTGTTATTATTATTATTATTTTGCCTTGCAATTCCAGCACAAAGGAAGAAAAGTTGGTACATTTCTTTCTTATTAAAAAAAAAAAAAAATTTTAAGAGACAGAGTCTTACTATGTTGGCCAGATTGGTCTCAAACTCCTAGGCTCCAGCGATCCTCCCGCCTCATTTCCCCAAAGTGCTGGGATGACAGGCATGAGCCACCGTGACTGGCCTGGT
>NW_012115377.1:4235328-4236456 GCF_000951035.1 Colobus angolensis palliatus | reverse complement strand
GAAGAGGGCAGATCACGAGGTCAGGAGTTCGAGACCAGCCTGGCCAACATGGTGAAACCCTGTCTCTCCTAAAAATACAAAAAATTAGCCAGGCATGGTGGCGCACACCTGCAGTCCCAGCTATTCGAGAGACTGAGGCAGAAGAATGGCTTGAACCCGGGAGGCAGAGGTTGCAGCAAACCGAGATCGCGCCATTGCACTCCAGCCTGGGAGACAGAGCAAGACTCCATTTCAAGAAAACAAAGCAAAACAAACAAATAAAAAATCTCCATCAAGTGACAAATGGATAAACAAACTGTGAGGCGTCCCTACAACAGAATGGTAGACTGATAACATACAACAACATGGATGAACCAGGACAACATCATGCTCAGGGAAAGCAGCCTGTCACAGAAGACCACGGATGGTACCATTCCACTTACATAAAACTCCAGGAAATACAAACTAAAGGACAGTGACTAGCAGCAAATCAGGAAGTACCCGGGAATGAGAGGTGGGAGGAGAGGGAGGCAGGGAGGGGTGGGACGAGAGAAAACTTTGAGAGGCAATGGACATGATCCGTTGATTTCCAGACTGGGGTTCATAGTTGCATACATATGTCAAAATTTATCAAATCAGGCCAGGTTCAGTGGCACACACCTGTAATCCCAGCTACTCAGGAGGCTAGGGTAGGAGGATCGCTTGAGCCCAGGAGTTCAAGGCCAGTCTGGGCAACACAGGGAGACCCTGATTCTTTCTCTTTTTTCCCTTTTCTTTCGGTGGCGGGGAAGGGGAGAGACAGGGTCTCACTCTATCACCCAGACTGGAGTGCAGTGGTGCAGTCATGGCTCACTGCAGCCTCGACCTCCTGGGTTCAAACGATCCTCCCATCTCAGCCTCCCGAGTAGCTGGGACCACAGGCACAGGCGACCATGCCCAGCTAATTATTTTATTTATTTATTAGCAATGAGGCTGGTCTCACTATGTTGCCCAGGCTGGTCTTGAACTCCTGAACTCAAAGAATCCTTCTACATCAGCTTCCCAAAGGGGCGAGATTACAGGCTTCAGGCACCATGCCCTGCCAACACTGTTTCTGAAAACAAATCTAGAAATTAAAGAAAAACTTGTTTATCAAATCATATATATATA
>NW_012115377.1:4229076-4234597 GCF_000951035.1 Colobus angolensis palliatus | reverse complement strand
CTCCATCTCAAAAAAAAAAAAAAAAAAGTGGACTAAACCCCAAAACCAGCAGGACCAGTGGAGCTAAGACGTGCCACCCTGTGCCAGGACATAGTAAACCGTTACATATCATCAGTTCTCAGACCAATAGCAATATTGACAGCTCCCATCAATTGAGAACCAGGCTCCTTACCCATTAGAGTTATAAATAAAATTAATTCAATGAATAAATAAAAGAACTACGCCCTGGGTGAAGCAGTTCGTGTGCATTACAACTGTCTCCTCTGGTCTTCAAAACGATCCTGCAATAAAGTAGGGCTCCTATTTCGCGAGCGATACCCAGAGCTCAGAGAAGGAGAGCCATTTGCTCAAGGTTCATGTAGGTCATTAACTTGATTGGTTAATGACCCATCCCCTTCCTTTGTTTTGCGCGGCCAGGAAGAGAACTACATTTCCCAGGCTCCTTTGCACACTGCTTCCTAGATAGGTTCAGCCAATTGGAGGTCCTTGCTGGTGCCTAGGGTAGGAAGAGAGAATCCAGGGTATGGCTTCTTGTCGCGAAAACTGCAGTGAAGTGACACTGCGTGATTTCTAAGTAGGTTAGAAGAACGCCTTGCGGCTTCTGGCTTGATCTTTTGAGGAATACTTGCTCTGTTTCCGGGTTTCTTGAAACCTAGTCGCCATGCTGTGGGGAAGCCCAAGCCGCTTGGAGAGACCACAGGTAAGTGCTCCAGTCAATAGCCCCAACTGAGCATAGCCTCAAGTCCTCCTAGCCCAGACACCCATCATGTGACAAAGAATCCTCCAGAGGATTCTAGTTCCCAGAAAGTCAAGGTTTCTCACCATGGAGCTGAGACACCATCATCACTATGCCCTGTCTGAATTCCTGAGTCATAGAATCTGTGAGAATCAAAAATCATGTTTTTCTTACATCACTCAGTTTGGAGTGCTTTGTTTCACAGCAATAACTAAAAACCTAAATATATAATTGTGCCAGCACTATGGATTTGTTGTGAAAATTCAAGTGTTAATAAGTATTAAGTACCTAGAACAACACCTGAACATAGTGGGTGCTCATTAAAGTGATCTATTGTTTTTGTTGCTATTCATGACACTTTCTGAATCTACTCCTCTCAAGGGCATTGGTGTCTTGACACCACACCCATCTGGTTATCCTCTTTGTTTTGTTTTGTTTTGTTTTGAGACAGAATCTCATTGTGTTGCCCAGTGCAACACAGTTGCCCAGTTGCTTGAGTGCAGTGATGCAGTCATAGCTCACTGCAGCCTCAAACTCCTGGGCTCAAGCGATCCTCCTGCCTTGGCCTCCCAAAATGCTGAAATTACAGGCATAGGCCATCACGCCTGGCCTGGTTTTCCTCTTCAGTCACTGTATTCTCCTCTCCCCAATGTTTCTATGCTGTTACAACCTAAGGCCCAACCCTCAGACCACCTCTTTCCCCTCTCTCTTCTTTGTCCCAAATGATTTCACTCATTGATAAATGATTCATTACCAATAAACCAAAAAACTGACAATTGATTTATTACCAATAAGTCATTTATCAATGAGTGAAATTTACCCTTGGTAAATAAATAATTTACCATTGATTTATTGGTAAATAAATAATTTATCAATATCACTGGTAAATCATTTACCAATGATTTATTTACCAATCACTCAACAGATACTGCTTGAAGTACTTTACAACTTTACAATTATTACCTCATTTTTAGTTCTTTTTTTTTTTTTTTTTGGGGGTGGAGCCTCGCTCTGTCGCCCAGGCTGGAGTGCAGTGGCGCGATCTCGGCTCACTGCAAGCTCCACCTCCCAGGTTCACGCCATTCTCCTGCTTCAGCCTCCCGAGTAGCTGGGACTACAGGCGCCTGCCATCACACCCGGCTAGTTTTTTGTATTTTTAGTAGAGACAGGGTTTCACTGTGTGAGCCGGGATGGGATGGCCTCAATCTCCTGACCTCGTGATCCGCCCGCCTCGGCCTTCCAAAGTGCTGGGATTACAGGTGTGAGCCACCACGCCTGGCCACATTTTTAATTCTTATAACAACCCTATAAGGTAGGGACTATTTTTATCACCATTGGAAAGATGGGGAAACTGAGTCACAGAGCGGTTCTGTGTGCGGACAAAAGTGGCTCCATCTTGGATGCTAATCACCATGTTGACTTCTGATTAACCCCAATCCCGGGAACATCTCCTGAGTTCTACGTTATTTGCTGTCCCTAGTGTAAGAACACATCAAAGCAAACTTGATGTTATCATACAAATTATAGGCTGTGATGCACATGGTGTTCTTGCCTGTTCTGGAGGGCTGCCTTTAATTGTCCTGCACATTTTCCTATACTATATAAGCCCTGGGTCTGCGAGGTAATGGTGCAGAGAGGTACCTGTCTTGCCACCGCCCAAGACCATGTTTCTGTCCATAAGCTCCCCCACAAATCACCCTTTACCAACAAAAAAGGATTTGTCTGCTGCATTCTTTGGTGTCTTAGCTCCTTCTGCATTTGGGGTCACTTTTGATATATGGTCCTTTCTTGAAGCATTTGATAACTTGTCCAAGATCCCATAGCTGTGGCTGGAACCTGGACATCCCAGGCAACTGGAGTCCATGTGCCTAGCACTGAGTCCCTCAGTCTCAGCGCTGTTGACATTTGGTGGGAGAGGGGCATGTTCTGGGCATTGGAAGACACTCAGCAATATCTCTGGCCTCTACTTAATAGGTACCAGTGCACACCAGGCCATCCAGTAGTGACAACTGAAACTGTCTCCAGGCATTGCCGAATGTCCCCTGGAAGGACAGAGTCACTCCCCTCACCCCGACTGCTACCCCACATCACCCCGTAGTTAAGAACCATCCGCTGGACAGGCATGGTGGCTCATGCCTTGTAATCCCAGCATTGAGGCTGGGATGGGAGGATCACCTGAGCCCAAGATGTCAAAAGCAGCCTGGGCAACATAGTGAGACCCTGTCTCTACAAAAACAAACGAAACAGAAAAAAGAACCATGTGCTAGCCATTATGCTGTACTGCCTTCCTTCCCTAGCTTGATCAAACTCTCCAAGACCTGTTCCTCCCCTGGTCTTCCCACCACAGTAGAAGATACCCTAATTCACACAAGTCCCTAAGCTGTAAACCTAGACACCACCCTGCCTCCTCTTTTCATTTCATTTCACTTGATTTTTCTCTATTTTTTAAATTCTTGGCTTCCTGGAATATGAGACCTGCCTCCTCTTTTCATCCACCTCTTTTCATCCACCGCCACCCTTCTCCCTCAATGAAAATGTGAGCTGGATCCATGACTCCTGACTCCCAGTCGAGGCCACCATCATTTCTCATGGGGATGCCTTAATCAACCTGCTTTTTCCAGATCCCTCTGCTTTTTTTTTTTTTTTTTTGTAGAGGTGGGATCTCACTATGTTGCCCAGGACAGTTTCAAACCCTTGGCCTCAAGTGATCCTCCTGCCTCAACCTCCCAAAACACTGAGATTGCAGGCATGAGCCACCACACCTGGTCAGGGGCCTCTTTAAACCACTGATCTGCTTAAAGGCTCCAAGGATTTCCCATCCCGGTTAAGTTCCACACACATCCCCATAGCCACTTTAACTAAGTGCCTTCCTCCTAAACCTTATTCTTTACTATTCTCCTTCCACTCATTCCCTTCCTTCCAGAAGCTCCTTCATTCTGATTCTTCTCACTTTAGGGCATTTGCACAGTCTTTGCCCTCTCTGCCTCATGCTTTCCAGAGCTGGCTCCTCCTCCTTCAGCTCTCAGGTTTCCTTGACCACCCTCCAGAAAGCATGCCCTCCTCTTCTTCTTCCCCTTGATCCCTGAGTTTGTTTCATCTGTGATATTTATTACAACGTGCCAGCATTTTGTCTATTTGTTTACTGTCTGGAATGGGTCTGGCCCCCTGAAACAATGCATCCAGGTCAAATCTCTGGAACCTGTGAAGGTGACCTGTGAACGTATTTTGGAGAAAACGACTTTATAAGATGTAAGGTAAGGATCTCGAGATGGGGAGATGTCTCAGGGACCTTGAGATGAGGACATAGCTCAAGGACCTCAAAATGAGGAGATATCTCAGGGACCTTGAGACAAGGAAGTAGCTCAAGGACCTCAAGATGAGGAGGTATCTCAAGGACCTCGAGATGAGGAGGTATCTCAAGGACCTCAAAATGAAGAGATAGTTTCAGGACCTCGAGAGGAGGAGATATCTCAAGGACCTCAAGATGAGGGGATAACTCAAGGACTTCAAGATGAGGAGATATTTAAGACCCACCCAGGTCATCCAGGATCATCTAGATGGGCCCTAAATCCAATGAGAAGGGTCCTTGTAAGAGACCCACGGACACAGGAGAAAACCATGTAAAGATGGAGTCACAATCCAAGGATGCCTGTGAGGTAGGAGGCAGGACTCGACTCTGGAGGTGGGGCTTAGACCCTGGACCAGATTGAGGACTAGCTAAAACAGGGAAGAGGCAAAAGCACCTCTCCATAAAACACGGCCACCAGTGCTGTGTCAGTTTACCATTGCCATGGCAACACCCAGAAGCTGACGCTCCTTTCCATGGCAAAGACCTGATAACTCACAAGTTATCACTTTATTTCTAGAAATATCTGCATAATTCACCCCTTGATTTGCATATAATTAAAATGGGTATAAATATGCCTGCAGCACTGCTTGTGAGCTGCTACTCTGGGCTCACTGCCTGTGGGGTAGCCCTGCTCTGCAAGGAACAGTACCTCTGCTGCTGCCTCTGCTGCTGCTCTGCATGGCTGCTTCAATAAAACTTGCTAACACCACCAGCTCGCCCTTGAATTCTTTCCTGGGTGAAGCCAAGAACCCTCCCAGGCTAAGCCCCAATCTAGGGACTCGCCTGTCCTGGATTGCCTGGAGCCCCCAGAAGCAGGAATAGGCAGAGAAAGATTCTCCTTTGAAGCCTCCAGAGGGAGTGCAGCTCTGCAGACATCTTGAGTTCAGACCTCTGGCCTCTAGGATTATGAGAGAATAAATGTCCATTGTTCTAAGCCATCAATCCCTGGTCCTTTGTTACAAAAGCCACAAGGAACAAAAACACTGCCCCCTCCCTCATGAGGATATGAACTTGGAAAAGCATTAACTGTGTCCATTATGTCCTTTGCTGTAACCCTAGCAATCAGTGTAGCCGCTGTTGCTGATGATAAAATAATATCAAATGAGTCTTCCTCCCCTCTTCCTTTCCCCAGCATTTATTTTATTTTATTTTATTTTATTTTATTATTTTATTTTTGAGACAGAGTCTTACTTTCTCACCCAGACTGGAGTGCAGTTACATGATCTCGGCTCGCTGCAACCTCCACCTCCTGGGCTCAAGTGATTCTCCTGCCTCAGCCTCTAAGAAGCTGGGATTACAGGTGCCTGCCACCATAGCCGGCTAATTTTTTTGTATTTTGAGTAGAGACGGGGTTTCACCATGTTGGAGATCCACCTGCCTTAGCCTCCCAATGTAGTGGGGTTACAGGCATGAGCCACCACGCCTGGCCTCTCCCC
>NW_012115377.1:4220452-4221896 GCF_000951035.1 Colobus angolensis palliatus | reverse complement strand
AGGTGAGAGGATCACTTGAGCCCAGAAGTTGGAGGCTGCAGTGAGCTATGATAATGCCACTGCACTCCAGCCTGGGCAATAGAGCAAGACCCCTTCTCCGAAAAAAAAAGAGATGGAGAGAGAGAAAGAGAAACCTGAAGGAGATAAGAGAACACTCACAGTGTATACCCAAGGGAAGAGAAATCCCTGAAGAAGGAAGAGGCAGTGCAAAGGCCCTGAGGCTGGATTGTGCTGAGTGGCTGATGTGGCTGCAGTACAGAGAGCAATGGGCAGAGAGGGAGCAGGGGAGGGCTGAGAGGTGGACAGTGGCCAAATGCATAAGCCTTTGTGGGCTACAGTGAGGAGTTTGTCTTTTTCACCAAATGCAGTGGGGAACCAGGGGAGGGCTATGAGTAGGGAAAGGACAGAGATTTCCAGCATCCTCTGTGAAAGTCCTGAAAGGTGACATTTCCCAGCACTGGACCGAGAGAGGAGGTCAGTGATTAGAACAGAATGGAGGCTGGGCGTGGTGATTCACATCTGTAATTCCAGCACTTTGGGAGGCTGAGGCAGGCGGATTGCTTGAGGCCAGGAGTTCGAGACCAGCTTGGCCAACATGGTGAAACCGCATCTCTACTAAAAATACAAAAATTAGCTAGGTGTGGTGGCACTTGCCTGTAATCCCAGCTACTCAGGAGGCTGAGGCAGGAGAATCACTTGAACCCGGGAGGCAGAGGCTGCCGTGAGCCAAGATCATGCCACTGCACTCCAGCCTGGGCAACACAGCAAGACTCCTTCTCAAAAAAAAAAAACACAAAAAGAAAGAAAGAGAAGGAAGGAAGGAAGGAGGGAGGGAGGGAGGGAGGGAGGGAAAGAAAGACAGACAGAAAGAAATTAAAATGAATATTCTAATTCAAAGAAGCCCTCAATCTCTTCTTTGCTGTTCTCAGCCAGTAATCATCAGGTCTCTTTGGATCTTCCCCCAGACAGCAAGCTCACTCCCTCCAAAACAGTGGTTTGCCCACCCCCAGGGTGATTCTGCCTCCCAGGGGACATTTGGCAATGTCTGGAGATATTGGGGAGCGGTGCTACTTGTGTGAAATAGATAGAGTCCAAGGATACTGCTAAGCATTTTAGAATACACAGGGCAGCTCTCAGGAAAGAAAATGATCCGGCCCCAAATGTCTACAGGACTGAGAATCGGAAATTCTGGCTTAAATTTAGAACTCGGTGCTCATAGAAGCCCTGATTGCCTCCTGACATCTTATTTCCCCTTCTGAGGTAACAGTTCCTCACTTTCCCCTGTGGAAGCCGCCTCAACCTCAACTCAAGGAATAGGCATGTGACCTTGGCCTGGCCCTTCAGAGCATGGTATTCTCCTGGCCACAGCAGCTGGTTCAGAAATAGACATGTGGCCGGGCGCGGTGGCTCAAGCCTGTAATCCCAGCACTTTGGGAGGCCGAGA
>NW_012115377.1:4208676-4220373 GCF_000951035.1 Colobus angolensis palliatus | reverse complement strand
CCTGTAATCCCAGCTACTTGGGAGGCTGAGGCAGGAGAATCACTTGAACCCGGGAGGCAGAGGCTGCCGTGAGCCAAGATCATGCCACTGCACTCCAGCCTGGGAGAAAGAGTGAGACTCTGTCTCAAAAAAAAAAAGAACAGAACAAATGGAAAGGAAGAGCAGTGCCAAGTGCTGACCCTCCTAGGCGCCCCTCCTGTTCGCCCTAGCAGGCAAGGTAAGAGGAGGTTTTCCAATCAGCCCAACCCATTTTGCTGAGGTTTGCTCTCACCCAGCCCCCTCATCCCCAACTGAATTCCTCCCCCATGGCCTTGGCTCAGGTCCTTCTCATTCTACATTCCATTGAGATTTCTGCAGACCTGCATAGATATATTTAGAGACAGGGTCTTACTCTCTTATCCAGGCTGGAGTACAGTAGCACAATCATAGCTGACTGCAGCATCAAACTCCTGGGCTCAAGCGATCCTCCTGCCTCAACTTCCTGTGTAGCTGAGACTATAGGCGTGCACTACCATGCTGGGCTAATTTTTTTATATTTTGCAGAGACGGGACCTTGGCATGTTGCCCAGGCTGGTCTCAAACTCCTGGCCTCAAGCAATCCTCCTGTCGCGGCCTCCCAAAGTGTGAAGATTACAGACATGAGCCACCATGCCCAGCCCTAGACCTGCATTCCTGAAACCCCCTCCATACCTGCATTTCTGGAGCCAGCTAGGCATTACCTTGAGGTTCTAGGGCACTGACTTCTTTGCTTCCAACCAACCTATCTCCTTTTGATCCCCAGCTCCAGTTTAACCACATTCCTAGTCTCCCTGGTAGTTAAATGGAGCCATATGACCAAGTTCTGGCCAATAACAAGAATGGAGGCCAGGCACGGTGGCTCACGCCTGTAATCCCAGCACTTTGGGAGGCTAAGGCAGGCGAATCACCTGAGGTCGGGAGTTGGAGACCACCCTGACCAACATGGAGAAACCCCATCTCTACTAAAAATACACAAAGTTAGCCAGGTGTGATGGTGCATACCTGTAATCCCAGCTACTTGGGAGGCTGAGGCAGGAGAATCAGTTGAACCCGGGAGGCAGAGGTTGCCGTGATGCAGTGAGCAGAGATCGCACCATTGCACTCCAGTCTGGACAAGAAGAGCGAAACTCCGTCTCAAAAAAAAAAGAAGAAGAAGAAGAAGAAGAAGAAGAATGGAGGTGATGGCGCCACTCTCAGGCCTGGCCTGTGAAATTCTTTCATGGCGCTCTTTCCCCAGTAGAAAAGACTGCAAGACTCCAAGACTCCAAGGGCCTTAGGGAAGTGAAGACCATGAGATGATGGAGCCTGGGCCCCAGGGTGACTTTATAACATAGACCCCTCCTCCTCCAACCTCCCAGGTTGACCCAAACTGAATTGTGACAAGAACAAGAAGTAAACTCTCACTATCATTGAAAGTATGTAATTTGGTTTTGTGTTTTGAGGGTTTGGTTTTTGTTGTTGTTTTGTTTTGTTTTTGTTTTTGTTTTTGAGACGGAGTCTCGCTCTCTGTCGCCAGGCTGGAATGCAGTGGCATGACCGCAGCTCACTGCAACCTCCGCCTCCCAGGTTCAAACGATTTTCCTGCCTCAGCCTCCTGAGTAGCTGGGACTACAAGTGCCCGCCACCACACCTGGCTAATTTATGTATTTTCAGTAGAGACGGGATTTCCCCATGTTGGCCAGGCTGGTCTCAAACTCCTGACCTCATGATCCGCCTGCCTCAGCCTCCCAAAGTGCTGGGATTACAGGCGTGAGCCACCACACCTGGCCTTTTTTCTTCTTCTGAGACAGGGTCTCCCTCTGTCACCCAGGCCGGACTGCAGTGGCACAATCATAGCCCACTGCAGCCTCCCACTCCTAGGCTCAAGCGATCCTCCTGCCTCAGCCTCCTAGATAGCTGGGACGACAGGCACATGCCACCACGCCCTGCTAATATTTTTGTTTGTTTGGTTGGTTGGTTGGTTGGTATTTTGTAGAGATAGGGGGGTCTTGTGTGTTGCCCAGGCTAGTCTCGAACTCCTGGCCTCAAGCGATTAGCCTGCCTTGGCTTCCCAAAGTGTTGGGATTATAGGCGTGAGCCATTGTGCCTGGCAAAATGATGCAATTTGTTACAGCAGTTAGCATACATACCCTGACTTACACACCATTGCCTACAGGCCGCTCGGACTCGATGGAATTCAATTAACAAAAATAATGACTCTCATTCATTTAGCACTCACTATATGTTCATTGCTGTGCTGGGAAATTAATTTACCTTATCACATTTAATCCTTGCACAACTCTGAAATAAAGGTACTATCAACATTTCCATTTTATTTTATTTTATTTTTATTTTTATTTATTCGCTTATTTTAGTTGGAGTCTCACTCTGTCGCCTAGGCTGGAGTGCAGTGGTACAATCTTGGCTCAATACAGCCTCTGCCTCCTGGGTTCAAGGGATTCTCCTGCCTCAGCCTCCCGAGTAGCTGGGATTACAGATGCCAACCACCAAACCCGGCTAATTATTATATTTGTAGTAGAGTCGGGGTTTCGCCATGTTGGACAGGCTGGTCTTGAACTCCTGACCTCAGGTGATCCACCCACCTCAGCCTCCCAAAGTGCTGGGATTACAGGCGTGAGCCATGTGCACGGCCAGCATTCCCATTTTATAGATTTCCTGTTTTATAGATAAGACAATCAGGGATCCGATAGGTTAAGTAATTATTTTTTCCTCCAAGACCACAAAGCTAGCAAATACCTGATTTGCAGTTTAAGTTAACCTAATATATAAAGAGCTCCTAAAAATCACTAAGAGATGCCTGTAATCCCAGCACTTTGGGAGGCCAAGGCGGGAGGATCACTTGAGGTCAGGAGTTTGGGACCAGCCAGGCCAACATGGCGAAATGCTGTCTCTACTAAAAACACAAAAATTAGCTGGGCATCTTGGTGCATGCCTGTAATCACAGCTACTTGTGAGGCTGAGGCACAAGAATCACTTGAACTTGGGAGGCGGAGGTTGCAGTGAGCTGAGATCGCGCCACTATACTGCAGCCTGTACAACAGAGAAACAGCCTCAAAAAAAAAAAAATCAATAAGAGAAAAGGTCAGTAGTTCTAGAAAGGACAACAATAGTAAGCAAGTAATATGAACAGAGATTTTATCACGGGAAGAAAATATAAATAGCTCTTAAACATAAGGAAAGAGGTTCGGCTTCACTCGGAATAAGAGAAAATGTAAATTGAGCCTTAATGAGCTCCACTGATTACCCATCCAGCTGGCAAAACTCCAGAATCTTACAACAGAACCGTCTGTCGGGGAGGCGGGCAGAGAAGCCAGTCCTCTGTCTGGCATGTGGTGGTATAATTGAAACAATTCATATGGAAACAATCCCAGACGGATAACAATTTGGCAATATCTATCAAAAACACTAAGATTGGCTAGCACTTCCGTTGACAAAATAAAACGTCTTAAAATTTGAAAAATAAAAACACAAGGGCTGGGCGGAGCACAGTGATTCATGCTTATCATCCCAGCACTTTGGGAGGCCGAGGTGGGAGGATCTCCTGAGGCCAGGAGTTTGAGACCAGCCTGGGCAACATGGTGAGACCCCCATCTCTACTTTAAAAAATGGTGGGCTTGGTGGTGTGCACCTGTAGTCCTAGCTGCTCAGGAGGCTGAGGCAGGAGGATCACTTGAACCCGGGAAGCGGAGGTTGCAGTGAGCAGATATCGTGCCAATGCACCCCAGCCTGGGTGACAGAGCGAGACTCTGTCTCAAAAGAAAGATAAGAAATCTTTGTATAAAATGTGGTATAAATGATGAGAAATTGCCTGGGCATGGTGACTCATGCCCATAATCCCAGCACTTTGGGAGGCCAAGGCGGGCGGATCACCTGAGGTCAGGAGTTCAAGACCAGCCTGGCCAACATGGTGAAATCCCATGTCTACTAAAAATACAAAAAAATTAGCTGAATGTGGTGGCACATGCCTGTAATCCCAGGTACTCGGGAAGCTGAGGCAGGAGAATCTCTTGAACCCAGGAAGTGGAGGTTGTTGTGAGCCGAGATCACACCATTGCACTCCAGCCTGGGGAACAGAGTGAGACTCTATCTCAAAGAAAAGAAATCTTGTAACACAATGTAAGTATTCAGTGCAGTCCCTTGCTGTACAGGTTTGTAGCCTAGGAACAATAAGTTATACCGTATCGTCCAGGTGCACAGTACACTGTACCATCTAGGTTTGTTTAAATGCACTCTGCTATGTTCACACAACTATGAAACCACCTACCTATGCATTTCTCAAAACAGATTCCTTTTAGTAAGCAACACACGACTGTATATGCAGCTAAATACTTTTCTAAGTTCTTTATAATAATTCACTTATCCCCCACGACGATGCCATAAATAGGGATTTAGCATCCTCATTGTACAGATGAGAAACCAGGAAACGGAGAGGTTTACTAACACGCCCAAGATCACACAGCAGAGGAGCTGGAAAGTGATTCGTGGATGAGGTTATTATTTTTTGGGGGGAGCTATAATTGGGCCAGGCATGGTGGCTCACACCTGTAATCCCAGCACTCTGGGAGGCCAAGGCGGGCGGATCACCTGAGGTCAGGAGTTCGAGCACAGCCTGGCCAACATGGTGAAACCCCGTCTCTATTAAAAATACAAAAATTAGCCGGGCATGATGGTGGGTGCCTGTAATCCCAGCTACTTGGGAGGCTGAGGCAAGAGAATCGCTTGAACCCGGGAGGCAGAGGTTGCAGTGAGCTGAGATCGCGCCATTGCACTCCAGCCTGGGCAACAAGAGCAAAACTCCATCTCAAAAATAATTAATTAATTAAAAGAAAATATTCTTCATGATGTGCTTATTTCACATTGCATGCCTGTATCAAAATACCTCGTGTACCCCATAAATATATATCTACTATGTACCCACAAAAATTAAAAATGTTTTAAAAAATGTTTAAATCTTAGTCAGGCATGGTAGCATGCTCCTGTTGTCCCAGTTACTTGGGAGGTTGACGTAAGAGGATCACTTGCGGCCGGGCGCGGTGGCTCAAGCCTGTAATCCCAGCACTTTGGGAGGCCGAGACGGGCGAATCACAAGGTCAGGAGATCGAGACCATCCTGGCTAACATGGTGAAATCCCGTCTCTACTAAAAAATACAAAAAACTAGCTGGGCGAAGTGGCGGGCGCCTGTAGTCCCAGCTACTCGGGAGGCTGAGGCAGGAGAATGGCGTAAACTCGGGAGGCGGAGCTTGCAGTGAGCTGAGATCCGGCCACTGCACTCCAGCCCGGATGACAGAGCGAGACTCTGTCTCAAAAAAAAAAAAAAAAAAAAGAGGATCACTTGGGCCTGGGAGACTGAGAATATAGTGGGCCCTGATCAAACCATTGCACCACTATGCTACACCCTGGGGGAAAAAGCACACAAAACCTCGTCTCAAAAAAAAAAAAAAAAAAAGGAAGCTGTAATTGCAGAATAGGGAAATTATTTTCCCCCACTTTTATTTTATTTTGTTTCATTTAATTTCATTTTTGACATCGAGTCTCATTCTGTTGCCCAGGCTGGAGTACAGTGGTGTGATCTCGGCTCACTGCAACCTCTGCCTTCCGGGTTCGAGTGATTCTCCTGCCTCAGCCTCCATAGTTGCTGGGATTACAGGTGCACGCCACCACACTGAGCTAAGTTTTGTATTTTTAGTAGAGACAGGGTTTCACCATGTTAGCCAGACTGGTCTCGAACTCCTGACCTCAGGTGATCTGCCTGCCTCAGCCTCCCAAAGTGCTGGGATTACAGGCATGAGCCACCGCACGCAGCCTCCAGCTTTATTTTATTTTTATTTTTCATTTTTATAGAGACGAGGTCACACTCTGTTGCCCAGGCTGGCCTCTAACTCCTGGACTCAAGCAATCCTCCCGCCTCGGCCTCCCAAACTGCTGGGATTACAGGCCCGAACCACTGCACCCAGCCAAGCCCCTCCCTGGTTTAGACTAACGTCTAGCACAGAGCAAGCAAAATACAAGTCTTTCTTAAAATAAATGGAATACACAGTCATGTTATAAAGAATAATTATAATCTCTACAGACTGACTTGGAAACACTGCCAAGGTGATTAGTGAGGAAAGCAGGCATAGAACAGCTGGTGGCGTGTGTCATCTTTCTTGTTACGGGAGGATGGAGATAAGAACCCCTATTCTGGCTGGGTGCAGTGGCTCACGCCTGTAATCCCAGCACTTTGGAAGGCCGAGGTGGGAGGATTGCTTGAGGCCAGGAGTTCAAGACCAGACTGGGCATCATAGCAAAACCCCATCTCTACAAAATATAAAAAAATTTAGCCAGGTATTGCTGGCACACACTGGTAGTCCCAGCTACTCGGGAGGCTGAGGCAGGAGGACTGCTTGAGCCCAGGAGTTTATGGCTGGCTGCAGTGAGCTGTGATCGTACCACTGCACTCCAGCCTGGGTGACAGATTGAGACCTGTCTCAAAAAACAGACAGACAAAAAAAATCACCCAGGTATGCTGATGCACACCTGTAGTCCCAGCTACTCGGGAGGCTGAGGCAGGAGGGTTGCTGGAGCCCAGGAGTTGGAGGCTGCAGTGAGCTGTGATCATACCGCTGCACTCCAGCCTGGCCCACAGAGCAAAACTCTGTCTCTTAAGGAAAAAAAAAAAAAAAAAAAGCCAGGCGCAGTGGCTCATGCCTGTAATCCTAGCACTTTGGTAGGCTGAGGCAGGCAGATCACGAGGTCAGGAGATAAAAAAAAAAAAAAAAAAAGCCAGGCGCAGTGGCTCATGCCTGTAATCCTAGCACTTTGGTAGGCTGAGGCAGGCAGATCACGAGGTCAGGAGATCGAGACCATCCTGGCTAACACGGTGAAACCCGTCTCTACTAAAAATACAAAAAAATTAGCCAGGCAAGGTGGTGGGCGCCTGTAGTCCCAGCTACTCAGGAGGCTGAAGCAGGAGAATGTTGTGAACCCGGGAGGCGGAGCTTGCAGTGAGCTGAGATCGTGCCACTGCACTCCAGCCTGGGTGACAGAGCGAGACTCCATCACAAAAAAACAAAAGTAGATATGGTATCTCACGGTGTTACCAGGCTTTGAACTCCTGAACTCAAGCAGTTCACCCACCTCGGCCTCCCAAAGTGCTGGGATTACAGATATGAGCCACCACGCCCAGGCAAAATCGGGTTTTGTTTTGTTTTGAGACAAAGTCTCTCTCTGTTGCCCAGGCTGGCATGCAGTGGTGCCATTGCAGCTCACTGCAGCCCAGGCTTAAGTGATCCTCCCCACTTAGCCTCTTGGGTAGCTGGGACCACAGGCATGAGCCACCGCCCAGCCTTAAAAGGTGCCATTTTTATCTGTGTTTCACAGATGGAGAAACTGAAGCTCAGAGAGGTGAAACCAGGAAGCAGTGGTACCAGAATTTGAACCGAGGTGTGGCTCTCCTAAGCCACCACCCACCCCACTCCCCAGTCCACCCCCTACTCTTAACTGTCCCACCCTCTCCCCACTATTCACTGATGCTGGGGACCTTACCATCATCTTGTCCCCGGCACCTGCCCACATCCTAGGTCTAACCCAAGTCCTGGTGGATCTTTCCAACAATCTGTTCTTTCCTCTCCAGTCTCTTGGCCTTCAAGTTTCATCTCTGCAGCCCAGATTTTGGACTTCAAGAGCACAGTGGTGGCTGGGCGTGGTGACTCACCCCTGTAATCCCAGCACTTTGGGAGGCCGAGGCCTGTGGATCACTTGAGGTCAGGAGTTTGGGACCAGCCTGGCCAACATGCTGAAACCCTGTCTCTACTAAAAATACAGAAATTAGCCAGGCATGGTGGCACACATCTGTAGCCCCAGCTACTCAGGAGGCTGAGATAGGAGAATCGCTTGAACCTGGGAAGTGAAGGCTGCAGTGAGCCAAGATCATGCCACTGCACTCCAGCCTGGGCAACGGAAATTAGCCAGGCGTGGTTGCCTGTAATCCCAGCTACTCAGGAGGCTGAGGCAGGAGAATTGCTTGAACCTGGGAGGTGAAGGCTGCAGTGAGTTGGGACTGTGCCACTGCCCTCCAGCCTGGGAGACAGCAAGGCTCTGTCTCATTTTTTTAAAAAAATCATAATGGAGAGTTGGGTGTCTCGGTATAGCTGTGGCTTCTCATGATGGTATCATCCTCTCCCTGGGCCTCAGATCTCAAGGGGACCAGCCACTTGGAGATTCACTCCAATCTGACCTCCTTTACTGTTCCCACCAGCTGGGCCAGTCACTGCCCTGAACATACAGGCACTGACCAGCTCCTACCTCAGGGCCTTTGCACTGGCGTTATTAACCACTGTCTGGGACACCGTTTCCCCAGATCCACATGGTTCATTCCTTAATTTTCCCCAGGTCTCTGCTCCAATGTCACCTTACCACTAGCCCTCCTCATCAAAGTGCCCCCTGCATACCCTGTTCCACTTTGTTTTCTCCAGAGCAGTACATACCACCTCCTGCACCTCCTGACATCTTATACATTGTCTTATTTCCTCACTGTCAGCCTCCCCCACTAGAATGCAGGCTCCTCAACAACAAGGGTGTGTGTGTGTGTGTGTGTGCGCGCACGCGCGCGTGCTATTCACACTGTCCCCAGCACCAAGAACAGGGCCTGGCAGACCTTGTCACTGTTGGATGGATGGATGGATGGATGGATGAATGGATGGATGAACAGATAAATGGTTGGATGAATGAATGGATGGATGGGTAGATGGATGGATAGATGAGTAGATGGGTGGGTGAGTGGATGGATGGATGGATATGTTCTTTCCACCCTCTTCCCAAGAAACAACTGAGAAAAAAGAGAGGGACTCTTCAACTGGAAAGAATTCTCACTCTAGCTTGCACACCTTTATTTATGCCATTTCCTCCGCAGAAGCAACTTTCCTTTTTCCCTCTGCCCTTTCACATCCCATGGGGCATTCACTTCAATCTGTGGACAGTTAGGCACCCAGAAACCCAGAGAGGTTGTTCCTGTGGCAGCTTCCTCTGGGCTTCTTGACAGTACATTTTACCTTCCCACATACATCCCCGCTATATACCAGACACAGGGCCAAGCTTCAAAGGGTGACAAAATGGGTAGGGGAAGGAATGTGCCCCCTCCCAGAGGGAAAGGGTCCAGGTACACCCCTGCCCAGCCTGTAGCCTCATACAGCTGGGCACAGGAAGCCAGAACAATGAGAAAAACTCCTATTTACTCTTCAAAATCCCAGCACAAATGTCCCCTCTTGCATAAAGCCTGACCCCACCTGGGTTCCCGCTGTTCCCTGTTACAGAGGATTAGAACTGTCTTCGGAGTGCAACTGCTCTCCCAGGGATTAGCATCATGCACCCTTACCCTTCATCCGAAAACTGGCTTTAGCTAAGACACACACAGGAGTGGAAGTTCATCCTTAAGTCTATCCACTTTCCCATTAGCTGCTATAGAAGCATCACGGAGACCTTGACTCCCTGCCAGGTCTAACAGATGGGTCCTAACAGATCCCATGACTACTTCCTCATGCCCTAGAAACCAGAAGGAGATTGAGCAAATGTAGGCAAAGCTGGGATGGGCTGTGGCCAGAGAGGATGGATGCTTAGGTTGGTGGGGGGAGTGCCTTCTCCTTTCGGGAAACCCTGTCGCAGCTGAGGATGGTGTAATCCCCTGGCACTAAAGAAACAGAAGGGCCAGGCATGGTGGCTCATGACTGTAATCCCAGCATTTTGAGAAGCCGAGGTGGGCAGATCACCTGAGGTCAGGAGTTTGAGGCCAGCTTAGTCAACATGGCAAAATCCCATCTCTACTAAAAATAAAAAAATTAGGTAGGCATGGTGGTGCGTGCCTGTAGTCCCAGCTACTTGGGAGGCTGGGGCAGGAGAACTGTTTGAACCCAGGAGGTGGAGGTTGCAGTGAGCTGAGATCACACCACCACATTCCAGCCTGGGTGACACAGCAAGACTCCATCTCAAAAAGTAAAACATAAAACAACAACAACAACAACAACAAAAACAAAACAGAAGGAGCAGCCAGGCGTGGTGGCTCACACCTGTAATCCCAGCACTTTGGAAGGCCGAGGCAGGTGGATCATTTGAGGTCAGGAGTTCAAGACCAACCTGGCCAACATGGTGAAACCCCGTCTCTACTAAAAATACAAAAAGTAGCCAGGTGTGGTGGCGGGCGCCTGTAATCCCAGCTACTCGGGAGGCTGAGGCAGGAGAATTGCTTGAACCTGAGAGGTTAAGGTTGCAGTGAGCTGAGATCGCGCCACTGCACTCCAGCCTGGGTGACAGAGTGAGACCCTGTCTTTAAAAAATTAATTAATTAATTAAAAAATAACCACAGAAGGAGTAAAGGCCCATGGATCTCTTCCACCAATGGCCCTACCCCTGAAAACCACCCCCCAGGAACCCCCATGGGCCCATCTCCTTTAACTTATCCTTCCAGCTCCCAGCCTGAGGACCAGATGGGAGCTCTCCCCTCAGACCTCAGGGCAAGACTGTGTCCCCCAGGCCCCAGGATAGGGCTGTATCTCCTTTCATCCCAGAGCAGATGGGACTCCACCAGCCCTGCCCCGTTCCCTGTTCCCACCCAGCAGCCCTGGGGAACCAGACGAGATGCTACAGAAACATCACGCAGCCACATCACACGCCCACCCAACCACATTCAAATAGGGATTTGAATATATTTCCTGAGCCAGGCTCATGCAGTCACAGTCAAATCTGCCACTACCCCTCCAGCCTGGGCCCCTGCAGAAATCCCTGCCGAGAAAATGCAGCTATTCCAGGCACCAAAACCTCAGGACCCACTCTCTAAGCCCAGGACTGGACCCTGCCTCACTGTCTCCCCTGAGATGGATACAGGGAGGCAGCTCAGATCCTTGGGGCCACAGCCCCCCACCTGCCCCACGCTGCCCCAGGCCCAGGCAGGAAGCCAAGGGGAAGGAAGATGTAAGGGGAAGGAAGGGGCCCAGGGCCCGGGAGGAGGAGACACATGTGGGGGAAGATGTTGGCGGAGGCTCCTCCCCCACATCCAGACTCAGGGGGTCAAAGGAGTCCAAAGCCCCAGGTAACCCAATGGCCGCCCTGGGGGTTCTGAGGCGCTCCCCGGGGACCTCTGGTTGGTCCCATTTGGGAGCATGAACCGCAGTAGAGGCAGCCTGGGGCTTGAGAGAGTTAACCCCTAGTTTGCCAGTTCTCAGCGTAGATGCGGGCCAACAACTCAGGGCCCGTGAACCCACACAGGGGTCCTGTTAAGCTTGGGGAGGCCACCCCAGAATCTCAGATTGTGACCACCCCCTGGCCCAGCCTTGGACCTGTAAGCATATCCCCCTTCCTTTGCAGGCCCAGAGGTGGAGCACGTCAACCCCTCCACTGTCAGCCCCGGGGAGGACCCCCTTCTCCAACCGTCAGCACACCTGCCCGCGGAGGGCTCACCTGGGACATCTGGGGGCGCAGGTTGACCTCACGCAGGTTGATGGCATGGGGTAGCAGGTTGTTAAGCAGCTGACACAGAAGGACACCATCCCGGAGGGCCTGGGCCAGTTCACACACCTGAGCCCCATCCCAGGTCACGCGGTGGCTGGGCGGCAGCACTCGGCACTGGATGAGCCAGTGGGTGCACTGGCGCCACAGCTCCATGGCTGCTGTCTGCTCAGGGCCGGTCGTGCACCCTCGCGGCCTCCACC
>NW_012115377.1:4200072-4208324 GCF_000951035.1 Colobus angolensis palliatus | reverse complement strand
GGGAGTTGGGGGGCTGGGGGAGTCAGGTCAGCTAGACTATGAGACGGGCGCGCTTCCCCCATATGCAGACAGCGGCAGTGACACTCTGAAATATATCCAGAATTCATCCACTTCTCACCCCCTCCTCTGTCTAGTCCAGCCCCATCATCACTCAGCTGGTCTCCTGACTCCATCCCCCACAGTCTGTCCTCCCTGCGGCCACCACAAGAGGTTGCCTGTGAGCATCTGAGTCAGGGTACACCCATCTTCTGCCCACAACTCTCTATGGCTCCCACTTTCCTCCAGGGACAAGCCCAAGTCCTCCCCAAGGCCCACAAAACCCTGCTTGAATTGCCCAGTTCCCTCCCTGCCCTCTCCACTCCCTCTTTCCCCCTCTTCACTGTGCTTCAGTCACATGGGCCTCTTCACTCTTCCTCCAACCTGCCAGGAACATATGGCCCTGCCCCAGGGCCTTTGCATGGGCTGTGTCCTCCACCTTAAGCAACTTCACGGCTAGCTCCCTCACCCCTACAGGTCTTTGCTCAAATGCTACCTTCTCATGAAGTCTTCCTAAACCCCCTGATTTCAGATCACAGCCTTTTCCACATTTCATCAGCCCTACTCACTTCCCTAGGTTAAGCCTGATCTTCATCCAACAAATCTGATTTTTTTATAGTTATTTCTTCTTTTTTTCCTTCCTTCCTTTCTCTCCCTTCCTTCCTTCCTTTCTCTCCCTTCCTTCCTTTCTCTCTCTCTCTCTTCCTTTCTTCCTTCCTTTCTTTCTTCCTTTCTTCTTCCTTCCTTCCTGCCTTTCTTTCTTTCTTTCTTTCTTTCTCTTTCTCTTTCTTTTCTTTTTCTTTTTTTCCTTTTGAGGCTGAGTTTCACTCTCATTACCCAGGCAGGAGTGCAGTGGCACAATCTCAGCTCACCACAACCTCCGTCTCCTGGGCTCAAGCGATTCTCCTGTCTCAGCTTCCCAAGTAGCTGAGATTACAGGCATGCGTCACCACACCCAGGTAATTTTGTATTTTTAGTAGAGACGGGGTTTCTCCATGTTGGTCAGGCTGGTCTCGAACTCCTGACCTCAGGTGATCCACCCGCTTCAGCCCCCCAAAGTGCTGGGATTACAGGCGTGAGCCACCGTGCCTGGCCTGCCTGCCTGCCTGCCTTCCTTCCTTTTTCTTTTCTTTCTTTCTCTCTTTCTCTTTCTCTGTTTCTCTCTCTCTCCTTCTTTCTCTTTTCCTTCCTTCCTTCATTTCTTTCTTTCTTTTTTTTGACAGGGCCTCATTCTGTCACTCAAGTTGGAGTGCAGTGGCTGATCTCAGCTCACTGCAAGCTCCCCCTCCCAGGTTTTCCCCCACCTCAGCCTCCCAGGCAGCTAGGATTACTGGTGCCTAGGTAATTTTTGTATTTTCACAGACAGGGTTTCAGCATGTTGGTCAGGCCGGTCTCAAACTCCTGACCTTAAGTAATCTGCCCGCCTTGGCCTTCCAAAGTGCTGGGATTGCGGGCTTGAGTCACTGTGCCCAGCCCCTTTCTTCTGTCACTCAGGCTGGGGTTCAGTGGCATGATCATAGGTTACTGCAGCCTCAAGCTCCTGGGCTCAAGTGATCCTCCTGCCTCAGACCCCCAAGTAGCTGGAATAGGCTTGTGCCCCTGTGCCTAGCTAATTTTAAACTTTTTTGCAGAGAGGGGCTCTTACTATGTTGCCCAGGCTGGTCTTGAACTGCTGGCCTCAAGCAATCCTCCCACCTCGGCTTCCCAAAGCACTGGGATTACAGATGTGGGCCATGACGCCCGGTCATCCTTGCTTCTTTATTGTCTATTCAGGAATTTGTGTCTCTTTGGTTCACTACTGACCCCTCTCTTATGCAGCACCTGGCATATATGCATGCCTCGTAAATACGTGTTGAATGAATAATTGAAAGCTCTATTGACTGCACCTGACATTTATCCCAAATCCATCCCTTTATCACCATGTCCATGGCCACCACCCAAATCCAAGCTACCAACATCCCTCTCCTTATAGACTGCAATGGTGTATTTTTTTTTTTTTGTCTTGCTCTATTGACCAGGCTGGAGTGCAGTGGTGCATCTCGGCTCACGGCAACCTCCGCCTCCCGGGTTCAAGTGATTCTCCTGCCTCAGCCTCCCCAGTAGCTGGGATTACAGGTGCACGCCACCACACCCAGCTAATTTTGTATTTTTAGTAGAGACAGGGTTTTACCATGTTGGTCAGGCTGGTCTCAAACTCCTGACCTCAGGTGATCTGCCCACCTCAGCCTCCCAAAGTACTGGGCCCTCTTTTTAAATTATTATAACCACGAGGAGGCGCTAGACCCCTTCCCTGGACAGGCCCATACCCTCTGTACCAATACTAGACCGATAGGGGATAAGGAAGAAACATTCTTCCCCTCTTGAGCTTGGAGTCTCTTCCACATTGGCCAGGGCCGGTGGGGGGAGCCCAGTCTGGAAATTCCCTGCTTTGCAACCCTACAGGCATCAAAACTTTTCATCCCCAAGCATCTTTGGCCCTCTAGGCCTCAATTTCCTCATCTGCAAAATGTTGGGTGAGTAACTTTCACCGCAAAGCAGCATCGTGGAGAAAGTAGGCGTGCGAAGATTGAAAGGGAGGCAGACAGGATGAAGCTCCAGAGCTCCCGGTTTGATTCTCGCCTCTACCACTTACAAGCCAGGTTAACTTGGGCAAATGGTTTAGCTGCCTTGTGCCTCAGTTTCTCCATCTGGAAAATAGAAGTGATGAAAATACTACCTATCACCCTTACAGGGTGGTCTGTTTGAAAATTAAAATAGAGGCCTCACACCTGTAACCCCAGCACTTTGGGAGGCCGAGGCAAGTGAATCACATGAGGTCAAGAGTTTGAGACCGCTCTGGCCAACATGGTGAAACCCCTTCTCTACTAAAAATACAAAAATTAGCCTGTAATCCCAGCTACTCGGGAGCCTGCAGCAGGAGAATCACTTGAACCCGGGAGGTGGAGGTTGCAGTGAGCTGAGATTGCTACCACTGCACTCCAGTCTGGGCAACGAGAGTGAAACTCCGTCTCAAAAAGAAAAAAAAAAAAAAGGCAAGTTGACAGAACAGCCCTGGTATACAGTAAGTGCTCAGTAAATGTTAGCTGCTGCTACTGCTTTTCAGACTGTGGTTACTGGGGCCAAGCACAGTGGCTCATGTCTGTAATCCCAGCACTCTGGGAGGCCAAGGCAGGAAGATCGCATGAGCCCAGGAGTTCCAGAGCCTGGGCAGCATAGTAAGAGCCCATCTGTACAAAAAAATAAAATAAAATTAGTTGAGCGTGGTGGTGTGCACCTTTAGTCTCAGTTGCTTGGAAGGCTAAAGCGGGAGAATCGCTTGAGCCCAGGAAGTTGAGGCTACAGTGAGCTATGACCAGGCCTCTGCGCTCTGGTCTGGGCAATATAGCGAGACACTGTCTCTACAAGACAAGACTGATGTTAATATGAGGAACTTATCAATAAACGTGGCCAAAGCGTCCTCTCTCTTGCACTAGGTCCCTGTCACCTTTTCTCTTGTTCATCTCCAGGCATCATGATGGAAGTCCCCCCTACCCTTCCTCCCACCTAGGAAACCACCTGAATGATTTGCCTTCCACCTCCCCCAAAGTCCCGCCCCGCTCCAGCGTGCTGTCACTGAAGGAAGCTGTCGCGTTTTCCCGGATGTCTCTCCACAAAACCCGCCACCCAAATGGGGCTTCTTTCCGGAAAATCCAGGAGGGCGGTCTGGAGGAAGCGCACCCCTCCTTACGTCACAGCTGCCGCAGCTACCCCAGCCTGGCCTAAGAGCCCGAGGGAGTTGCCCTGCCCTGACCCAGAGCCTTGGCGGGGAGGGAAGGCACCCCACCCCACCCCACCCTGGACCAAAGGACCATGGGTGCTTGGGGCCGCCTGGGTGGAAGGGAGGGGCCGGGTTCTAAGGGGCGGGAACGTTGGGATGAAATTTGTTCTAGTTCCCTAAGGGGCGCGGCTAAGAAGGAGGTGGGTTGAGGGTAGGCGTAGTCACTCGGGGTGGGCGTGGCTATGTGCAAGGGGAGGGGCCATTGACAGGAAAAGATGCGCGGTGCTCCCCTAGTGGGCAGGGTCTAGGAGAAAGCGGTGCGTTGCACAGGGGGCGTGGCTAGTAGAAAAAAATTTTTTTCAAGGGGGCGGACCAAGAGCCTGGGAAGTTAGTTTGAGGCGGGGCCTGCAGGGGGCGGGGCCTGAAGGAGCCGTGGTCAGGTAACTGGGCTGGGTTCCCACTAGGTGTGGTCTCGGAAGGCTGGGGCGGCGGCAACGTGGAGGGCGGGGGTGACAGCAGCCCCGAGCCGCAGAGCCTCAGCTTCCGCCTGGTCCCAGCCTCGTGGGAGCCCCGCGGGTCCTGCCTAGGTGAGTGGAGCCCCAGGGCAGATCCAGAACCAAGATTATTGGGATGAGGAGTCCTCTCTTTCCAAGTGGGGCCACCGGCTCGCAGGGAGGATCTGGGGTAGAAGAGGTCGCCTCGCGAATGAGTGGGTCGCTGTGCGTTACGCGTGTCGGTGTGCCCGGGCTCACCTGGGCGTGATCCCCTAAGTGTATTTCCTGTGCAGCACAGAAAGCCATTGTTTCCATTTTTGCGTGAGTGATCCTTTTAAACGGCGAATCAGATCGGGCCCCTCCTTTACTTAAAACCCTTGGGCCATAGAGATTAAAATTCAAAGTCCACCACTTTCTGCCCAGTCTCTCCTCCTGATCTCTCTAACATCGCTGCCCTCCTATCTGCTCCTTACTCATAGTATTCCGGCTACACCAGCCGCCTTGATGATGTAAAATATAAAAAAGCAGGTCCATCTCACCTCCAGGCCTTTGCCCTTACTGTACCCCTCACCCAGACGACTCCTCGAAATCTTTGCCTAACTGCCTCCTTCTGTACTGAGGTCTCAGTTCCAATGTCACTTTATAGGAGAAGCTGTCCTATCCAGCCTCCTTTATCATATCTCCCTGGCTTATCACTTTCATTGATAACTCTTAGAAATGGTCTGTCTTCTCCATTCATCTTGTGCTTGTTTGTGGTCTGTCTTGCCCAGCCGACTGCAAGCTCTGGAGGGTAGGGTGGTGCCGGGCTTTAATCTCCTTAGTCACTGTATCTCTAGGTTCTAGAACAGAGCCTGGTGCACAGCAAGTGCTCCAGCAATGTTCGTCCAATGTCAAAAGCGAGTCCTGCATACATCTGTGTTTGTATTGCCTGTGCTGGTGGTTCCCACCCTCCACATCCCTCCCCACACGTGGATACGTGTTTATGATCCAACTGGAACATGAATAATTCCCTCTTTCCTCTCCCCATGCTTGGTCTGATGCCTGAATCTGCCCCCTTCTTCTCTTCCATGCCCGAATAAATGATCCCAAAGGACTCAGAGGCAGGAGAATGACTTAGTAGGCCTTTGGCTGACCTGCAGCCACCCTGCGTCCCCAAACTAACCAGAACCTTGCCATTGACTCAACTTCACTCTCACTAAGGGAGACACAAGACAGGAACTTGGGGTTGGGAGACTCTGAGACCGAGGCTAGCCCTGGTCCAGGTGACAAACAGGAAGTGCAAAGGCATTCCAAAGACACACCTGGCTTCAGGTATGCCGCACGGGCAGCTGGCTCCCTGCTCAGAGCTCCTCCCCTAAAGCCACCTGGGGATAGTCTGGGAACTTCCTGCTGACTCAGGAGGCAGGAATTTCTCTGCAGACCCTACCAGACCCAGAAGACTTTGCAGGGCTGCAGGGAGAGCTTGCAGGAGAGTAAGAAGCAGATTATCTTCTTCTGGACCATCCAGAGAAATCTCCCCCACCAGACCAACACCTGAGACACACTGGCCCTGAGGCCTGTGAGATTATCAGGAAACTACCAAAATGTCTGAGATCTAAATTCGATCATCATGATAACCAAATGTATGGGCTCTGAAATACAAGGACCTGCAAAGGCAACATTGCTGTTTGCTGACATTGCTACAAAATGTGACCTTCTAAAAATCTTAACCCTGGGTTACATTTTTTTTTTTTTCCCCTAGATGGAGTCTTGCTCGGTCGCCCAGGTTGGAGTACAGTGGTGTGATCTCGGCTTACTGCAGGATCCACCTCCCGGGTTCAAGCGATTCTCTCGCCTCAGCCTCCTGAGTAGCTGGGACTACAGGCACACGCCACCATGCCTGGCTAATTTTTGTATTTTTAGTAGAGACAGGGTTTCACTGTGTTGGCCAGGCTGGTCTCAAACTCTTGACCTCAGATGATCCACCCACCTCTACCTCCCAAAGTGCTAGGATTACAAGAGTGAGCCACCGCGCCTGGCCCCCAGTGTTGCATTCTAAAGCAAAAAAGAGGGGTTAGATTTGCACCTATCCTGAGAACCTCTGAGTGTGCGCATAGGTTGCCGAGAAGCCATGGATGTTTGTAAGTTAAATTCCCCCTGATTGGGATGTTTTTTCACCCAGAGAGTCACCTGGCACACTTCCCAGAATTCCTTCCAGACTTTACTCAATGAGACCTTCCCTGGCCACATAATCAAAAATGTTCACCCAGCCTGGGCAACATATCAGCCTGGGCAAGACCCTATATATATATATATATGCCAGGCATGGCCAGGCGCAGTGGCTCATGCTGGTAATCCCAGTGCTTTGGGAGGTTGAGGCAGGTGGATCACCTGAGGTCAGGAGTTCGAGACCAGCCTGGCCAACATGGAGAAACCCCACCTCTATTAAAAATATTTTAAAATTAGCCAGGCATGGTGTCACACGCCTGTAGTCCCAGCTACTCAGGGGGCTGAGGCACGAGAATTGGTTGAACCCAGGAGGCGGAAGTTGCAGTGAGTTGAGATCACGCCACTGCACTCCAGCCTGGGCAACAGAGTGAGACTCGGTCTCAAAAAAAAAAAAAAAAAAAAAAAAAAAACCCAAAAAAAAAAACAAACAAAAAAAAAGACTGAACAATTGAACAATTAGCTGGGCATGGTGGTGCGTGCCTGTAGTCCCAGCTACTTGGGAGGCTGGGGCAGGAGAACTGTTTGAACCCAGGAGGTGGAGGTTGCAGTGAGCTGAGATCACACCACCACATTCCAGCCTGGGTGACACAGCAAGACTCCATCTCAAAAAGTAAAACATAAAACAACAACAACAACAACAACAAAAACAAAACAGAAGGAGCAGCCAGGCGTGGTGGCTCACACCTGTAATCCCAGCACTTTGGAAGGCCGAGGCAGGTGGATCATTTGAGGTCAGGAGTTCAAGACCAACCTGGCCAACATGGTGAAACCCCGTCTCTACTAAAAATACAAAAAGTAGCCAGGTGTGGTGGCGGGCGCCTGTAATCCCAGCTACTCGGGAGGCTGAGGCAGGAGAATTGCTTGAACCTGAGAGGTTAAGGTTGCAGTGAGCTGAGATCGCGCCACTGCACTCCAGCCTGGGTGACAGAGTGAGACCCTGTCTTTAAAAAATTAATTAATTAATTAAAAAATAACCACAGAAGGAGTAAAGGCCCATGGATCTCTTCCACCAATGGCCCTACCCCTGAAAACCACCCCCCAGGAACCCCCATGGGCCCATCTCCTTTAACTTATCCTTCCAGCTCCCAGCCTGAGGACCAGATGGGAGCTCTCCCCTCAGACCTCAGGGCAAGACTGTGTCCCCCAGGCCCCAGGATAGGGCTGTATCTCCTTTCATCCCAGAGCAGATGGGACTCCACCAGCCCTGCCCCGTTCCCTGTTCCCACCCAGCAGCCCTGGGGAACCAGACGAGATGCTACAGAAACATCACGCAGCCACATCACACGCCCACCCAACCACATTCAAATAGGGATTTGAATATATTTCCTGAGCCAGGCTCATGCAGTCACAGTCAAATCTGCCACTACCCCTCCAGCCTGGGCCCCTGCAGAAATCCCTGCCGAGAAAATGCAGCTATTCCAGGCACCAAAACCTCAGGACCCACTCTCTAAGCCCAGGACTGGACCCTGCCTCACTGTCTCCCCTGAGATGGATACAGGGAGGCAGCTCAGATCCTTGGGGCCACAGCCCCCCACCTGCCCCACGCTGCCCCAGGCCCAGGCAGGAAGCCAAGGGGAAGGAAGATGTAAGGGGAAGGAAGGGGCCCAGGGCCCGGGAGGAGGAGACACATGTGGGGGAAGATGTTGGCGGAGGCTCCTCCCCCACATCCAGACTCAGGGGGTCAAAGGAGTCCAAAGCCCCAGGTAACCCAATGGCCGCCCTGGGGGTTCTGAGGCGCTCCCCGGGGACCTCTGGTT
>NW_012115377.1:4196058-4197482 GCF_000951035.1 Colobus angolensis palliatus | reverse complement strand
AAAAAAAAAAAAAAAAGTTCACCCCAGCACCTGTACTTTCATTATATCCCATCCATGGTTGAGTTTCTTTGTCTAGAACTCACTCATGTACACCATCATCTAGTTCATTTCTGAGGTGCCTCTCCCCAGTAGAATGTCAGCTCCCAAGGCCAGAGATTTCCATCGGTTTTGTTCAGTGCTATGTCTCTAGGGACTAGAACAGAGCCTGGGATCCCATAGGTGCTCAATAAATGGGGGTTCAGTGAATTCATTAATTACATTTCTGCAAGATGGGATGGCACGATGTCATCATCAGTCATGTTTTTTTCTTCATAAAAATTGCATTATATTTGGAACAGGCACGATGGTGACATCTGTCATCCCCACTACTTGGGAGGCTGAGGCTAGAGGATTCCTTGAGCCCAGGAATTCAAGGCTAAAGTGTGCTATGATCACACCTGTGAATAGGCACTGCACTCCAGCCTGGGCACCACAGTGAGACCTCTCTCTTTAAATATAAAAAAAGTCTGGGTGCGGTGGCTTGTGCCTATAATCCCAGCACTTTGGGGAGGCTGAGGTGGGTGGATCACCTGAGGTCAGGAGTTCAAGACCAGCCTGGCCAACATGGAGAAACCCTGTCTCTACTAAAAATACAAAAAATAAAATAAAAATAAAAATAAATTAGCTGGGTGTGGTGGTGCACACTTGTAATCCCAGCTACTTGGGAGGCTGAGGCAGGAGAATCGCTTGAACCCGGGAGGCAGAGGTTGCAGTGAGCCAAGATCACACCATTGCACTCCAGCCTGGGTGACAGAATGAAACTCTGTCTCAAAAAAAAAAAAAAAAAAAAAAAAGATTTGATGGAGCTGTCTCCAAAATTAAGAAAAGGATGGAGGAAGCTGACCCAGACACTCAAGCAGAGCTAATTATTCCCATTTTACAGATGTGGAAGACTGAGGCCCGTTGTAAGTGCAGAGCTCAGCCCTTGAACCCTCTGTCCCCAAGAGCTCCATGCAGGTGCCACAGGATGGAGAAGACCTTGCTGGCCAACCCTGGTACCACGGCCTCCTGTCCCGCCAGGTACCACCCACAGCAGGGCCTCAGCACCATCTGGTGGGGAGTCTCTCCCACCCTTGCTGAGGACTCCTGGGTCCCTGGATGAGGGACTTAGTGCCAAGGTCTATTGGGACAGATGGCAGAGGGCTGGGGACTGTCTTGAAGGTTGGCTAGTTGGGTACTGTCACTATATTTAAATTATCACTTTCTTTGGGATGATGAGATTGGTGATGGAGCTTAAGGAGAGTCCTAATGCCCCCCAAACTACTCTTGGCTCAGGCTGTCTCTCCCTCTGAACTCCATCTACCTTCTGGTATCTCCCTCTAAATCTGAGGCTCCCGAGCCAGGCACGGTGGCTCACGCCTGTAATCCTAACACTTTGAGAGGCT
>NW_012115377.1:4189317-4189688 GCF_000951035.1 Colobus angolensis palliatus | reverse complement strand
CAGACACCCTAGGTTCAAATCCAAACCCTACAACTTATATCGTGTGTGACCTTGGGCAGGGTATTTGACTTCTCTGGGCCTCAGTCTCCCCATCTTTAACATAGGGATAGCAGGCCAGGCATGTTGGCTCATGCCTGTAATCCCAGCCCTTTGGGAGGCTGAGGCAGGAGGATCACTTGAGGTTAGGAGTTCCAAACCAGTCTGGGCAACATAGCAGAACTCTGTCTCTACAAAAAAAAGAAAAAATATAAAAATTTGCCAGGCATGGGTGGCATGTAACTGTTGTCCCAACTACTTGGGAGGCTGAGATGGGAGGATTGCTTAAGCCCAGGAGGTCAAGTCTGTGGGTGAGCCATGATTTCTCCACTGCA
>NW_012115377.1:4177967-4179912 GCF_000951035.1 Colobus angolensis palliatus | reverse complement strand
GGAGGTTGCAGTGAGCCGAGATCATGCTGTTGCACTCCAGCCTGGGCACCAAGAGTGAAACTCCGTCTCAAAGAAAAAAAAAGAAAAAAGATATAATAATACCTACCACCCCTGTTACAGGAATTACAGGAGTTAATACCCTTTACATTTAAAGCAGTGCTTGACATATAGTAAGGGTTACACGTGTGTCTGCTACATCTATTATTCAGTCCCCAGACCCCATGTTCCACCTCTACTTTGCCTCTCTCTGGGGTCCTGGCCTTTCTACCTGCTGCCCCACACCATTTTTTTTTTTTTTTTAAGACATGATCTCGCTCTGTCACCCATGCCGGAATGCAATGGCTCCATCTCGGTTCACTGCAACCTCTGCCTCCTGGGTTCAAGCGATTCTCCCACCTCAGCCTCCTGAGTAGCTGAAATGACAGGTGCACACCACCATGCCCACCTAATTTTTATATTTTTTAGTAAAGACAAGGTTTCGCCATGTTGCCCAGGTTGGTCTCAAACTCCTGATCTCAAGTGATCTACCCGCCTCAGCCTCCCAAAGTGCTGAGATTACAGGTGTGAACCACTGTGCGCCACCCTTCCTACCCTATTTTGACACCAGCCACCACAGCTAGCATAAGACTGCTTGCAAATGTTTATAAAAGAGGGGGCCCCAATCTGGAAGCATCCAGCTAACGGCTTCTCTTGAAGCCATATTTGCATAACAAACCCAGTGCATTTACCAAATTGGATGTTGCATCCATCAGCGTCACCTAGTGGCTGTAACAAACATTCCCAATATATCACCAGCTAAACACAGTCAACATGTTAGTGTCATAGTCCAAGGTGGTTGAGAAGTGGAGATGCAAAGTCCATAAATCAGTCAGGAGCCCAGTGCATCATGTAGCTCTGTCATCCCTCAGGGCTTTGGGGCTATCAGCTGACAGATAGGGGACAGAACCTACAAGACTGTGCAGGAAGGTTTTATGGACCAGGTCTGGATATTTCCCACAGCCCTTCTACCCCACATCCCATTGGCCAGTTATCAGATGACAACCCTAGCTGCAAGGGAGCCTGGGAAATGTAGTCTACATAGGTGCCAGCCGAATAGGGGACAGAGCTTGGTGTAAAATTTCCCAGTCTTTGCCTGACACAGAAGTTTCACTGGGGTAGCTTTTCTTGGATGGTGGGGGTGATGATGGGGGGAGACACCATTAACCACTGCTCTGGGCTCATTCCTAATTCCTCTGCCCCCTGACCTCCATCCACAGAAGGCTGAAGCTCTTCTTCAGCAAGATGGCGACTTCCTGGTTCGTGCCTCTGGGTCTCGTGGGGGCCACCCCGTGATCTCCTGCCGCTGGCGGGGCTCAGCCCTCCATTTTGAAGTGTTCCGTGTGGCCCTGCGTCCCCGGCCAGGCCGACCCACAGCCCTCTTTCAACTGGAGGATGAGCAATTCCCCAGCATGCCCGCTCTGGTTCACAGTTACGTGACAGGCAGGCGTCCACTGTCCCAGGCCACAGGGGCTGTGGTCTCTAGGCCTGTGACTTGGCAGGGGCCTCTGCGACGCAGCTTTAGCGAGGACACCCTGATGGATGGCCCAGCTTGGACAGAGCCTCTCGGGTACTCACAGTCTCCCTGCCTCCTTGAGAACGCCCAGCACTCTCAGGGTTTTCCAACTCAATGGTTGACTTTTTTTTTTCTTTTTTTTTAAAGACTAAGTCTCACTCTGTTGCCCAGGCTGGAGTGCAGTGGTGTGATCTCAGCCCACTGCAACCTCCACCTCTCAGGTTCAAGCGATTCTCCTGCCTCAGCCTCCCAAGCAGCTGGGATTACAGGAGTGCACCACAACGCCCAGCTAATTTTTTTATTTTTTTATTTTTTATTTCTTTCTTGAGTTGAAGTCTCACTCTGTTGCCCAGGCTGGAGTGCAATGGCACGATCTCAGCTCACTGCAACCTC
>NW_012115377.1:4174953-4176845 GCF_000951035.1 Colobus angolensis palliatus | reverse complement strand
TTAGCTGAGCATGGTGGCATGCACCTGTAATCCCAGCTACTTGGGAGGCTGCAGCAGGAGAATCGCTTGAACCCGGGAGGCGAAGGTTGCAGTGAGCCGAGATGACGCCACTGCACTCCAGCCTGGGTGACAGAACAAAACTCCATCTCAAAAAAAAAAAAAGTGTGTTTACAATTATTCCAAGGAGCTGTACCTGTTCTGACCACAGCTTACCTTGCTAACAACTTCTGCTACATACCCTCCTCATGCTAGTCACACAGCCCTCCTTGCAGTTGTTCAAACCCTCAGGCTTTTATTCCTGCCTTGGGGCCTTTGCACTTTACATTTCCACCAGTGACACGAACATTCTCATTCCCCTAATTTTTTCCTGAATGGCTCTTCTCCATCCAGGGTAAGTTCCTCAAAGCAGTTGAGTCTGACAGTCTTACCTAAAGGAGGACTCACCTGAATGCCTCCTCATGCTCCTTTTTTCCCATCCTTCTCCCATCCGCATTCAACATGAGCCCTTCCTGCATCCCAGGCCCTGCACAGAGTGCTAGGATAGATCAGTGAACCAGAAAGAGACAAAGATCCCTGCCCGGTGGGAGCCAACAGTCTATGAAAGGACAACAAACCATGAACCACAGAA
Source organism: Colobus angolensis palliatus (assembly GCF_000951035.1). Classification (NCBI taxonomy): domain Eukaryota; kingdom Metazoa; phylum Chordata; class Mammalia; order Primates; family Cercopithecidae; genus Colobus; species Colobus angolensis. The sequence continues at coordinate 4,176,217 of NW_012115377.1, read as the reverse complement.
ATAAGGCAATTTTGTTTGCTTCAAGTTGAAAATTAAAACACAGTAAGAGAAGGCCAGGCACAGTGGCTCAGGCCTGTAATCCCCAGCACTTTCGGAGGCTGAGGAGGGTGGATCACCTGAAGTCAGGAGTTCGAGACCAGCCTGGCCAACATGGACAAACCCTGTCTCTACTAAAACTACAAAAATTAGCCGGGCGTGGTGGTGCACGCCTGTAATCCCAGCTAGTCGGGAGGCTGAGGCATGAGAATTGCTTGAACCCAGGAGGCAGAGGTTGCCATGAGCCAAGATCACGCCATTGCACTCCAGCCTGGACAACAGAGTAAGACTCTGTCTCAAAAAAACAAATAATAAATAATAATAAAACAGCAAGGGAAGGGTGAGGTGGCTCAGGTCTGTAATCCTAGCACTTTGGGAGGCCGAGACGGGCGGATCACTAGGTCAGGAGATCGAGACCATCCTGGCTAACACGGTGAAACCCCGTCTCTACTAAAAATACAAAAATTGGCCGGGTGCAGTGGCTCAAGCCTGTAATCCCAGCACTTTGGGAGGCCGAGTCGGGCGGATCACGAGGTCAGGAGATTGAGACCATCCGGTGAAACCCCGTCTCTACTAAAAAATACAAAAGACTAGCCGGGCGAGGTGGCGGGCGCCTGTAGTCCCAGCTACTCAGGAGGCTGAGGCAGAATGGCGTAAACCCCAGAGGCTGAGCTTGCAGTGAGCTGAGATCCGGCCACTGCAGTCCAGCCCGGGCGACAGAGGGAGACTCTGTCTCAAAAAAAAAAAAAAATACAAAATACAAAAATTAGCTGAGTGTGGTGGTGCCTGTAGTCCCAGCTACTCGGGAGGCTGAAGCAGGAGAATCACTTGAACCTGGGATTGGCTGAGATGGCGCCACTGCACTCCAGCCTGGTGACAGAGTGAGACTCCGTCAAGAAAGACAAGAAAGGAAGGAAGGAACGAAGGGAGGGAGGGAAGGAGGGACAGATGAGTGTAGCTGAAGCAGAGGGAATGAGGGGAGAGTCAGAGAGAGAAAGACCCTGGGGCTCAGATTGTGAGGATTTTTCAGCTACAGTGAGCACTTTGGACCTTAACTCAGAGTGAGCCGGGCACTGTTGGATGGTTTCAAGTTCCTAGAAAGGAGCCTATTCAGAGGCATGGTAAGTACAGTCTCCCAAAAGTCTTAGTACAGTTTTAAGTACTAATAGTCGAGGAGGTCAACATGCCACCAACTTACAAATGACATCATTTGAAAGTTCAGCCGGGC
>NW_012115377.1:4168859-4174273 GCF_000951035.1 Colobus angolensis palliatus | reverse complement strand
TTTTTTTTTTGGTTTCTTTTTTTTGTTTAGAAGAAATAAAAAAGAAAAAAAAAGAAAAAGAAAGTTTAATAAGCTTGGTTTCTTTGATACTTACCTGAGTGTCATACCATACATGGTTTGGTCATGAATTTTTTATACTTTCTGTCTCTCTATAGATATCTGTATTAATTATATATATTTATATAGATATATCTATGGAGAGATAATATATTATCATAAAAAAGAAAAGTAAAATATCTATCATATATAAATGTAATTATATAATATATAGGGCAACATTATACATTTAATGTTAATTTATTTAAGATATACTTAATTTAAATATATATTATATATTTATATAATATATAGATATCTATCTGTATAGATATGATATAGAGAGATATATCTATACTTAATTCTAGATACATAGATATCTTTTTTTTTTCGAGATAGGGTCTCACTCTGTCATCCAAGCTGGAGTGCAGTGGTGCAGTCATACCTCACTGCAGCCTCTGGCTCAAGTGATCCTCCCACCTCAGCCTCCCAAGTAGCTGAGACCACAGGTGCATGCCATCATACCAGCTAATTTTCTAACTTTTTGTAGCGACAAGATCTTGTTATGTTGCCCAGACTGGTCTGGAATTCCCTAGCCTCAAGCAATCCTCTCACCTTGGCTCCTCCCAAAATACTGAGATTACAGGCATCAACCACCATACTCATCCTTTTTTTAAGAAAAAAAATTTAATTTCGTGGGGTCACTGCTTACCATCTTTCAGTCAGAGGGCCAAAAACAAAGAATTCAAATTTAAAATGTAGTATTCAGAATTCATAGGGTCAGGCAAGGTGGCTCATGCCTGTGATCCCAGCACTTTGGGAGGCCAAGGAGGGAGGACATTGCTTGAGACTAGAAATTCCACACCAGTCCACCAGTCTGGGCAACACAGTGAGATCCCATCTCTATAAAATAAAATTAAAATTAAAAAAAAGAATTTACAGAACGACAGAGATGCCAAAGTTTTCCAACCATGTGTAAGCATGTTAGCATTTCTACTGTTGAGGTTGTTGAGATTCAAAACTGCCCCTGGATAGGTTTGGGTACGCCATTATTGGAATGAGTGGATGGATCAGGTGGGTAGAAGCCCTTGAAGCTCTCGCCCCCATCCATTCAGCAATCTTCTCCGTGTATTCCCATTGACCTCTCTTGTATGATCCCCAGAAGCCTTCGCCATGCCCGTATCTGCCTTGCCCCGAACGGGCAGTGACCCCGTGTTGCTGAAGGCCCCTGCTCCCCTGGGAACTGTTGCCAACAGTCTCAGAGCCTCCGATGGGCAGCTTCAAGCCAAAGCACCAGCGAAGCCTCCCCGGACACCCTCCTTTGAACTGCCTGATGCCTCTGAACGTCCCCCAACGTACTGCGAGCTAGTGCCCCGAGTACCCTGTGTCCAGGGAACATCCCTGAGCCAAAGCTGCCCAGAGCCAGAGGCCCCATGGTGGGAGGCTGAGGAGGATGAGGAGGAAGAGAACAGATGTTTTACAAGACCACAGGCTGAGATCTCTTTCTGCCCCCCTGATACCTCCTCCTGCCTCCTGGGCCCCCAGAATCGGCCCCTGGAACCCCAAGTCCTGCATACTCTCCGTGGCCTGTTCCTGGAGCACCATCCTGGGAGCACTGCCCTTCACCTGCTATTGGTAGACTGCCAGGTGGGTCACCTGCTGAGATGCTCCTCCCCAGGCCCAGGGCAAGACCCCACCATACCTACATAATCACACTTCACCTGACTTCCCCCATTCCCTTCTGCAGGCCACAGGCCTCCTGGGAGTGACCAGGGATCAGCGGGGCAACATGGGGGTCTCATCTGGCCTGGAGCTGCTCACTCTTCCCCATGGACGTCGCTTGAGGTTGGAACTGCTGGAGAGGTGAGCCAACCGCTTGGAATCTTGGCTGGGGGAGGCCAATGCCCCCCGACTTCCCAAGGTCTCCAAACAGCTCCCCACTCATGGTTCCCCAGGGAAGAAGGGAGATGGGGCAATGCCACAACCTGTCCCACCTCACCCCTGCATTACAAACCTCCCCACTGCCCCCAGACCCTTGCCCTCCGCTTCTGCAGGCATGAGACACTGGCGCTGGCCGGGTCACTGGCGGTGCTGGGCTGCTCCGGGCCGCTGGAGGAGCGCGCAGCCGCACTGAGGGGCCTGGTAGAGCTGGCGCTGGCGCTGCGGCCAGGGGCAGCGGGGGACCTGCCCGGGCTGGCTGCGGTCATGGGCGCCCTGCTCATGCCCCAGGTTCGTGGGGAGCACGGAGTGGAGGAAGCTGGAGTGCGGGTGACTGGGAAGACAGGAGAGGAGGCATGCGCAGGTCTCTTCTCCCAGGTGTCCCGGTTGGAGCACACGTGGCGCCAGCTCCGAAGGAGCCACACGGAGGCTGCGCTGGCCTTTGAGCAGGAGCTGAAGCCGCTGATGCGGGCTCTGGATGAGGGCGCTGGTGAGTGAAGGTCTGAGGCTTGGCATCCTCCGGGGACCCAGACCAAATTTAACAGAAATCTTAATCTAGTCCTATGCCCTGTTCCTACATCACTTCTAGGCCCCACCCTCCACACGAGACTTGTTCCTAGGCCACGCCCCCTTACCAGCCTTGATCCCAGCCCCTTTCCCTAGACCCCACCCCCCATACGGGGCTTGTGATCCTGGCCCCTGTGCACAGACCCCGCTGTCGCTCAATCCTAAGCCCCGCCCTTGCATCGGTCCTAGGTTCCACCTCTGCTCCATGCCCTATCTACAGCCCCAAGCCCAGATCAGACCCTCCCCCTCCGCAGGACCCTGCGACCCCGGCGAGGTGGCGCTGCCGCACGTGGCACCCATGGTGCGCCTGCTGGAGGGCGAGGAAGTCGCTGGGCCGCTGGATGAGAGCTGCGAGCGGCTGTTGCGCACCCTGCACGGGGCGCGTCACATGGCCCGGGACGCACCCAAATTCCGCAAGGTGGCAGCCCAGCGCCTGCGAGGTGAGCGTTCCCTCTGCTCTGTACTGCAGACTTCAGGTCCGGCAAGTTCTGGCCCCAAACCCAACCTGTCCCAGGAAGGGAGCCTCTCGCCACGCCTCCCGGAGCCCCACCCAAACTGGGATGTCTCCACTCCGGGAAGGTTCTCACCCCAAGCAAACGCTGCTTCCAGCGGTATTGATAGGAACAGGGCCGTCCACCTCAAAACGGGCTGTCCTGCCCCCAGGGCCACCTCCCCGGGTCCTCACTCCCCCTTCCCACCTAGAACGATCCCGCACCCCAGGGATCTCGATCTCGAGGAACGCCCTGCTCCCTCCAAATGATTCCTCCCTCCTATCCTAGGGCAGCCCAGCCGACAACATCCCCCACCTTCCCCGACAACCTGGGATCCCGCCACCGGTGTAGCCCCACGTCCAGGCACAGCCCCTAAGGCGAGACCCCCAGGATCTGGCACCTGGAACAGGCCACCCCCTTGCACTCTAGTAGAGCCCCTCAGACACCCCACCCCCATTCCTGCAGAGGGCTGGAAGCCCCCTCCCCTCTGACCCCGCCTAGTCATCCCGCAGGTGGGGCAAGTCCCTCCCGGGCCGCTGTTGGGTCAAAGTCCTCAGGGGAAAGGCAGGTGCGGGAGGTTGGGAGGGGCGAGGCGGGCGCCTGGGTCCCGCCCCCAGCCCACCTGACCTTGCTTCCAGGATTCCGGCCTAACCCAGAGCTGAGGGAGGCCCTGACCACCGGCTTCCTGCGGAGGCTGCTCTGGGGTAGCCGGGGCGCGGGAGCTCCGCGCGCTGAACGCTTTGGGAAGTTCCAGCGCGTCCTCGGCGTCCTGTCACAGCGCCTGGAGCCTGACAGCTGAGAGCGCAGACCCCTTTCTTCACACCCGGGACCCCCAGGTTTTTGCAGACCCCAGAAGAGACCAAAGGAGTCGTCCCATGCTCCTCACGTCCTCAGGTGGAAACCTGCCCTGTGCCTCACAGCAGAGGTGGGGAGGGCAGTCAGGGTCATCCGGGTCATGGTGAACATGTGACCTGCAGATCTGGCATCAGAGGCCAGAGTTCAAACGTGACTCCACTTCTTAAAAGCTGTGATTTCTAGCAGATCACTTCACCTCTCTGTGTCTGCCTTTAACAAAATCATGGCTGTGCAGCAGCTCAGGCCTGTAATGTCAGCACTTTGGGAGGCCGAGGCGGAAGGAAGGCTTGAGGCCAGGAGTTCAAGACCAGCCAGGGCAACATGGTGAGCCCTCATCTCTACAAAAACTGAAAAATAAAAAACTTTTACAAAATGTAAAAGTTGAGGCTGTGTACTTTCTAAGAATTGTGGCTGGGAATGAGACCGCAGGTGGAGAATGCCTGGCACACAGTAGGTCCTCAATAAATGCTACCCATTCTCAGAAGCTGCAGTGCATTCAGAAGGGATGAAACTTGGTGTCCTGGCTGGGCGCGGTAGCTCACACCCATAATCCCAGCACTTTGGGAGGCCGAGGTGGATGGATCACTTGAGGTCAGGAGTTTGAGACCAGCCTGGCCAACATGGCAAAACCCTGCCTCTACAGAAAATACAAAAAATTAGCTGGGCGTGATGGTGTGCACCTGTAATCCCAGCTACTTGGGAGGTTGAGGCAGAATTGCTTGAACCCGGGAGGTGGAGTCTGCAGTGAGCTGAGATTACGCCACTGCACTCCAGCCTGGGCAACTGCGTAAGGCTGTCTCAGAAAGAAAAAAGAAAAAGAAAAGGAAACTTGGTATCCTTCTCCCTACCTGAGTCACAAGCAGACACCCACTGACAATGATATAGGCCAACTTCCAGAAAGGGGCAGGGTTGACCCAAGGTGTGCCCAAGATCACCTTCCCTTCCTCATTCCCTGTGTGGCCTGTAAGAAACGTGGTGTTAGATACTTCCAGTCCCAGTATCTAAATCCTCTAATAAGGCACCGACTCCAGGAACTTTATGTAATTTCTTTCTTTTTTTTTTTTTTCCATTTTTGTATAAAACAAAATGGCCGGAGCCGAGCGGCAGGAAGGAAAGATGTCAAACATGAGTATGTACATCAATGGTGGAACGATGGTAGAAGGCACAGCAGGTCCGTCTGGAGTGACAGGTGGGATTGGGTTGGGGATGGAGGGGGCAGCAGGTTACACAGGTCTCAGCCGAAGCCACGGGGTCAGAAATAAAGTGCATAGGTCCTGGGGCCCCCCCGTGGCCCAGAAGCAGCAGCCGACAGCCCCCCTCTTCCCGCCTCTGGCAGGGTTCAATTGAGTGTGACTCGCAGGTAGGAGGTGGGCACGTAGCCCTCGCCTCCCTCTTTCCGCCTGACCCGGGTCCAGCCGTCCCCTTTGTCTTCTTCCATAAGACTGAGGTCTTCACCCTCGGCCATAGAGATGGTGCCCTCGCTGGACCCTGTGATGGGGGTGGGGGTGGGCCCAGATCTGCTTTAGG
>NW_012115377.1:4168138-4168809 GCF_000951035.1 Colobus angolensis palliatus | reverse complement strand
TTCCATAAGACTGAGGTCTTCACCCTCGGCCATAGAGATGGTGCCCTCGCTGGACCCTGTGATGGGGGTGGGGGTGGGCCCAGATCTGCTTTAGGCAAATGTATTATTTTTATTTTTTATTTTTATTTATTTTATTTTATTATTATTATTTTTTGAGACGGAGTCTTGCTCTGTCACCCAGGCTGGAGTGCAGTGGCGCGATCTCAGCTCCCTGCAACCTCCACCTCCTGGGTTCAAGGGATTCTCCTGCCTCAGCCTCCCGAATAGTTGGGATCACAGGTGTGTGCCACCGCACCTGGCTAATTTTTGTATTTTTAGTAGAGATAGGGTTTCAACATGTTCGCCAGGCTGGTCTGGAATGCTTGACCTCAAGCGATCTGCCTGCCTCAGCCTCCCAAAGTGCTGGGATTACAAGCCTGAGCCACCCGCCCAGCCCTGCTTTAGGCGAATTTAAACTGAACCTAGCCAGAGACACTGCCGCCCATCCCCCGCCAAGCCCACTCTGGCCATTCTCACCTTCAAAGTGGTAGATGGCCACACAGTGACCTATGGGCGATGTGGGTTCCTCCTCGAAATCCTCATCAAACTCCGTGTAAATGGGGGTGTCCTGGCTCTCTTCCGAGGGAGGCTCTTCAGAGCTGTTTGGGGAGAATTCGGCAGATAAAGACAGG
>NW_012115377.1:4165076-4167493 GCF_000951035.1 Colobus angolensis palliatus | reverse complement strand
GGGCTTCCCTATGACAAGGGAAACAGGCAGACAGGAAAACACAGTTCCATGTGAGCTTTTTTGTTGCTGTTTTGTTTTGTTTGAGTCAGGGTCTTGCTCTGACTCCTTCCCCAGGCTGGTGTGCAGTGGTGCAATCATGGCTCACTGCAACCTTGACCTCCCGGGCTCAAGTGCTACTCCTGCCTCAGTCTCCTGAGTAACTGGGACTACAGGCCCGCATCACCACACTCGCCTGATTTTTTTCAAAAATTTTTAGTAGAGATGGGGTCTGGCTATGTTGCCCAGGCTGGTCTCAAACTTCTGAGTTCAAGGGATCCTCCTGCCTCAGCCTCCCAAAGTGCTGAGATTAGAGGCATGAGTCACCAGGCTCCATGTGATTTAACAAGTAAAATACAGGGGTTTTGCATCAAGGAGCAAATAGCAAGGCAGGACAATGGTTAAGGATGCAAATACTAGTGCCCGACTGCCTGGGTTCGAATCTCAGTTTGAGTATTTCCTAGTTGTGTGAGCTTGGCTTAAATCATTGAACCCCTGCTGCTGTTTGCTTATCTTGGAAATGGAGATAATGATCCAACTATCTCATGTGGGTCATTGTGAGGATTAATATAATGCCTGATACCTAGTAAGTCCTCACTATTACTGATATACATATTGAGTACCTACTGCATACAGGTACTATTCTAAGCATCAGAAATATAACACTGGGCTGGCCGCGGTGGCTCACATCTCTAATTCCAGCATTATTTTGGGAGGCTGAAGTGGAAAGATCACTTGAGGCCAGGAGTTCAAGACCAGCCTGGGCAACAGTGTGAGACCTGTCTCTAGTAAAAAATTAAAACAATTTTTAAACAATAAAAAAAAAATGAGGGGAAGGAGGGGGTCGGGAAAAAATAAATAAATATAACACTAAACAAGACAGGATCTTAAGTCTGCATGCAATCTCTCAGGAAAACTTGAGAATTTGAATAACATGTACACTGTTTAGAATAGTGCCTAGAATACAATAAGTGACTAATAAATACTGTTATCATTATCATTAGTTTCTCATCCCTGCCTCCTCTATGTCTGTACATACAGGTAGTCACAACTATAATAGACCTTTGGAAAAGACCAGATCTGAGCTCAACTTCCTTCCAGTTACTTTTTATCTTTTTCTGAGACACAGTCTCACTCTGTCGCCCAGGATGGAGTGCAGTGGCGCAATCTCGGCTCACTGCAACCTGCGCCTCCCGGGATCAAGTGACTCTTGTGCCTCAGTCTCCAGAGTAGCTGGGACTACAGGCACACGCCACCATGCCTGGCTAATTTTTATATTTTTAGTAGAGACAGGATTTCCATACGTTGGCCAAGCTGGTCTCAAACTCCTGGTCTCAAGCCATCTGCCTGCCTTGGCCTCCCAAAGTGCTTGGATTACACGTGTAAGCCACTGCACCTGGCCAACTTCATTCCAGTTCTAATACCTGACCCACTTCACAGATGAAGAAACTGAGGAATTAAAAGGTGAAACAAGCTGCCCAAGACCTCAGAGATGAAGCTGGAAATCAAGTTCAGTTTGTCCTGACTCTAGAACATGCACCCTTAATCCCTCCACCATAGAAACCCAGGAACTAGAGAGTTCTGAATGGAACTTTACACCAATAAAACCATTCTGTCCAAGAGGTTACATGCAAATGGCAAAATATAATTTGGCTGCCTGTTTGCAAGTGGCAAACGTCATTCCTATTATGTAACAGGACTGGGAAGAGGATTTTGTTGCTTGGAAAGAGTGAGTAAAGATTTTTTTTTTAATCTGGCAGATTTTTTTATTGTTAATATTTTAAGTGTTTGGGCTGTTAGATAACCATATGCTGCTTTTTTTCTCTTTTAGACAATTAATGTGGTGAGCTAGATGGATACATTTTTTGATATTGAACCATCTTTGCATTATTGCGATAAAACCCAACGAATGGTGGCTTTTTTTTTTTTTTTTTTTTTTTTAGTTTTTAAAAAAATTTATTTGGGTTTTTCTTCTTTTTTTTAAGAGATGGGGTTTTACTGTGTTGCCCAGGCTGACCTTGAACTCCTAAACTCAAGTGATCCTTCTACCCAGCCTCCCAAAGTGCTGGGCTTATAGGCATGAGCCACCACGCTCGGCTAATGTATTATTACTATTATTATTTGAAGTGGAGACTCGCTGTATCGCCCAGGCTGGAGTGCAGTGGCGCAATCTTAACTCACTGCAACCTCCACCTCCCAGGTTCAAGAAATTCTCCACCTCAGTCTCCCAAGTAGCTGGAATTACAGGCGCGTGCCACAATGCCCAGATAGTTTTTGTATTTTGTTTGTTTGTTTTTTTGAGACGGAGTCTCGCTCTGTCGCCCAGGCTGCAGTGCAGTGGCGCGATCTCGGCTCACTGCAAGCTCCGCCTCCCAGGTTCA
>NW_012115377.1:4163150-4164770 GCF_000951035.1 Colobus angolensis palliatus | reverse complement strand
GTATTTTTAGTAGAGACGGGGTTTCACCATATTGGCCAGGATGGTCTCAATCTAGTTTTTGTATTTTTAGTAGAGACGGGGTTTTACCATGTTGGTCAGGCTGGTCTCAAACTCCTGACCTCACGTGATCCACCCACCTTGGCCTCCAAACACTGGATTTGCTTGGCTAGGATTTTGCATCTATTATCATAAATAAGGTAAAATGAGCCCTCGATTTTATCTTTTTGAATTCTTGGCCATTGATTTGGGAATCAGGATTCGTCAGCCTAAAGAGGCTGACAGCTTTCACTCTTTTTCTGTTTGCTGGGATGACTTGTATAAGACAAGAAGTAACTGTTTCTTTTTCTCTTTTTGAGACAGAGTCTCAGTCTGACACCCAGGCTGAGGTGCAAGTGGTGCAATCACAGCTCACTGCAGTCTCAATTTCCCAGGCTTAAACCATCCTCCCACCTCAGCCTCCCAAGTGGCTGGGACTATAGACACAAACCACCACACCCAGCTAATTTTTTTATTTTTGCTAGAAATGGGGTCTCTGTTACCCAGGCAGGTCTCAAACTCCTAGGCTCAGGTGATCCTCCTGCCTCAACCTCCCAAAATGCTGGGATTGCAGTCGTGAGCCACTGCAATCTGGCCAAGAAGTAACTGTCTCTCGTAAGTGTGGTAGGAATCACCTGTAAAACTGTCGGGGCCTTGGGATTGTTGGGGAGATCTTTGAGTACCACTTAAATGTCATTCATTTACAGACCAGGGCAGTGGCTTATGCCTATAATCCCAGCACCATGGGAGGCCGAGGCAGGCAGATCAACTGAGGCCAGGAGTTTAAGACCAGCCTGGCCAATATGGGGAAACCCCCGCCTCTACTAAAAATATAAAAATTAGCTGGGCGTGGTGGTGCATGCCTGTGGTCCTAGCTAATCAGCAGGCTGAGGCACAAGAATTGCTTGAACCTGGGATGTGGAGACTGCAGTGTGCTGAGATCATGGCACTGCACTCCAGCCTGGGTAACAGGGTAAGACCCTGTCACAAAATAAAATAGAATAAAATAAAAAAATAAACAAATAAATGGAAATCATCTACTATTTTATCATGTTCCTTGCCTGCCCTTCCCCACCCCACCACCTTACCTCTGGTCAACCTCCTTCTGAAGTTCACGACTGCGTTCTTCTAACTGCTGTTGAAGCCGCTTTCGCTGCTGCTCTGGGGGCAAATGGCTAAAATCCTCGGTCACCACTGTCTGCAAGGTGGGTAGAGGGCTGAATTTGGGATCAAGGAGTCTATGCTGCCAGACTCTGCACCCTTCTGAGATATTTCACTTCCTTCCCCAGCCATGGTTCTTGGTAGCGAGGCCATGCACAGAGCAAAGCGGGTCTGGGTTGGGCAACCAGGGAAGAGGGGCCCAGCCAGCGGCAGGAAGCGAGCCCAGGGTCCCGCCACCCGCCGCTGGGCAGGCTAGGGCCACCACCTTCTCCTGCCCCGAGGCCTCACTTACCCCACGGCTGCCTCGAAGGCTGCGGAAGGATGCTAGCCTCGGTTTGACCGACTTACTGATCTCGCTCAGTATGGCCAAGGGGTCACGGCCGGAGCGGGGGGACGGGGGTCCGTTAGGCAATGCCGAGGGTA
>NW_012115377.1:4158859-4163010 GCF_000951035.1 Colobus angolensis palliatus | reverse complement strand
CCGGGGAGGGGGATAGGTTGAAGTGGGGGGGGGTGTAGGAGGATGTAGAGAATGAGGACGAATGAACGGAGGGATGGATGCACGGATGGACGGATGGACGCGAAAAGAAAAAAGGAAAAACAAAATGGAGAAAAGAAAAAAACGGTAAGAAAACCACAACTCAAGATACACAATCACACAGAGAAAACGCATGCGGGAGTGACACAAAAAAATCTGGAAGGTGGCGGGGAGGATGTTGAACTGTAAGCCCGAAAGCCAGAACTCTCACACCCCCGGTATCTCCTAGGTCTCTGGACTGTTATGTCCGGGAGCAAGCATGGGTCCAGGAGGCAGGGAGGCCCATGTCTCTCTGTCCACTTAGCTTTCTGGGCTGACAGTCTAGAAGACGCATGCAGGAATCCAGGTCTCAGACAGGTGTGAGGCCACAGAGGACACAAAAGATAAACAAACAAAAATAAAACCACAAGCTGAGAGGGAGTGGAAGGCAGGACAATGAGAGGGGTTAGGGGCGTCAGAGGTTTAAGCTCGGGGATCACAGGTGTAAGTCGAGGAGAGGTATGAGAGTGTAAGTCAAGAGGGACCCAGAGTATAAATCAAAGTTTTGTATAAACCAAGGGTGCTAAGGTATATTAAAACACAAAAACCCAAGAAAATAGGACGTGCAGGGTGGCTCCCGGAGTCCCATCAGCAGGATGGAGAGAGAAACTCGGGGAGTCCCCAGGGATGGTGTCACCAGCCCTCAGGCCAGCCCTGAATTCCACCAGCAGGTCTTCTCCCAGCATCCCGAGAAGCAGCAGACAAACGCCACAAACCTCCCCACCCTGCCCCCGCCTTCGCCTCGGGGGGACTCCCAGGCCAAGCGGCCCGCCCGCCTTCCTTCCCTCCAGCCCGGGCTGGCAGCCAAGAGGAAAATTCCTGCCCGGGACTCGGCGTTCAGGCAGCTGGGGCTGACTCAATAGGGGCCCCACTGTCCCCACCTCACTGTCCTTCTCCCCCACCATCCCAAGGGTCCCGGCCCCCACCTTGTTCTTCTTGCCAAAGGGCCAGCGCTTGGTGCGGATGCGGCCTGGGCCTCGGAGCTCAGGACGTCCTTCCGATGGGGTGCCCAGACTGCTGTCCGAGGGTGCACGGTTCATGGGCTGGCTGAAGTCCTCGAATTCCACGTCGCCCGGGCGGGCAAAACCTGACTTGTGCAGCTCTATAAGGACTTGGGAGTCCTGGGGGAGGGGGACAGTGGATGAGTAGTCAAGTGACTAGCATATGGGGACTTCCCTCCGCCCTTCCCATGGCCCACTGGACCCAGACCAGGCACCCACGTTCTTGGGATCCACAGCATTTGCAGCCACCTTCATGCCCTCCAAGCACTTGGCGATGATGGGCACCACCTCCAGCTCGGCCTCCGACAGGAGCCCATACCCGGCACCCAGGCGGGTGGCCCTGCGTTCATCCATGTCTTGGAGCTTCTGTAGGGACAGGGACAAGGGTGGCTCAGGGGTGCTAACAGAGGGACTAGAAGCACAGTGATTCACTCTGCAAATATGATCGCACTCCACGCTGGCCCCAGCCCCAAGCCAGTCTGGAGGGGAAGACGGAGTCAGGAAGAGAGGCTCCAGCCCAGTGTGGTTGGGGAGAGACAGAGTGCCAGGGGGATCTCAGAGGGGGATGCCTGCCTAGGGGGTCAGCAAAGGCTTCTCAAAGGAGGAGACAAGGGAGCAGGGATTTGAAGAAAAAGCAGAACCAGCCCTGATACTCCCAGGGCCAGGGATGGGACAGAGAATGGAGTGCTAGATTGAAAACAGAAGAGGGGAAATTTGAGACCTTTCTCAGAGGTTCTTAGAGGTAGAGCTTAAAATAAGAAGTAGGAATTTCAAAAGGAAAGAAACCTTGCCTGAGCCCAGGGGTTCTAGGCTGTAGTGAGCTGTGATTGCGCCACTGCACTCCTGCCTGGGTGACAGAGCCAGGCCCCATCTCTCTATAGAAGTAAATAAACAAACAAGTAAAAGGCATGCCCAGCAGGAAGAACAGCTGACTAAAAGCACAGCTCACTGTTATGATAGGTTTCTGATTCCCTTTCAATCTAGGGACTGGGACATTGCAGCTGGGGTTTTGACGAATGTGTAGGAGTTGGCTAACATTTGGGGGCTTTCGGGAAGGTAGGTCTGAGAACCGGGAGCACTCACATCGAATATCTGGGGCATCTGTGAAAAATAGAAGTGGGCTTGGTCTCGGTTGAAGCGCTGCAGTTGAGCTGCATATTCGTTTTTGCTTTCTTCGGCCATATGACTCCGAAGGTGGGCTTGCTGCTTGGCCTGAGGAATGAGGAGGTGGAAGGTACTGCCAGGTTCTGGTCACGTCCGACCCGGACCCCCTAAGCTTGTCCCAGACCCCGCCACCCCCCCACACACCTTCTCCACGTCAGCCTTGGTGGCGTTGATATCCTGGTCTAGCCGTTCAGCAGTCTGGGCTGCCTTCTCTGCCTCCCGGCAGTCCCGCTCAAATTTACGCTTACTCTGTGTAGGGGACAGAACCAGAGTGAGGGAGCCACCCTCCCTAAGACAGCAGGGTGGGAAACCAAGGTTTCAGGGATTGTTGGGATGTCAACCAGTAAGTAGGGGACAAGGGCGTACTGGAAGCCTATGGGGCAGGGAAGGCCCAGGTCTGACAAAGAGGGCAGGTCCCTGACTCCGGGATCCGCAACCCTGAGTCCGTGCCTCCGGGCCACAGTCACTGCCACCTCTGCAAACTCACATTCTCCAGCTGTTTGAAGCCGTTTTCCAGCTGCTGCTGGGCCCGCCGCCCTTCTTGGAAGTGCTACAGAAAGAAGAGCGATAAGGCTCGCCAGGGTTCCAGCAGGAGCCCTTTGCAAAACCTGAATGGGGGGTGGGGTCCTCACCATCTTCCTCTCCTGTTTCATCTCTTGTGAGTACTTGGTCAGCTCAAGACACACACGGACACTGAGGTTCTCGGCCACCAACTCCCGCTGGCCTGCAAAGTCATTCACCTCCTGGAGAATCTGTACGAAGGACTGTTGCTGGCTGAATCTGGGGTAGGATGAGAATCAGGGAACAGGGAGAGTCAGGCCCCCCAAATAGGCTGATGCCCCAGGACGCACCTCCAGGTGGAAAAGGGTTAAGCCCCAATAATTTAATCCTTGAAGCAATGACAAGTTGTGGTCCATGTTCCCATGTTCCTTAACCCCAACCTTTGAGTAGAATGTATCTTTTTTTTTTTTTTTTTGAGACAGGGTCTTGCTGTCACCCAGGCTGCAGTGCAGTGGCATGATCGCGTCTCACTGCAGCCTCAAACTCCTGGGCTCAAGTGATCCTCCCACCTCAGGCTCCCAAATAGCTGGGACCACAGGCACACGCCACCATACCTGGATAATGGTTTTTTTTTTTTTTTTTGAGATGAGGTCTCAAACTCTAATCCCCCCGAACTCTGCCTCTTCCCGCCTCGCCCTCCCAAAGTGCTGGGAGTACAGGTGTGAGCCACTGCACTGGACCTCGAATGTATTTTGGAACATAGAATTTTCCAGTTTTTAAAGATGGTATACTGCGGTCAAGAGATCAAGACCATCCTGGCTAACACGGTGAAACCCTGTCTCTACTAAAACTACAAAAAATTAGCCGGGTATGGTGGCATGTGCCTTAGTCCCAGCTACTAAGGAGGCTGAGGCAGGAGAATTGCTTGAACCCGAGAGGTGGAGGTTGCAGCGAGCCGAGATTGTGCCACTGCACTCCAGACTGGGTGACGGAGCGAGACTCCATCTCAAAAAAAATAAATAAATAAAATAAAGATGGTGTACAAGGCTTATACCATCTTTCATGCATCATTTCAGTGGGGTTGGGGACATGATTTTATAATCAAACACCATATCTATTTTTTTTTTTTTTGAGACAGTCTCACTCTGTTGCCCAAGCTGGAGTGCAGTGGTGCGATCTCGGCTCACTGCAACCTCCGCCTCCTGGGTTCAAGCGATTCTCATGCCTTAGCCTCCCGAGTAGCTGGGATTACAGGCACCCACCACAACACCTGGCTAATGTTTGTATTTTTAGAAGAGACAAGGTTTCACCACATTGGCCAGGCTGGTCTCGAACTCCTGACCTCAAGTGATCCACCCACCTGGGCCTCCCAAGGTGCTGGGATTACAG
>NW_012115377.1:4156338-4158809 GCF_000951035.1 Colobus angolensis palliatus | reverse complement strand
CATTGGCCAGGCTGGTCTCGAACTCCTGACCTCAAGTGATCCACCCACCTGGGCCTCCCAAGGTGCTGGGATTACAGGTGTAAGCCATCACACCCAGCCCTTTTTTTTTTTTTTTTTTTACAATGAGAGGTGTTAACATTCACACTAAGTGGGATAAAAGTCAAAATTACAATTACCAGCCTGGCTAACATGGTGAAACCCTGTCTCTACTGAAAATATTAAAATTAGCTGGGCATGGTGGCAGGTGACTGTAATCCCAGCTACTAGGGAGGCTGAGGCAGGAGAATCACTTGAACCTGGGAGGCGGAAGTTTCAGTGAGCTGAGATGGCGCCACTGCACTCCAGCCTGGGTGACAGAGTGAGACTCTGTCTTAAAAAAAAAAAAAGAAAAAGAAAAGAAAAAAAAGAAAAGAAAACTACAACTAACAGAAAGTTCAGGTCAGAGACTGCCGCCAAACAAGTGACCAAAGCAACTTGATTTCCAGGGCTTTTTGGATGTTGGAATTGGGGACTCAAAAGTAAAGTCAAATGCTCCTTATGGCATATGGACTGCACACCGTTTTAACACATTAACTCAGCTCGTGTTCATGCAAGACCTACAAAGCTGGAGGAATCGTCATCATCCCATTTCACAGATGAGAAAAACAGAGGCGCAAAAACGTTAAGTCATCTGCCCAAAGTTACTGGTTTTGTAACTGCTGGGGCCTCTGTATTATAACAGTTAAGGAAACGAGTGGCAGAAAACCTGAATCACAAGCCCAAGGCAATTCATCTACACGGTAGTGGACTCAGGATTCCAACCCAGTCCCGCATCTTGCATCCTTGCTCTCACCTCTAGAGGGGGAAGTGAGAGGGGCGGCGTGGGGTGTCCCCAGCTGAGGGAGGGGAAGTGAGACCCACGCACCGCCCTCCCCCACAAATCTAGCCCTGCAGCCCCTCTCCATCCTTACTTGGACTCGGGATCATCCTTGGCAGGTCTCTTGGGCAGATATTTTTTCACCAGGCTCCTAAGGGGAGACAGAGGTAGGAGGGCTGAGCCCGCAGTCCTCCCTCCGCTCTCCCTCGCCCCAGGCGCGTCCTCCGTAGCGTCCACCCCAGGGTCTCACCGCAGTTGTTTGGCGTAAGCCTGTTCCACTTCGGTGCGTTCTTTCACGAACTTTACATATCTGTCCAACAGGTCCAGCCCCCACTGCGTGTGGCGCTCGAGCACCTCGAACTGATCCTGACATGGGACATGGTGGGGGAGGAGGAGAGAGGAGCCGGGGTCACGATCTTGGGACCCCACAACCCGCCGACCAGACTCCCAGGGAGCTCCAAGGCTCTGCCCTCCTAGGAGTGGCTTCCCGGCGCCGCCCCGGCGTGGCGCGGGGGGAGGCAGGAAACTGGCGGGAACCCCCTCCCCTTCCCGGGAAGGGCTGGAGAACAGCGCCCAGGCCCCAGCCACCCCGGCCGGGAGATAGGGGTCTCCGACACAGGATCGCTAAGTGGGGCGTGGAAGGGGACAGGGCCACTCCCCCAGCGCGGGCTCCCCTAATCCCCCCGGATTCCGGAAAATCCGGCCGGCCCGGCGTGAGTCAAGGCCAGAGGGGCAGGGTTCCTCGCAGATTGGGGGCCCCTGAGTGGCCAGGGGGCAGGCACCAGGTTCCCTGAATCTCCTTGCTTCCCGGGATCCCCAATGGGTGACTCAATTTCCCCCACTGACCCCACTACACATCCAAAAGAAATCGCAGAGTTGGAGGAGGGAGTGGCGGTCTGGTTACCCCTGCTGCACTGAGAACTCAGGGATTCCACCACCCCCAGGAAGGGGAGGGGTCAGAGGTCCGGCTAGGATAGGGGGAAATTTCTGGGGCTTCCAGGGCTGAGGTTATAGGCGACCAGGGGGCGATCCCGCCCTGGGCCTGGGGAAGCCAGGGAGGGGGATTAGGCCGAGTTTAGCATCCCCCTTCCCCTCCATGAGTGTCCCCAGCCCCTAGGTGTTGATTAAAGGCGAGGGAAAGGGCGGTCAGGACTTCTAGGTCCCACGTGGGTGGGGATGAGGGTGACCAGAGGGTCCCCTCCCCCCTCCCAGCCGGACAGGCGGACGACGGGCAGGGACCCAGGGGCCGTAAGATAAGCCGCCTGCCCGGCCAGGGCGCCCAAAATAGGTGACCTCTCCCAGCCGCCCCGGCCGGGCCCCAGGATTCCTTCTGCCCGCCTCACTCGCAACTCTGTGCCTCAGTTTCCCCATGCCGGTTCGGCAAAGTTGCCCTTCGCCCCTGAGCGTGCTGAGACTCCTAGATACACTCCGAGAGAGGGCGGAGGGTGGAGGGCGGGGACCCAGGGGTTGGTGGAAGGGAAAGGCGCGGAGCCCCCTCTAAGATACATTGGGGACAAAAGGGGGGTACCTGGACCCCAGCAAAGGGGAACTTAGAGGCGGCCCGATTGGACTTACCCACAGCTCAGTGCCCCAATCCATGCTGCTCCCGCCGCCG
>NW_012115377.1:4147937-4156153 GCF_000951035.1 Colobus angolensis palliatus | reverse complement strand
CCACCCCAGACTCTTCCACGCCCCCCTGCACGCTGTGCCACGCCCCCACCCGCGCGGAGCCCTAGTCCTGCACTTCGGGGGCGGGGCCCAACGGACGCTCCGCCCCCTTTTAAAGAAACGTTGCCACTCGACGCCGCTGTACCCCTTAAAGAACCCCCACCCATTTTTCCAAATCCCCGGGGTCCCTCTCGTCCTCTCATCTTCCTTCCCCACTCCAAACGGTTCTTTCTATCTCCTTTTCCCCTTTCCCCGCAATTATTCCTTAAAGGGCCAAGATACTAAAACCCCAAACTCAAGAAGTCCTTCCTCAACCCCGTTGCAGGGGCAACCTGAGGTCACCCCGTTCTTGCGAGCCGGCCCGGCTCCAGGCGTCTAGGTTCGTCCCACTAATGGTCTGGTCCCTCCGGCCACAGGGCGGATGAGAGGGCTTCGATCCAACCCAGGACGCGCCTCCGCCAAGGCCGGGTCCATTAGCTCCCGCACCGCATCCTGCCTTCCCTCCCCCAGTCTCCGCTGGGAAACTGAGGACGGGCTGTCCTTGGGGCGCCAGGCCCAGGCCCAGGCCCTTCCCCAGCTCCCTTCCAGTTAGCTCCTGCATCTGCCCATTTTCCAGTCCCATCCATGAAGGTTTAATCTGGTTTAATTCTCAGTACCGCCCCTGAGATTCCGACTCCGCCCCTCCCCCAGACATCTGGGACATCTGGGCCCTGGAGAAGGGAAGTCTGTCACCTCTCCCATAAAAGTCTGTTCACACCTTGTAAATCCCTTTGAGGTGCTGGGATGAAAGAGAAGAGGAGGCACCGGGGATTCCCACCCCCATTCTCTCCGGCCTTTGGCGCTTTCTCTGTAGCTACAGAGAAGAAGGGGCGTCTTGCAGGGAGGCCCTCGGGGATACGTTCCCCTTACACACAGCACCCAGGCTCCCAGGACAGAGAGATACAGGTGAGCCCAGGAGAGCTTTGAGAGCCCACACTGGGACTGATGTCTCTGCTGGGACCTGGCCCCACCTGCTGGTGGCTTCTGAGCTAGAAAATGTCTAATTGCAGTTGGGCAACTGAACCCAGTGAGTTTAGTGGCTGGTCTGAAATGGGGGCTCAGCCTAGCAAAGTTCTCAGTTCACCTCTGCTCAGAGACACAAATTGGAATTGGGGTTCAACCCAGGTCAGCACCACGGTGGGGATAGGGTCTCAAACTGAGGCCAGAGGCTTAACCAGAAGGATTAGAAACCCAGTAAGGGGTCAGGTCCAATCTGGAGTCAGGGCTAGTCCAGATCGGTGGCCTAAACCAGAGATTAAGCCTCAGTGTGTGGTGTGGGGGACGAGGCGATGTCAGAATTTCAGGCTGAAGTTGGGACTCAACTTGCAGGGGGAGTTCACCTGGGGTCAGAGTTCAGCCCGGAGTCCGGTCTAGCCTGTAATCTGGGGGTGGGGCTCCAATGCCCCCACTCTGGAATAAAAGGCTTAACCTAAGGCTGCGGTCTCAGCCTGAGGTCATAGGTCATCCTAGGGTCAAACTTTAACCAGAGGCCAGTAGGCCTCTCTGTGGACCAGGAAGATTAGGAAAACAGGTCAGGCCTGAACAGATGCGTGTGTTTACCAAAAGCCTGAGCTCTGGCTGGGAGCCATATCCCTGGGGCAAGAAGAGGAAGTCCGTCCTTGGCGATACTGGGAAATGTAGTTTATTTAATGCCTTGTTGCCCTTGTCTGCTCCCGCTGCATTCTGGGTAATGTAGTCCCGGGCCGTTAAGACTGGGTGGAGAAATTCCGTTTCAAGGGCCGGATATCAGATCCATGACAATTGGTTAGATAAACTGCTCATTAAATCACATCCTGGACAATCTTTATAGCGATTGGTGAGAGTGAGCGCGGGGGTTAAGCGTTGTCGGCACTCCCATTCGGAACCGGTGCTGTCCATCGGGTGTCGTAAGTAGGCGGACTTGCGGAGAGGCAATTGCTGATTGGTTGGCGGACTGGAAATCCCGAAGCGCCGGGTCCCGCCGCGCGGCCATTGGCTCATCGGTGGGCGGGCTTGGGCGCCAGAGGCGGAGTCGGGGAGGCGGTGGCTCCAGAGATGGCAGTGAGCGAGAGGAGGGGGCTCGGCCGCGGGAGCCCAGCGAAGTGGGGGCAGCGGCTACTTCTGCTGTTGCTGTTGGGCGGCTGCTCCGGGCGCATCCACCGGCTGGCGCTGACGGTGAGGCCCGCCGCGTGAGGGTCTGGGGTTGGGAGCAACTTTGTCTCGGAGAAGCCCCCTGGCTTGGAGTGGTCTCGTCCGCCTTCCCCCGGCCCCGACGCGGGATGGAGTGGTCCGGCGCCCCCCGTTTCCGGGCCCGGAGTGGTCTCGTCCCGGGATCCCCTTCCGTCCTCCGAATGGAGTTGCCGGGCCCGCCTCGCTGGGGTCGAGCCCCTCCCCTCGGGGGCGTGGCTCCATCTCTTGGGGACCACACCCCCTCCCCCCCGGTTGGGTCTTAGTCCTTTAAATTCTTGGAATCACTTTTGGGGCGCTAAAGACCCTGAAGCCGCACAGCGGGGTCCTGGGGGGGCTATAGAGTGGGGTCCTCGGGGCACTTAATGGGATGGGGGGGGTTCCGTTGAAATGTTGCTGGGAGCTCAACTGGAATCTAAAAGTTCTTCCGGAAGGTGGCCAGGCCCTCCGAGTTGAATAACTGTTCTCTGGGTGGTGCTCATCCCAGTGGGGAGACTTCCAGGTGCCCCAGGATCTCTGTTCGTGGGCTCTCAGAAGAGAGGTCGGAGAATGCAGGACCACCCTTTCCCTGCAGGGAGGAAGTCCCTCTCAACTTTCTCTTGTCGTCCTCTGGGCCTTTCCTAAACAGAGGGGTACCAGGAGGCCCTTCGGGGGATCCTCGTGCCAGGCTCCTGGGGCTGGGCAAGCGGAAAGAGGTCTGAACTGCCTCTGCCTCCGCGGTCTCCGGCAGGGGGAGAAGCGAGCAGACATCCAGCTGAACAACTTCGGTTTCTACAGCAACGGCTCCCTGGAGGTGGAGTTGAGCCTCCTGCGGCTGGGCCTCCGCGAGGCAGAAGAGAAGTCCCTGCTGGTGAGGGACCTTGAGGAGTTTCTAAAGGAGAGCAGGATGCAATCGCCTGGTTCTGGGTTCCCAGCTCTGCCTCTGCCCATGTAATCTTGTGAAAGTCCCGTGATCTCTCTGAGTCTGTTTCCTCATCTGTAACTGGGAATACTGATATCTTAAACAGGATGTGCTAGGCACTTTTCTTAAGACTTGGGGGACAGGCAGGGCGCGGTGGCTCAGGCTTTGTAGTCCTAGCACTTTGGGAGGCCAAGGTGGGAGGATTGCCTGAGGCCAGGAGTTCAAGACCACCCTGGGCAACATAGTGAGAACCCCCGTCTCTACAAAAAGTTTTTAAAATTAGCCAGGCATGGTGAGGTGTGCCTGTAGTCCCAGCCAGTCGGGAGGCTAAGGTGAGAGGATCGTTTGGACCCGGGAGTTCGAGGCTGCAGTGAGCTATGATCCTGCCACTGTAGTCCAGCTTGAGAAACAGAATGAGGTCCACCCACCACCCCAGCTCTGAAAAAAAAGGAGAGAGTGTGTGGGATCTAGCACACATTAGGTGTTCAGTAAATGTGAGGTTAGGTTTCTGTTGCTACTGAAAGGAATAGCTGGGAGGTCTCTACTGTCCCTCACACCCTCCCCCTTTTTTTCCCATCCACCAGGTGGGGTTCAGTCTCAGCCGGGTTCGATCTGGCAGAGTTCACTCCTATTCAGTGAGTGGAGGGAATGGGGAAGATGGGAGAAGGGGCTGGAGGGAGGGGGTGGGGTCTGTCCTCTGCACCTGTAACCCAAAGGCCCCTGTTCTTAGAGGTAGGAGCAGCAAGAGCCCCTGGGTGGACAGGGAGGGAGACAGGGTGGAGCTGGGCCAGGGGAGGAGTAACCAAGACTCCCTCCTGCCCACCCCCTAGACCCGGGATTTCCAGGACTGCCCTCTCCAGAAAAACAGTAGCAGCTTCCTGGTCCTGTTCCTTATCAACACCAAGGATCTGCAGTGAGTTGGGGACCGGGGGCTCGTTCAGATCCTTTCTCTGCATTTCCCTGTGTGATGCCCACAGGCACCTGGGCTGATCAGGTGGGATGAGAAGCAGCGAGAGAAAGCCACTTACTTTTTAGTTTTGTCTTCAAGTCTTCTGATTATTGGAAAGAAGGAGAGAGGGATTCAGCGGGTATTGGTGTCTCAGGGCAGAAGGCCGCGATACAGAGGGCTGTTGTGAGAAGGAATAACAATTGTTCGCACATATTGAGTGCTTCTGGTTTGCCAGGCTGTGTCCTGGAGCTTTAACACATTAACTCATTGATTCCTTATCCTGTGATCATCTCTGCTCTTCAGATGAGAAAACTGAGTCCCAGGAACTGGGATTTGGAGCCAGGCAGCCTGGGGCCAGGGTCTGACAAAATCATGTTGCTTTTCTGTAGATAAAATGTTTTATTTTTAAATAATATACTTAGGGCCGGGCAATGGCTCATGCGTGTAATCCCAGCACTTTGGGAGGCCAAGGTAAACGGACTGCTTGGGCCCAGGAACTGTAGACCAGCCTGGGCAACATGGCAAAACGTTGTCTTTACCAACAAAAAATATACAGGAATTAGCCAGGTATGGTGGTGCACGCCTGTAGTCCCAGCTACTCTGGAAGCTGAGGTGAGAGGATCGCCTGAGCTGGGGAGGTGGAGGTTGCGGTGAGCCAAGATTGCACTGCTGCACTCCAGCCTTGATGACAGATCAAGAGCCTATTATCATTATTATTATTATTATTATAAAGTAGGGTTGGCCACAGTGGCTCATACCATTAATTCCAGTGCTTTGGGAGGCTGGCTGAGCCAGGAGGATCACTTGAAGCCAGGAAAGCAAGACCAGCCTGGGCAACATAGGGAGACCCCGTCTCTTGAGAAAATTTAAAAATTAGCCAAGCATGGTGGTGGTGCCTGTGGTCCCATCTACTCCGGAGGCTGAGGTGGGAGAATTGCCTGATGCTAGGAATCTGAGGCTGCAGTGAGCTGCGACACACACAGTGCTCCAGCTTGGGCGACAGAGCAAGACCCTGTCTCTAAAGAAAAGAGAAAAAGAGTAGATTGATGTCATGGGAAATGACAAATGATTGCTGGTGTAAGCAGCACAGGAAGGCGGTAGCCCCCTTGACCAGTAGAAACCAAAGGCTGAAACTCAGTGATAACTGACTCGGCTGGACCCCCGCCCGCAAGAGGATGCCAGAGGCCACTGAGTCCTTTGCCTGGGCTTGTGTGCCTGAGCCAGGTTCGGCCCCCCAGCCTCATGCCGCACCCCACCCTCCCCGCAGGGTCCAGGTGCGGAAGTATGGAGAGCAGAAGAAGTTGTTTATCTTTCCTGGGCTCCTCCCCAAAGCACCCTCCGAACCAGGGCTCCCAAAGCCACAGGCCACAGTCCCCCGCAAGGTGGATGGTGGTGAGTCAGGCTGGCTGTGCCATCGGGTGGATGGGCAGGTCTGCCCTGTGCAACCCCATCCCATTTTCCTGCTGCCCCTCTATCCATCCATCTCTTAAAATCACTGGTCTCTTACAGGAGGGACCTCTGCAGCCAGCAAGCCCAAGTCAACACCCGCAGTGCCTCAGGTTTCAGGGAGGTGGGGCAGAAGGGAAGATGGCACACCCCAGGGCCCTGCGGGGACCCAGAGCCAGCTGATGGTGGGGCTCTGTCCCTTCAGGGTCCTAGCGGGAAGGACAAGGAACTGGTGTTGGGCCTGAGCCACCTCAACAACTCCTACAACTTCAGTGTGAGTGTCTGCAGCGCCTGCGACCCTACTGTCACTCCAGAGCATGGGACCCCCAGGCTGAGCCCTCCTGCAGCCCTACCATCACCCCAGACCATGGGACCCCCAAGCCAACTGTCGCCCCAGACCACAGGACCCCCAGGCTGAGCCCTCCCCTCTTCCCCCGCCCAGTTCCACGTGGTGATTGGCTCTCAGGCGGAAGAAGGCCAGTACAGCCTGAACTTCCACAACTGCAACAATTCAGTGCCGGGAAAGGAGCATCCATTCGACATCACGGTGAGTGGAGGGTCAGGCAGCAGGGCCAGGGAGCACCCACTGCGGGCCCGGAGTGCCACACCCCGCTTAGCTTCTCCCAGCCCTCCCGGGTGCGGAGTAGGAGCTGTTATACCCATTTGGGAGATGGGGCCACCTGAGGCTCAGAGTGGATAAGTGGCCCAGTAGAAAGTGGGAGAGCAGGAGACCCCCACTCACTGCTCTCCCAGGCGAGAGGTCAAGCTGTGCCACTGCTGCCGCCGCCGCCCACCACTGTCCCCTCCCCAGGTGATGATCCGGGAGAAGAATCCCGATGGCTTCCTGTCGGCGGCGGAGATGCCCCTTTTCAAGCTCTACATGGTCATGTCCGCCTGCTTCCTGGCCGCCGGCATCTTCTGGGTGTCCATCCTCTGCAGGAACATGTAATGCCCCTGCCCCGGGGGGTCCCCCATGTCCCTTCACCAGACCCCCATCCCTATGCCCTGCTGATGCCCCCCACCCCATCTCTCCCTGACCCTCCCACCAGGTACAGCGTCTTCAAGATCCACTGGCTCATGGCGGCCTTGGCCTTCACCAAGAGCATCTCTCTCCTCTTCCACAGCGTGAGAGCCTTGGACCGGGGGGCAGCTGGGGGTGGGCTGGGAGAAAGACCATCTGGGCCATCCCCCAAATCTCTGCAGGCCCTGGGCTTGTGGGAGGGCCATCCACCAGCTCTCCACGTGTCCACCCATTTTACCAGTGTGGGCAGCCGCCCGTCCCCTCTGTCTGCCAGTCCCGCTGGGCAGCTCTGTCCGTCAGCGTCCCTTGGTTCAGCTGTGACTGTCTGTCTCATTGATGGTCCAACCGTTCACCCTGCCAACTGTGACCGTTCCTTCCATCTTTTCAGTCCCAATTACCAGTTTTGAGTCCCACCCACCATCCTCATTCTTCGACTTTCTGACCACCCATCTGATGGTGACGGTCTGTCTTCCTAATCCCGCCCCCACCACCACCACCAGCCTCCCACCCCTCCGTGTGCCTCACTGTCCGTCTGTCCGTCCACCCCCAGATCAACTACTACTTCATCAACAGCCAGGGCCACCCCATCGAAGGCCTTGCCGTCATGTACTACATCACACACCTGTGAGTGCACCCGCTCTGCCTGGCAGCTGGGGGGAGGCAGGCAGGGGAGGGCGGGCCCCCCACCTCATCATCACGCCCTCCCCTGCCCCCCCCAGGCTGAAGGGTGCCCTTCTCTTCATCACCATCGCCCTGATCGGCTCAGGCTGGGCCTTCATCAAGTGCGTCCTGTCGGATAAGGAGAAGAAGGTCTTTGGGATCGTGATCTCCATGCAGGTGCTGATGGAGCGGCCTCCAGAGCAGGGTGGGGAGGGCTGCACGGGGTGGTGGGGGCAGAGGGGAGCGCGCCGGGCAGTGCCCACCCACCCCCGCCACCTGCGCAGGTCCTGGCCAACGTGGCCTACATCGTCATCCAGTCCCGCGAGGAGGGTGCCAGCGACTACGTGCTGTGGAAGGAGATTTTGTTCCTGGTGGATCTCATCTGCTGCGGCGCCATCCTGTTCCCCGTCGTCTGGTGAGGACCCTGCCCCCGGCTGAGGCCCTGCCCTGTGCACATGGGCGATGTCCGCGCTGACTGCACCCTGTGTCCTCCACTTGTCCCAGGTCCATCCGGCATCTCCAGGATGCGTCTGGCACAGACGGGAAGGGTGAGGCCCTGCACCTGTGGGCCCTCTGCTCATGGCCCTCTTCCTGCCCCAGGCCCTTCTTTCTGCCTCTTGGATGCCCTTCCTGGCCTCTCTGCCCAGCCCCCAGGCCTCTGCCTCCCTGGACGCCCCAGTCTGGCCTCTCTTCCCCCCGAATGCCTCTCTCTGGCCTCTCTGCCCCATTGGGTGGCCCTTCCCTCCTCTCTGATCTCCCCCTTCGGCCTTTCTGCCCCACCTAATGTCCCTCCAGACTTTCTGCTCGTTGGACACTCCCTCACATGTTCTGTTTGTCCCCTCTCCCAGCCCCCAGCCCCCTTGCCTCCCTCCCACCTTCAGTCTCCCCTGACCCCCCTCTCTGTGCCCACCCTCAGTGGCAGTGAACCTGGCCAAGCTGAAGCTGTTCCGGCATTACTATGTCATGGTAGGAGCCCGCCTCGCTCACGGGGGGTTTGGGAGGATTACCGACCTGCTGCACGCCCACCCCAGCCCCTC
>NW_012115377.1:4142944-4143939 GCF_000951035.1 Colobus angolensis palliatus | reverse complement strand
TCCTTGCTGTCTGCCCCCAGAATGACTGACTCTGGGTTCCGGGAAGGCCTCTCCAAAGTCAACAAAACAGCCAGCGGGCGGGAACTGTTATGATCACCTCCACATCTCAGACCAAAGGATCCTTCTCTGCCAGCATTCCTCACTCCTGCCCTTCTTCCACAGCGTATGTGGGGAGGTGGAGGGGGTCCATGTGGACCAGGCGCCCAGCTCCCCGGGACCCCGGTTCCCGGACAAGCCCATTTGGAAGAAGAGCCCCTTCCTCCCCCCAAGTATTGGGCAGCCCTGTCCTCACTCCGGGACCACCCCTCCCTTCCAGCTATATGTACAATAATGACCAGTCTGTTTGGCTAGGCCGGTGTCTTGCCTTTCTCGGGGTTGGGGTCTACACGGAGGTTGTGTTTACAATGTAGAAACCTGTTTTCGCTGTGTGGGGGGGCAGAGGGTCCGTGTCTTTGCACATTCAATAAATATTCATTCAGTAACAGCTGCATGCAGGGCCCAAAGTCAGGCATTGGGATGGAGCAGTCACCAAGACCCACCTGGTCCCAGCCCTTGAGGGGCTCCCGGTGCCCAGGGTGGGGGTCAGGCAAAGGGACATGTCACCTGGCAGTACCATCACTGGGCCATCAGCAAGCGCTGTGTCGGGGACTGCACAGGGCCCTGACCCAGCCGTGAGGGTCAGGAAAGGTCAGTAGAAACATGGTGGAAGAGCTCATGCCCCGATGAGGGAACCGCAGGCATGAAAGCTGGGAGCGAGGGGAAAACGGGGATTTGAAGACACCCAAGTGGCTCAGGCTACAGAGGAAAAGAAGGAATAGGCCGGGTGTGGTGGCTTACGCCTGTAATCCCAGCACTTTCGGAGGCCAAGGCAGACAGATCGTTTGAGGTCAGGAGTTCGAGACCAGCCTGGTCAACCTGATGAAACCCCGTCTCTACTAAAAATACAAAAATTAGCCGGGCCTGGTGGCAGGCGCCTGTAATTCCAGCTACTCAGG
>NW_012115377.1:4140586-4142274 GCF_000951035.1 Colobus angolensis palliatus | reverse complement strand
CAAAGTTACCTTTCCTCAGTAAGAGTGAGGAAATCAGCCAGGTGCAGCGGCACACACCTGTAATCCCAGCACTTTCGGAGGCCAAGGCAGACAGATCGTTTGAGGTCAGGAGTTCGAGACCAGCCTGGTCAACCTGATGAAACCCCGTCTCTACTAAAAATACAAAAATTAGCCGGGCCTGGTGGCAGGCGCCTGTAATTCCAGCTACTCAGGAGCCTGAAATGGGAGAATCGCTTGAGCCAGGGAGGCAGAGGTTGCAATGAGCAGAGATCGTACCACTGCACTCCAGCCTGGGCAACAGAGCGAGACTCCATCTCAAAAACAATAATACTAGAAGCTAACCGGGCACAGTGACAAGTGCCTGTAGTAGTTCCGGCTACTTGGGAGGGCAATGCAGGAGTATCACTCAAGCCCAGGAGTTAAAGCCCAGCTGGGGCAACAAGCAAGACCCCATCTCAAGAAAAGAAAATATGAGGTAACACAGAGTGATTGCTGTGCCACACTGTATATTAAGGCTTCTGTGGATTTTAATGTGTTAAAAAGCCTGTGAGGCACAGAGAGGATAAGAAACCTCCTTGAGGTCACACAGCTAATGAGTGGGAGACTCGGGGCTCAAAGCCAGACACCGACTGTATGCATCGCTGCTCTGTAGCTAGACTCCCTGGGACCAAACCTTTCAGCCTGTTAGCATTTGCTGTGTGACCCTGGATCACTGGCTTACCCTCTCTGTTTCCTCACATATAACATGGGGCCTCCTAAGTTTGTTGAGTATCACATACAATAACGTGTCTGGCTTGGCACAGCGCCCAGCTGCACAGCCTCGGCCTGACTTCTAGGGAACCAGCCCTGAATCTTGAGGGGCAACCGTGGAATTAGAGATCCACTTGTGCACACAGTTAAGGGCAGGCCCCCAAGATGGGTCTCCACCCCCCACCCACCTGCCCTTCAACTAGAGCACCCAGAATGCCTTTTGAAGCTCAGAGAAGCCTCCCTCACTGGAGACCACAAGCATAGGACGGCGGCAGGGAGCAGGGCTGGGGTGAAGGCTTCCTGTAAGCAGAAACAAATATAGCTGGGGCCCAGATGAATAAATAGCCCGGTCAGACAAAGAAGGAAGTGGGAGGCATTGCAGACTGGGGAAGTTACATGAACACGGCGGGGAAGGCTGGGATGGCCCACAAGGCTGGAGGGGGCAGGAGGAGGGTGAGAGAAGCTGGCAGAGGCCTAAGGACAGGCAAGCACAAGGGGCTTCTTCCAGGGGTCCACAGGAGCCATGGAGGAATTTAAAGCAGGGAGGAGCATGGCCGGAGAGACAGCATGTGCGTGCTGTGGTCGGCTGAGTCATATGTCCCCTCAAAGATGGGCACATTCAGCCAGCGTGGTGGCTCACACCTGTAATCCCAGCACTTTGGGAGGCCTAGGCAGACGGATCACATGTCAGGAGTTCAAGACCAGCCTGGCCAACATGGTGAAACCCCATCTCTACTAAAAATACAAAAATTAGCTGGGCATAGTGGTGGACACCTGTAATCCCAGCTACTCGGGAGGCTGAGGCAGGAGAACCACCTGAATCCAGGAGGCGGAGGTTGTAGTGAGTTGAAATCGCACCACTGCACTCCAGCCTGAGTGACAGAGTGAGAGACCTGTCTCAAAAAAAAAAAAAAGATGTGCATGTCCAAATCCCCAAG
>NW_012115377.1:4136157-4136561 GCF_000951035.1 Colobus angolensis palliatus | reverse complement strand
GTTTCCTCCAGAAAGGAACGCAGTCCTGTTGACACCTTGATTTTAGATGTCTGACCTCCAGAACTGTAAGAAAATAAACATGTTGTTTTAACCCACCGAGTTTGCAGTCATCTTTTGCTGCAGCAGTTAAGAACTCACACAGTTTAAGAGCACGCTCTCTATACAGCCCAGTTGTCTGAGTTCAGATTCCGACACTTACCAGCCGCAGGATCTCGGGCAAGCGGCCGAAGCCTCTGTTTCTTCATCTGTAAAATGGGGCAATGATAGTACCTACAGCATGTGGTGTAAACAAGGGTTAAAATACATGAAATAGATAAGTTGCCACCACGCGCATCTCATAGGCGTTTGTGAACATGAGTGTGCATTCCTGTGTTATACATCATGATTGGTCAAAGGAATACAAA
>NW_012115377.1:4121828-4134297 GCF_000951035.1 Colobus angolensis palliatus | reverse complement strand
AAAAAAAAAATACAAAAACGAGCCGGGTGTGGTGACAGGTGTCTGTAATCTCAGCTACTTGGGAGGCTGAGGCAGGAGAATTGCTGGAACCCGGGCGGCAGAGGTTGCAGCGAGCCGAGATCACGCCATTACACTCCTGCCCCGACCAACGACAGCGAGACTCGGTCTCAAAAAAAAATACAATTCAAGTGTACTGAGCGCTCAGTACGTGCAGGGCACTGGGCTAAGGTTTGTTGCCCGGGTGCCACTCAGGACTTTGATTCCAAGACTAGAAAGGAGGCTCTAGGCTGTGGATCTCCAGTTGACAGATTAGGAACGGAGGCTGGGAGGAGGGGTTGGACCTTCCCAGGGGCGCTGCAGAGCTGGAATCAAAACCCACTGCTCTCTATTTTCCCAGGGCTGGAGTCCATAGGCCCCCAGCTAGTTTCTGCTGAGTATGAGAGGGAGAGGAGGGAAAGAGCCATTGTTTGCCAGGCAGATAGATTGATTCAGCCAGGTCAAGGTTAACTTGAATTAATCAGTAATAGAGTGGGAGAAGGGGATGGCCTGGCTGTGGGTCCTGGAGAAAAATCCTAGGAAAGCAGTCACCTCAACCCGGAATTAGACAGTGGGTAGCAGGTTTCCCAGCTGTTCCCAGGCCTGGCTGCCCCTTTGTTGGGGGAAGGGGAGGGATGGGGTATAGTGGGCAGTAAGTGAACTCAGGCAGGTGTGAGGCGGGGGCACCTGGGTCTGCCACCCAGAAATCATTCCCACTTCCTTCCTCTCATTTTCTTTCTTCTTTGTCTTTCCTTTTTTTTCTTTTTGGAAACAGAGTCTTGCTCTGTCATTCAGGCTGGTGGGCAGTGGTGCAGTCATAACTCACTGCAGCCTCTAACTCCTCCTGCCTCAGCCTCCTGTGGAGCTGGGACTGCAGGCACGCCAACATGCCCTGCTAATTTTTTTTTTTCAATTGTAGAGACGAAGTCTCACTATATGTCTCAGGCTGGTCTTGAACTCCTGGGCTCAAATGATGCTCTCACCTCAGCCTCCCGAAAGTGCTGGATTACAAGCATGAGTCACCGTACCCCGGCCCCGTCTCATTTTCCCCTTGCACCCCGGCTGGGATTGCCAAACAGAATACAGGACGCTCAGTTACATTTGAATTTCAGATAAATAACAAACACTTTCTCAGTATATGTAGCTTCCAGATAACCCATGAATGTTTAGCCCGGGTGGCCGAACTCCCCTCCTTGATTCCCGGAATGCTGGGCTGGGTGGACATGCAAATGGAAAGTACCCTGATGCACACCCAGACCTCCTTCTCTCCCTCCCCTGCGGGCTCATCTTTGTGCACTATCCCCCTATCAAACTCTGGACACAAATGCACGTCTCCCAGAAAAAGTCACAAGGTTCTGAAGAATTCCCCATCTCATCTCCCTCCCTCCCTCCCTCCCAGCAGGCTACCATCCGCTCCAGCCTCCAACCCCCTCACTTCTCATCCTGCCCCTCCCCTCTGGTCACTTCTTGGAGGTCAGGGTAGGGCCAGACCCTTCCCAGGTTCAAGTGATCCTCCTGGCTCAGCCTCCCGAGTAGCTGGGATTACGGGCACCTGCCATCAAGCCCAGCTAATTTTTGGTTGTTGTTGTTTGTTTGTTTGTTTAGAGACGGAGTCTTGCTCTTGTCGCCCAGGATGGAGTGCAGTGGCATGATCTCAGCTCACTGCAACCTCCACCTTCCAGGTTCAAGTGATTCTCCTGTCTCAGCCTCTCCAATAGCTGGGATTACAGGTGCCCACCATCATGCCTGGTTGGTTTTTGTATTTTTAGTAGAGATGGGGTTTCACCATGTTGCCCAGGCTGGTCTTGAACTCCTGACCTCAGGTGATCCATCCGCCTTGGCCTCCCAAAATGCTGGGATGACAGGCATGAGCCACCGTGCCTAGCCAGCTAATTTTTGTGTTTTTTAGTAGAAACAGGGTTTCACCATGTTGGCCAGGCTGGTCTCGAACCCCTGACCTCCAGTGATCCCCCAGCCTCAGCCTCCCAAAGTGCTGGCATTACAGGCATGAACCACCACATCTGCCCCTCTGAGCCTGCTGGCTTCTAGGTATCCTGGCTTCTTTAATTGTCACAACTACCAGAACTATCTTCAGTCCCATTGTTTAGTTGGATTAACCGAGGCTCAGAGAAAAGAGGAACCCAGGTTTGCAGCTAGACAGAAGCCAGACAGGAATTCCTTCTCAAGGTTGTCAAACCACAGGGTCAAATGCTTGAGTCTAGAATGAAACCAGGAAACGGGGTGGCTTGAGGAGAAAGTGGGGGATAGAAGATGAAATGGGGCAATTGGAAGATTCAATTTCTTTCTTTTTTTTATTTTTAGTTTTATTTTTTATTTTTTGGCAACAGGGTCTCTCTCTTTCACCCAGGCTGGAGTGCAGTGGTGTAATCTCAGCTCACTGCAACCTCTACCTCCCGGGTTCAAAAGATTCTCCTGTAAACCCGGGAGGCGGAGCTTGCAGTGAGCTGAGATCCGGCCACTGCACTCCAGCCTGGGAGACAGAGCCAGACTCCGTCTCAAAAAAAAAAAAAAAAAAAGATTCTCCTGTCTCAGCCTCCCGAGTAGCTAGGATTATAGGCACCCACCACCATGCCCAGCTAAGTTTTGTATTTTTAGTAAAGACGGGGTTTCGCCATGTTGGCCAGGCTGGTCTCCAACTCCTGGCCTCAAGTGATCCGCCTGCCTCAGCCTCCCAAAGTGCTGGGATGACAGGCGTGAGCCACTGCGCCTGGCAAGGGGATGCAGTTTCAAAAGCTGAACCCCAATTCTGGAGAGCAAGCAGGTGTTTTCATACTCTCTCTTTCTCCTCCTCCTCCTCTTCCAAAGAGTGTGTTGCAATCAGTGCAGACAGACGCCAGGTTTGTTCTCATGCTCCACGCCTCCCCCTACCCCTGGCACGGAAAGGAACGTGGTTTACAGGAAATCAGAGAAAACTCCCCATTAACCCCTTCAATGGGGTTTCAGAAACCGCCTCTCTAGGGATAAGGGGGCCCTACCCACAGACCCTTCTCCTGCCTTCACCACCCATCTCCTATGCCTGGACAGCAATGCTGCTGACCATCAGAGGAATGCCAGTTAAGATGACACCGGCCGCCGGGGTGTGGTGGCTCACACCTGTAATCCCAGCACTCTGGGAGGCCAAGGCGGGTGGATCACCTGAGGTTAGGAGTTTGAGACCAGCCTGGCCAACATGGTGAAACCCTGTCTCTACTAAAAATACAAAATAAATAAATAAATTAGCCAGGTGTGGTGGCGCAGGCCTGTGATCCCAGCTCTTTGGGAGGCTGAGGCGGGAGAATCGCTTGAACCCGGGAAGCAGAGGTTGCAGTGAGCCGAGATGGTGCCACCGCACTCCAGCCTGGGCGACAGAGCAAGACTCCATCTCAAAACAAACAAACAAACAAAAATGACACCAGGGTACCAGTTGTCACCCACAAGGCTGGCAAAAATCCTCAAATTTGCCCCTGTGATGAGGCAATGGGAGAAACTGACAGTTCTTTTCACGCAGGGCTCGTAAGTGTGTAAATCAATACAACTTCTTTGCAGGGGAATTTGGCAATATCTAGCAAGATTACCAATGCATTCAGAGATTGACCCAACGTATTTCCTTTCATTGCAACAACAACTCTATGAACAAACTGAGGATCAGGCGGTAAACAGTAGCTTGCCCAAAGATTACAGCTAGTTTCAGAGCTAGAAAGTAATGCAGGTTCAAGCTTATTCACTGCAGAGAGCCTGGTGTGAAGCCGCAGATGTCAGTCTGTCCATCAATAAGAGGCTGGTGGCTGGACACAGCGGCTCATGCCTGTAATTACAACGCTTTGGCCGAGGTGGGTGGATCGCTTGAAGTCAGGAGTTCGAGACCAGCCTGGCCAACATGGTGAAACCCCGTGTCCACTAAAAATACAAAAATTGTCGGATGGGGTGGTGTGCACCTATAATTTCAGCCATTCCGGAGGCTGAGGCAGGAGAATTGTTTGAACCCGGGAGGTGGCGGGTGCAGTGAGCTGAGATAGCGCCACTACCCTCCAGCCTACTCTGTCTAAAAATACCCCTCAAAAACAAATGAAATATCCCCCAACAAATAGCAGGCTGGTCACTTTCTCACAATATAACAAGACGCCTGTAACCTGTAAGAATGAGGAAGTTCTTTGCCCACTGAGGTGAAATAGCCTCTGAGGTATATTGTTCATGAAAATAACAGCAAAATGAAACCCAAGATTTAACTGAAGAGACCGGGAATAATAATATGTAATATGTGCTGTCCACAGGGCACAGGGGTTCACACCAGCACTTTGTGAGGCTGCTACGGGAGGATCACTTGAGCCCAAGAGTCCAAGACTGGACTGGGTAACATCGTGGGACCCCCATCTCCACAAAAATAAAAAAATTATCCGGGCATGGTGGCAGCCACCTGTAGTCTTGGCTACTCAGAAGGTTGAGTCAGGATGATCACTTGACCCCAGGAGGCTGAGGCTGCAGCGAGCTGTGATTGCACCACTGCAATTTAGCCTGAGTGACAGAATGAAAAAAAAATTTAAAAAGGTAAAAACAAAAAGAATATGCTGTCAACAGGGATGGGAGGAAGAGTACCTTTCCCTCTATACACATTTCTACCTTTTAGATGTTGATCAATATGAATATATTATACACACAGACACACACACACACACAATACAATTTAATATCTGAAGAGGATGTTGACATAAGACAGGTACAAAAGCTCTAGAAATGAGGACTTTCCTCAGTGATGACTTTTCTCACCACCAAAGTCACTCAGGCATCCTGACAAAGGTAAGTGCGGAGAGCTTCCTTGGAAAATAAGCTTACCTGGATAGTGAACTCCTACACATACCTCAAAGCCCATCTGAAATGTCCCCTCCTACAGGAAGTTTTCCCTGACCCTCCAAGAAGCAGAGTTCTGTTTCACTGGGGAAAACATTTCTTCTTCTTCTTCTTCTCCCCAACCCCCCCAACCCCCGCTCTGCACATAAGCTAGAAAACATTTCATGAGACTGGGAGTTTCTGTGCTGGGCTCTGTCCCTCCGCCATCCTACTTTCCCTCCCTCAGCATGGAAGCCTCTAGAAGTGGAGCTCCAACTCCCAGCCTACAGAGAGATTCCTAGGAAGGGTTCGACTGATAAATGCATGGCCAAAAGTGAACTGGGGATGAGGTCCAAGACATCCGCGGTGGGGGGGTTCTCCAGACCTTAGTGTTCTTCCACTACAAAGTGGGTCCAACAGAGAAAGGTCTGTGTTCACCAGCTGGCCCTGACCCTGGGAGAGTCCAGGGCAGGGTGCAGCTACATTCATGCTGCTGGGGAATGTGCCCTCAGGTTACTCACCCCACAGACGTGTTGGCCCCAGGGACTGAAAAACTTAGGAAATGGTATTGAGAAATCTGGGGCAGCTCCCGAAAGGGGAGAGGCCATGGGGAGAAGGGGGGACTGAGGAGGCGGGGGAAAGGCAGGAGCTGGATAAAAAGCCAACTCCAGCAGGCACTGCTCACTCCTCCCCATCCTCTCCCTCTGTCCCTCTGTCCCTCTGACCCTCTGACCCTGCACTGTCCCAGCACCATGGGACCCACCTCAGGTCCCCGCCTGCTGCTCCTGCTACTAATCCACCTCCCTCTGGCTCTGGGGACTCCCATGTGAGTGGTTACGACTCTACACAGAAACAAGGCTGCTTCTGGGGTGGAATCCGCCATTTGGGGGTCCAGGTCCCTGTAGAATTCAGGGTGCCTTTGGGTGTTTGTGGATTCCGGGGTTAGCGGGTTGGGAATGTTTATATAAATGTGTGCTGCCTGTGAGTTTGGGTGTTTATGGGTTGGGTGTTTGTGGAATCCAGGTATTGTGGAATTGGAATTTGGGATGTTTCTGGAATTGAGGACATCTGTTGGTTTAGGGTGTATGTGGTGTTCAGTGACGGTGTGGTTGGGGTGACTTGGAGACTCGGAGGTTTGGACTTTGCAAGATTTGGGAGTTTGCAGCTTGGCGACTTAGAAGTTTCAGTGTGGGTTTAAAGATTGGCTACTTTGGGTTCATGTATGGTTGGGGCGTTTGAAATTGGTTGTATTTATTAGGACCGGGGTGTTGGAGGTTTAGGCTGGATTTGGGGTGCTCTAAGATTTGAGGTTTAGAGGTTTGCGTGTATGTGGATTTGGGTATGTAGAGTTTAGGCTGCCTGGGGTTTGAGTGTTTACGTATTCGGAGTGTTTAGAGATGTAGAGGTTTAGGGTTTGGGGCATGTGCGGGTTTAGGCGATTGTGGGTCTAGAAGTCCAGAGACGTGGAGGAGTTGCTGACGCTGGTTTGGAGGTTCAGGGGTTGGTGGGATGCATGGCCCCTCGTTGCCCAGGCTTTCAAAGTCCAGGCCCAGCTGGCTGAGAGTGGGAGCCATGGTGGCTGCTGTCCTGCCCATGTGGTTGAGACGGTGGCAGTGCCCAGAGAATTCAGATCCAGATATTGGCACTGGCAGTGCGCCAGCAGTCCCTGGATCCTCTCCAGGACCAGGGGCTGGGGCACACAGCCTGCCAGGCGCTGACTCCAGTGAGGACTGGCGCCTCACACCCCGGAAATGACGGCCCTACTCCCGTGCCCCACTCCGACAGGTACTCTATGATCACCCCCAACGTCTTGCGGCTGGAGAGTGAGGAGACCGTGGTGCTGGAGGCCCACGACGTGAAAGGGGAT
Organism: Colobus angolensis palliatus; assembly: GCF_000951035.1. Lineage (NCBI taxonomy): Eukaryota > Metazoa > Chordata > Mammalia > Primates > Cercopithecidae > Colobus > Colobus angolensis. The sequence continues at coordinate 4,127,570 of NW_012115377.1, read as the reverse complement.
GTTCCGGTCACTGTCACTGTCCACGACTTCCCAGGCAAAAAACTGGTGCTGTCCAGTGAGAATACCGTGCTGACCCCTGCCACCAGCCACATGGGCAGCGTCACCATCAGGGTGGGTGCAGACTGGTGCAGGACCCTGCTGACACCCACAGCCACGCCCACTCTCCCTCCTTCTGAGCCCTCCCCTTCTGTCTTCTCCCTTTCTTTCTTTTTATTTATTTATTTATTTTTGAGGCAGAGTCTCACTCTATCACCCAGGCTGGAGTGCAGTGGCACGATCTCGGCTCACTGCAAGCTCTGCCTCCTGGGTTCATGTTATTCTCCTGCCTCAGTTTCCCGAGTAGCTGGGACTACAGGCGCCTGCCTCTAGGCCCGGCTAATTGTTTTGTACTTTTAGTGGAGACGGGGTTTTACCGTGTTAGCCAGGATGGTCTCGATCTCCTGACCTCGTGATCCGCCCGCCTCGGTCTCCCAAAGTGCTGGGATTACAGGCGTGAGACCCCATGCCCGGCACCTGTCTTCTACCTTTCTAAGCCCTGCCCTTCCCTGAGTTTCCACTCCTTTTGAGGCTCCGTCCCTTCTAAGAACCTCCCTTCTCTGAGCCCTCCCCCTTCTGTCTCCTCCCCTGCTTAGCCCTTCCATTCCCTGAGTCTCCACCTTTTTTGAGACTCCTTCCTTTCTAAGCCCTGCCCTTCCCTGAGACTCCACCCCTTCGGAGGCCCCTCTCCTTCTAAGCCCCTCCCTTCTCTGAGACTCCACCCTTTCTGAGTCTCCTCCCCTTCTAAGCCCTGCCCTTACCTGACACCCCACCCCTTATGAGGCTTCTCCCATTCTAAGCCCCTCCCTTCTCTGAGACTCCACCCCTTCTAAGTCCCTCCCACTGAATCGCTTCCTTTTCTAAGCCCCGCCCCTTCAAAGGTCTCCTCTTCTGAACTCCTCCCCTCTTAGTCTTCACCACTTTCTAAGTTCCCTCACCTGAGTCCCTCCGCCTTTCTGAGCCCCTCCCATGTCAGCCCCTCCCCTTTTCTGAGTCCCCGCCCCTTCTGAGCCCCTCCTCCTATAAGCTCTCTCTTCCTTGTGAGCTCTTCCTTCTGACTCCCCTCCCTGGTCCCCCCTCTACCCTGGCACCTCCTTCACATGCCCCTTCCTCCCCAAAACTGGGCCACCCTGGGAGACCAAGAATAATGGGCAGGCAAGGAGGGACCCAGCCCAAGATCCGGAAGCTGGACCGTGGGCACGGGGCCTTGGAACAGACCCCTGACGATGCCCTGCCCACACCTAGATCCCAGCCAACAAGGATTTCAAGTCAGAAAAGGGGCACAACAAGTTCGTGACCGTGCAGGCCACCTTCGGGACCCAAGTGGTGGACAAAGTGGTACTGGTCAGCCTTCAGAGCGGGTACCTCTTCATCCAGACAGACAAGACCATCTACACCCCTGGCTCCACAGGTGAGGCTGTGTGCGGCTGGAGAGGGCGGTGCACCGGCGTGGGCCGGCCAGGGTCTCACCAGGCCTCCTTGTCTCTCCCCAGTTCTCTGTCGGATCTTCACTGTCAACCACAAGCTGCTACCCGTGGGCCGGACGGTCGTGGTCAACATTGAGGTACCAGCCAGAGGGGGCCCCAGGGGCAGCAGGGGCACAGGCTCAGGAGAGGCAAAGAGATCGAGAGAGACAGAGAAAGACACACCGGAAGAGATGAAGTGGCAGAGACACAGAGGCAAAGAGATATACAGACACACACCCACACAACACACACACATACAGCACGCAGCACACACAGAGGCAAAGAGATATGCAGACACATGTGCACACACAATGCACACACACAACGCAACACACACAACACACACAAACACACAACATACACGACCACACAACACACACAACACAATACACACAACACAATGTGCACACAACACACAAAACACAACACAATGCACACAACATACACAACCACGCAATACACACACAACACACACAACACAACATACATAACCACACCGCACACAACACACAACCACACAAGACAATCATACAACACACACAAACACACACAACACACACAAAACACAGCACAGAACATACACAACCACACAACACACAACCACACGACATACACAACCACACAACACAACGCACAACCACACAATACACCATATGGCACACACACACACACAGGCTGAGAGACAAGGTGGAGATCCAGGGAGACCCCAGGGAGCAGTGCAGGTGTCCGTGGATTCTGCTTTCAGATAACACCCCCTGGTCATTTCACCTCCCTGAGCCTCAGTTGCCTCATCTGAATATTGGGATCATGACAGATAATTCTGTCATCTATTCTACCGACGACAGCCAGAGGACGCCTGTGAGCACCTGCCTCAGGGCCCATCCCTCCTCTTCCTACAGCCCTCCATGGCTCCCACCTTCCTATGGGTCAAAGCCTAAGTCCTCCCTGCAGTCCATAAGGCCCTGCACACCCTGCCCTGTCCCTTCCCTGCCCTCCTCTCCTCCCTGTCTCCCCCTGGCTCATTCTGCTCCAGCCACACGGGCCTCCTCCCTGTTCCTCCAACACCCAGGTGCAGTCCTGCCTTGGGGCCTTGGCACGGGCTGTGCCCTCTTCTCAAGAAAACCCTCTTCTTCCAAATATCCACACAGCTCGTCCTCTCTCCTCCTCTAAGTCTTAGCTCAATGTCAATAATGTCTCAATTTTACAATGAAGTCTCTCTGAGTAAGCTGTAAAGTTGCAAATGCCCACCCTGACCACGCCCCCCAATGCCCCAGGCAAGCATACACTCACACTCCTCCTTCCTGCCATGTCCTGCAAATGAGATTTATTCATTTGATAATTGCTTCTCCCCTTACCTCACCCTCTGTTGAACCTAAATCCATCCAGGAGGAAATTTTTATGTTTGTTCAGGGTTTTGTCACCTGAACTCAGCACAAAGCTGGTATATAACTTGGTTTAATAAAAAACTTACTGGAACAAGGAAGAAGGATGGGAGGAGAGAAGGGGAAGGAGGGTGTTCTCGTAGAATTATCATGAGGATGTATTGAAATCATACAAGGCTAGGGGCAGTGGCTCACACTTGTAATCCCAGCTCTTTGGGAGGCGAAGGTGGGAGGATCGCTTGAGCCCAAGAGTCCGAGACCAGCCTGGGCAACAGAGTCAGACCCTGTCTCTACAAAAAATAAAAGTTTAAAAAAAAAAAAAAAAGCTGTGTGTGGTGGTGTGTGCCTGTGGTCACAGCTACCCCAGGAGGCTGAGGCAGGAGGATCACTTGAGCCCAGAAATTCCAGGCTGCAGTGAGTCATGATCGCGCCACTGCACTCCAGCCTGGGTGACAGAGTGAGACCCTGTCTCAAAAAATAATTGGGGCAAATGCAATGGCTCAAGCCTATAATTCCAACACTTTGGGAGGCAGAGGTGGGAAGACTGCTCGAGGCCAAGTGTTCAAGACCAGCCTGGGAAAGGTAGGGAGACTCCATCTCCACAGAAAAAATTTAAAAATTATCTAGATTTAGGGATTGGTATGGGCTGTGGGGAACAGAGACCACACACCTCTTTTAAGGGCACAACAGTTGCCCAGCTCCGATTAGATGTCTCCTGCTAACCAGAGTACACTATCCACAGAAATTTCCTTGTTTCCAACAGAAGCTGGAAAAACAAACTTTTGGCCAGGCATGGTGGCTCACGCCTGTGATCCCAGCACTTTGGGAGGCCGAGGTGGGCGGGGCTCACGCCTGTGATCCCAGCACTTTGGGAGGCCGAGGTGGGCAGATCACGAGGTCAGGAGATCAAGACCATCCTGGCTAACATGGTGAAACCCTGTCTCTATTAAAAATACAAAAAAATTAGCTGGACGTGGTGGCGGGCACCCATAATCCCAGCTACTCGGGAGGCTGAGTCAGGAGAATGGTGTGAACCCGGGAGGCAGAGCCTGCAGTGAACCAAGATCACGCCACTGCACTCCAGCCTGGGTGACAGAGCAAGAGACTCTGTCTCAAAAAAAAAAAAAAAACAGACTTTTATGTGTTTCAATACCTAAAGCCAGCTCATGGCCTTCAGACATGCCACTTGCCTGATCTCTGTTACCTCTGTACAATTTCTTTTAAATTTATTTATTCATTCATTTCATTATTATTATTTTTGAGACAGGGTCTCATTCTGTTGCCCAGGCTGGAGTGCAGTGGCACAATCACAGCTCACTGCAGCATTGACCTCCTGGGCTCAAGCGATCCTCCTGTCTCAGCCTCCTGGGTAGCTGGGACCACAGACATGCACCACCACATCCAGCTAACTTCTAAAATTTTTTGTAGAGATGGAGTCTCCCTATGTTTCCCAGGCTGATCTCGAACCCTTGACCTTGAGCATTCCTCTCACCTCTGCCTCTCAAAGTGCTGGGATTACAGGCTTGAGCCATCGCACTCACCCTAATAAATTATTTTTTGAGATGGGGTTTCGCTCCTTCACCCAGGCTGAAGTGCAGTGGTGCGATGATGTCTCATGTTGTTTAAATGTTGGCAGCAAATGAAATGACACTACTAGTTATTAGTATTCAGAGAGACACTGAAGAAATGAGCCCCTACGTATACGAACTATGTCCCAAACTAATACAGTAGGTGCCATTATTATCTCCTGTTTCTAGACTTTCACATTGAGCACAGAGAGGTTAGGTAACTTGCCCAGGGTCACACAGCTTGTAAGTGGCACAGTACAGATTCAAACTTAAGGTTGACTGACTCGGGTCGTTGTTCTTTTTTTTTCTTTTTTTGCGATGGAGTCTAACTGTGTCTCCCAGGCTGGAGTGTCATGGAGCAATCTTGGCTCACTGCAATCTCCGCCTCCCAGGTTCAAGCGATTCTCCTGCCTCAGCCTCCTGAGTAGCTGGGATTACAGGTGCCCGCCACCATGCCCGGTTAATTTGTGTATTTGTAGTAGAGACAGGGTTTCACCATATTGGCCAGGCTGGTCTTGAACTCCTGACCTCAGGTGATCTGCCCACCTCAGCTTCCCAGAGTGCTGGGATGACAGGCGTGAGCCGCCGTGCCTGCCCAGGTTCCTGTTCTTAACCACAGTAGACACTGCACAGAGCATGTCCAGACACAGAGAGGTCAGGGAGAGCTGAGAGGCTAAGCCCAGCCTCTGAAGGGTCATTTTATCCCGTATCCTTCCCTTCTGCCTCCCACAGAACCCGGAAGGCATCCCGGTCAAGCAGGACTCCTTGTCTTCTCAGAACCAATTTGGCATCTTGCCCTTGTCTTGGGACATTCCAGAACTCGTCAAGTATGTCGGGCTCTTGAGGAGGGGGCTCAGGGCTCCCCTATCCCAGGAGAGGGAGCGGGGGGCTCCGAGGCCTGAGCAGACCACTCATCCGCCCTCCTCACAGCATGGGCCAGTGGAAGATCCGAGCCTACTATGAAAATTCACCGCAACAGGTCTTCTCCACTGAGTTTGAGGTGAAGGAGTACGGTAAGAGGAGGAGGGGCTGGGAGAGGCAGCGCCCAGAACGCCTGGCCCAGCGCCGCCCCCACCAATGCCATCTCTCCCCCAGTGCTGCCCAGTTTCGAGGTCATAGTGGAGCCTACAGAGAAATTCTACTACATCTATAATGAGAAGGGCCTGGAGGTCACCATCACCGCCAGGTGAGGGACTGGGGCTGGGGCCAGGTAAGGGCCAGGTGAGGGACCAGGTGAAGACCAGGTGGGGGACTGGGGTGTGGGACCAGGTGGGAGGCTGCAGGTGGGGT
>NW_012115377.1:4117115-4121531 GCF_000951035.1 Colobus angolensis palliatus | reverse complement strand
GGGGGGCTGGGGATGGGGCCAGATGAGGGGCTAGAGATGGGGCCAAGTTAGAGGCCAGCAGTGGGTCGGGGGCTCCAGTCTTTAGCACTGGCAGGAGAAGCTGGAGGAGATCCCGTTCTCCAGGAGGGACGGACCTGACGCCCTCCTTGTCTGCCCCGTAGGTTCCTCTATGGGAAGAAAGTGGAGGGAACTGCCTTTGTCATCTTCGGGATCCAGGATGGCGAGCAGAGGCTTTCCCTGCCTGAATCCCTCAAGCGCATCCCGGTAGCACCACCCACAGAGGCCTCTTTGATCCCTCCCCCCGTCCCTGCTTCCTCTGAGCCCGCGCCCCTCTCTGAGTCCTCCTCTCCCTTTCCAGATTGAGGATGGCTCAGGGGATGCCGTGCTGAGCCGGAAGGTACTGCTGGACGGGGTGCAGAACCCCCGACCGGAAGACCTGGTGGGGAAGTCTTTGTACGTGTCTGTCACCGTTATCTTGCACTCAGGTGAGGCCCAGTCTGAAGGCCAGGCTCAGGACCATCAAGTGGGCCGGTCTGAGAGGGGAGGCCAGCTCAGAAGAGAAAGCCTAGTCTAAGGAGGGAGGCTCAGAGTGAAAGTAGGGTCCAGTCTGATGGGGTAGGCCCACTCTGAGAGGGGAGGCCAAGTATGAAGGTGAAATCCAGTCTGATGAGGGAGGCAGGGTCAGTATAAACATGGGGTCCGGTCTGATGGGAAAGGCCCAGTATGAAGTGTGTGTCCACTCTGATGAGGGAGGCAGGGCCAGTATAAAGATGGGTCTAGTCTGATGGAGGAGGTGGGGGCAGTATAAAGGTGGGGTCCGGGTTGATGGGGGGCACAGGCCCAGTATGAAGTCTGTGCCCAGTCTGATGGAGGAGGCAAGGCCAGTATAAAGGTGGGGTCCAGTCTGATGGGGGGCATAGGCCCAGTATGAAAGTGGACTCCACTCTGAGGGAAGAGGCCTAGTCTGAAGGTGGGGTCCATTCGGAGGGAGGAGTTCCTATCCTGAAGGGTGGCCCAGGAGCCTACACTCACAGCTGGTCCCCTCAGGCAGTGACATGGTGCAAGCGGAGCGCAGCGGGATCCCCATCGTGACCTCTCCCTACCAGATCCACTTCACCAAGACGCCCAAGTACTTCAAACCAGGAATGCCCTTTGACCTCATGGTGAGACCCAGGGCGGAAAGGGGTCCCACTCCTCCCTTCAGGAACACGGGCCACACCCCTGAGCCTGCCTGAACTTCCCCCACCTCACCCCCATCACAGGTGTTCGTGACGAACCCCGATGGCTCTCCAGCCTACCGAGTCCCCGTGGCAGTCCAGGGCGAGGACGCTGTGCAGTCTCTAACCCAGGCAGACGGCGTGGCCAAACTCAGCATCAACACACACCCCAGCCAGAAGCCTTTGAGAATCACGGTGCGTCTGGGCCCAGCCTCAGAACCCCACCACTGGGAAGACGGCACAGGGGTCCTGGTGTTTGAACAGTGGGGTCCTTCCATTTGCATAGACATATTCTCATCTGCATAGAGGGGTTCTCTCCTGCACAGTGGGATCCTGCCATTTGCATGGAGATATTCTCATCTGCATAGAGGGGTTCTCTCCTGCAGAGTAGGGTCCTGCCATTTGCATAGAGATATTTTCATCTGCATAGAGGGGTTCTCTCCTGCACAGTGGGGTCCTGCTGTCTGCATAGAGGGGTCCACAGTTCCAGGAAACAGGACTCTTCCTCTTGCATGCCCTGCTCCTTCCACTCACACGGAGAAGCACTCCATCCACGCACAGTCTTTCCACTCCCACGGGGGAAGGAGCCTGAATCTCACAAGGAGGGTTGCGCAGTGTTCAGGACAGGCCCATTGTTGTGAGGTGGTCTGAGTTCTCCTGGCTTCTGTGGAAATGGCCCTGTTGCCCCTCACTGGGAGGGAAACAAGTCTCATGACAGCTGTGGAGGTTGCAGATGGCCTCCCGGTCCCTCTGCAGCTCCCAGGCTGGGCACCCCACTTACCCCTCACTGCGCTCAGCATGTGCGTGAATTTCCTGTGGCTGCCGTGACAAATGGCCGCAGCCTAGTGATCTGAAGCAACACACATTTATGGGTCTACAGTTTGGGAGGTCAGAAGTCCTGGCTCTGGGGGAAAGTTTGCTCCCTTGCTTTTTGCAGTGTGGAGAGGGCACCCTAAAGGCTGGCTCATGGCCCCTTCCTCCACCTTTAACGGCAGCAGCAGAGCGTCTTCCAGCGTCTCTCCCTTTCTCTCTGTCTCTGTATCTCTCTCTTTCCCCTTCCTCTCCCCTTCTCTCCCGGCTCTCCTTCTCTCCCTCTTTCTCCCTCTCTCTTTTCTCCTCTTCTTCCCTTCTCCTCCTCATCCTCTTCCCCCTCCTTTTCCTTTATCTCCCTCCCTCTCTCCTCTTACATTTTCTTCTCTCCTCTTCTTCTCCTCCCTCCTCTCTCTCTCTCTCCCTCTCTCTCTCTCCTCTTTCTCTCCCTCTTTGTCTCTCTCTCCTTTCCTCTCTCCCCTGCCCCCCTTAATAAAGACCCTTATGATTACATTAGCTCCACCTACATCATCCGGGATAATGATTCTGTCTCCAGATCCCTCACTTAATCCCATCTGCCAAGTCCCTTTTGTCAAGAAAGGCCACCAATTCCCAGGTCTCAGGGATTCGGGTGTGGGCGTCCTTGGGCGGGGGCCAGCATGCATCCTAATCCCCACCCAGGTGCGCACGAAGAAGCGGGAGCTCTCGGAGGCAGAGCAGGCTACCAGGACCATGGAGGCTCAGCCCTACAGCACCGTGGGCAACTCCAACAATTACCTGCATCTCTCAGTGCCACGTGCAGAGCTCAGACCCGGGGAGACTCTCAACGTCAACTTCCTCCTGCGAATGGACCGTGCCCACGAGGCTAAGATCGGCTACTACACCTACCTGGTCTGTGGCCACCTGGCAACCTCAGCACCCACGCACCGCCCCCCCCCCGCCTCCTCCTTGCTTCTTCTGCACCCCCGGGGCCCCTTCCCCCATCCCGATCCCTCCCTGCGTTCCCTCCCACTCGCCCTCCCCAGCCTGATGCCAGCCTGTCCCCCTAGATCATGAACAAGGGCAAGCTGTTGAAGGTGGGACGCCAGGTGCGAGAGCCTGGCCAGGACCTGGTGGTGCTGCCCCTGTCCATCACCACCGACTTCATCCCTTCCTTCCGCCTGGTGGCGTACTACACGCTGATCGGCGCCAGCGGCCAGAGGGAAGTGGTGGCCGACTCCGTGTGGGTGGACGTCAAGGACACTTGCGTGGGATCAGTAAGTGTGCCCTGGACTCCCTCCCTCCCTCTTTCCCTCTCCCCACTCCTTCTCTCTCTGTCTCCTCTTTCTCTCTCTCTCCCTTTCTCCTTTGCTCTGTCCTTTCTCTCTCTCCTCTTCCTCTCCCTTTCTCTCCTCCCTCTCTGTCTCTCAATTGTCTCCTTTTATTTCTCTTTCCCTCTCTCTTTATCTCTATTTCTGTTTCCTTCTCTCTCCCTCTCTCCTTCTCTTTCTCCCTCTCTCTCCCTTTCTCTATCACTCTCCTTTTCTCTCTCCCTCTCTCTCTCCTTTTCTCTCTCCGTCTCTTTTTCCCTTTCCCTCCCTCTCCCCTCTTTTTCTCCCTCTCTCTCTCCCTTTCTCTCTCTCCCCCCTCTCTCCTTCTCTCTCTTTCTCTCCCTCTCTCTTTCCCTCTCTCTCTCTCTCTCCCTTTCTCTCTCTCCCCCTCTCTCCTTCTCTTTCTTTCCCTCTTTCTCTCCCTCTCTCTTTCCCTCTCTCTCTCTCTTTCTCTCTCTCTATCACTTTCTCTCTCTCTCATTTTCTCTCTCTTTCTCTCCCTCTCTCTTTCCCTCTCCTTCTCTCCCCCCTCACTATCCCTCTCTCTCCGTCTCTCTCTCCCTCTCTTCTTGTCTCTCCCTTTCTTTTTCTCTCTCTCCCTTTCTCTCTTTCCCTCTCTCTCCCTCCCTCTTTCCCTTTCTCTCTCTTTCTCTCTCCCCCGCCACCCCCACGGCTCCCTCCAACCTTTCTGTCGTTCCACTCTACCCCGGAACCCCCTCCATCCCGGGCGCTCCTCTCTCCCAGGGCTGACTTCTTTCTGCATCTCTGCCCTCCCCACAGCTGGTGGTAAAAAGCGGCCAGTCAGAAGACAGGCAGCCTTCACCTGGGCAGCAGATGACCCTGAAGATAGAGGGTGACCACGGGGCCCGGGTGGGACTGGTGGCTGTGGACAAGGGCGTGTTTGTGCTGAATAAGAAGAACAAGCTGACGCAGAGTAAGGTAAGGACCAGTGTCCCAAGGCTGCTGAGATGAGAAGAGGCGGAGGCACAGAGCTGGGGCTGGGGGAGATGGATGGGATTGGAGAGGGCAGTACAGTGGGGGCATGGGCTAAAAGCAGAGATCAGAGCAGACCAGACACA
>NW_012115377.1:4110287-4110605 GCF_000951035.1 Colobus angolensis palliatus | reverse complement strand
AGAAGGAAGGAAAGAGAGAGAAAGGAAAGGCAGAAGCAGGAATGGGGGGATGGAAGCAGGACGGGGTGGGGTGATTCAGGAAGGGATACACAGGTGCATATGTGGGGGATCCCAACTGCCAGCCTAGCCTCCCTGTGTCCTGCCACCCCTGTGCCCCCCGCAGATCTGGGACGCGGTGGAGAAGGCAGACATCGGCTGCACCCCAGGCAGTGGGAAGGATTACGCCGGTGTCTTCTCCGATGCAGGCCTGACCTTTGCAAGCAGCAGTGGCCAGCAGACCGCCCACAGGGCAGGTAAGGTCGCCACCAGGGGCCGGTG
>NW_012115377.1:4106756-4107886 GCF_000951035.1 Colobus angolensis palliatus | reverse complement strand
CGTGAGCCACTGCACCCAGCTGGATTTTTGTATTTTTTGTAGAGCTGGCGTTTCACCATGTTGGCCAGGCTGGTCTTGAACTCTTGACCTCAAGTGATCTGCCCACCTCAGCCTCCCAAAATGTTGGGATTACAGGTGTGAGCCACTGTGCCTGGCTGAAAAATATTAAAATATATATATTTTTAAAGGGATTCCATCTACTTTGTTGTTATGGAGATCCAGAACCCAATAAAAGCCTGTCTATCATGTTTGAGGAAAGTGCAGTTGGAGTCAAAGCCTAGTCCAGTCCAATTGCCTTTACTTGCTGGTAGTGTCAAGCTGCTTTTGTTGATTTACATATTTATTTAGAGACAGGGTCTCGCTCTTTCGCCCAGGCTGGAGTGCAGTGGTGCAGTCACAGCTCACTGCAGCGTCAACCTCTTGGGCTCAAGGGGTCCTTCTGTCTCAGCCTCAACCTTCTGAGTAGCTAGGACTACAGGTGCATGCCACCATGCCCAGCTAATTTTTAAATTATTATTTGTAGAGAGAGAGTCTCAGTGTGTTGCCCAGGCTGGTCTCAAACTCCTGGGCTCAAGTCATCCTCCCACCTTCTCTTCTCAGAGCGCTGGGATCATAGCACTACATTCAGCCTATTGAGATTTTTTTTTTGAGAGCGAGTCTTGCTGTGTTGCCAGGCTGGAGTGCAGTCATGCAATCTCAGCTCACTGTAACCTCCGCCTCCTGGGTTCAAGCGATTCTCGTCCCTCAGCCTCCCGAGTAGCTGGGATTACAGGCGCATGCCATCACACCTGGCTAATTTTTGTATCAGATGGTTTTTAAAGGCCACTGCTTCCCTCATGTTCTGCACCAGGTCTGGGAATGTTCTCAGCTCACCTAGTCATGTTCCGAATGGATAAATCCCTCAGAGGAAGCAGACACGGTTTCTCAGGACCATGATCCTTTCGAGGCACATGCACATGCTTTCCTTCTTTTATTATTATCTTTTTTCGAGACGGAGTCTCACTCTGTCACCGAGGCTGGAGTGCAGTGGCACAAAATCTTGGCTCACTACAACCTCCGCCTCCCGGGTTCAAGTGATTCTCCGGCCTCAGCCTCCCGAGTATCTGGGACTACAGGTACCCGCTGCCATG
>NW_012115377.1:4101350-4102591 GCF_000951035.1 Colobus angolensis palliatus | reverse complement strand
GATGGTCTCGATCTCCTGACCTCGTGATCCACCCGCCTCGGCCTCCCAAAGTGCTGGGATTACAGGCTTGAGCCACCGCGCCCGGCTGTGTCATCTCATTTTATCCAAAGTCAAGGAACCCTATGGTTCTTGGCACTTTATTCTCTGCCCTGGTTACCACAGAGGTGTTGTTATCAGGAACTGCGGGAATCCTTAGTTCTTGTCTAACTTGGAAGAAAGAATTCAGCCAAGAGATGCATAGCAAGGGTTAAGTAGCAGAGTTTATTAAAGGAAGAAACAGCTCTGGTCTGGTCCCCCTGGAAAAATAGTAGTCACAATGCTTATTTAAAGAGACAGGGCCAGGCTCGGTGGCTCACACCTGTAATCCCAGCAATTTGGGAGGCCGAGGCAGGGGAATCACCTCAGGTCAGGAGTTCAAGACCAGCCTAGCCAACACGGTGAAACCCCGTCTCTACTAAAAATACTAAACAATTAGCCAGGCAGGGGGTGGCGAGCACCTGTAATCCCAGCTACTCAGGAGGCTGAGGCAGGAGATTCGCTTGAACCTGGGAGGTGGAGGTTGCGGTGAGCTGAGATTGTGCCACTGCGCTCTAGCCTGGGCAACGAGAGTGAAACTCCTTCTCTGAATAAATAGAAAGTGACAGTATGCTCTGAAAGATGACACAGACATGGCTGCTCAAGAGAATGAGCCAGCAGCAGATACTGCTGGTGGACTCTTTTTATGAGACTCTTACATGATTTTTCATGAAGGGGCATGAGGGCGTGTCACTTGCAGGCATGTTTTGGGAGGTCTCTTTGGGCGAGCAGGCTCTGTGACTGTACGTGCTAGCACGCACACGGTATGTCTCATTAGCGTCTAAAATCTCCACCCAGGGTGTGTTTTTTCCTATGATAATGAGCAAAAGACGACTCTAGGGTGGGTTTTTGGAGCAGTGTACATGCTCGTCATCAGGGAAAATCTCTAGCAGGGTTATTTCCAGCTAGGACCTGATAAGTCCCCTTCAGGGCTGGAGGACCCCAACCACCAGGCCACACGTAGCTAATGCAGCCGTCGTCCTTTCGCTGACTGCCAGTGAGCAGCGCTATCAGTAGGCAGCCTGTCTGGGACTTCTTTTCCCAGGAAGCTCCCCTGCCTGCTCATTTCCGCCTATCTGCCTGCTCTAACAGTGTCAAAAGCTAGACAGCGTGGGGGTACAGTCTTTAACATTGATGCTTTTCTTCCTTCTTTTTTTTTTTTTTTT
>NW_012115377.1:4100732-4101300 GCF_000951035.1 Colobus angolensis palliatus | reverse complement strand
CCGGACCTCAGCTCACTGCAAACTCCGCCTCCCGGGTTCACGCCATTCTCCTGCCTCAGCCTCCCAAGTAACTGGGACCACAGGCGGCCGTCACCTCGACCAGCTAGTTTTTTGTATTTTTTAGTAGAGACGGGGTTTCACCATGTTAGCCAGGATGGTCTCGATCTCCTGACCTCGTGATCCACCCGTCTCGGCCTCCCAAAGTGCTGGGATTACAGGCTTGAGCCACCGCGCCCGGCCTGTATTAGATGGTTTTTAAAGGCCACTGCTTCTTCCATGTTCTGCAGTAGGTCTGGGAATGTTCTCAGTTCACCTAGTCATGTTCAGAATGGACAAATCCCTCAGAGGAAGCAGACACGGTTTCTCAGGACCATGATCCTTTCAAGGCACGTGCACATGCTTTCCTTCTTTTATTATTATCTTTTTTCGAGACGGAGTCTCACTCTGTCACTGAGGCTGGAGTGCAGTGGCACAATCTTGGCTCACTACAACCTCCGCCTCCCGGGTTCAAGTGATTCTCCGGCCTCAGCCTCCCGAGTATCTGGGACTACAGGTACCCGCTGCCATG
>NW_012115377.1:4093674-4095037 GCF_000951035.1 Colobus angolensis palliatus | reverse complement strand
TAGAGATGGGGTTTCACCATGTTGGTCAGGCTGGTCTCGAACTCCTAACCTCAAGTGATCCACTGACCTCGGCCTCCCAAAGTGCCGGGATTACAGGCGTGAGCCACTGCAGTGATTTTTTTTTAGTGCACTTTATTGTTTAGAGTCTTTTCAGTTCACAGCATAATTCAGGGGAAAGTACAGAGACTCCCCACATACCCCCAGTCCCCACACATTGACAACCTCCCCCACTGCCAGCACCCACAGTGGAGCAGTGCATTGGTTGCAATCAGTGAACCTCCAGACACACAGCACTTCCACCCTAAGTTCCAAGTTTCACATGAGAGTGTTGTACATTCTGTGGGTTTGGATCAATGGATGAAGATACGAGTCCACCATGCCGTGACAGTGTTACAGAGGCAGTTACAAGAGAAACTTTTCAGAGGTGATGTGGACATGAGAGAGGGTGAAGCGATTCAGAAAAGATATATGAGGGGCCGGGCACGGTGGCTCACCCCTGTAATCCCAGCACTTCGGGAGGCTGAGATGGGAAGATCACCTGAGGTCAGGAGTTCGAGACCAGCCTGGGTAACGTGGCAAAACCCCATCGCTACTGAAAATGCAATAAATTAGCCGGGTGTTGTGGCGGGCACCTGTAGTCCCAGCTACTCGGGAGCCTGATTCAGGAGAATCGCTTGAACCCAGGAGGCAGAGATTGCGGTGAGCCGAGATCGCACCACTGCACTCATGCCTGGGTGACAGAGCAAGACTATCTCAAAAAGGAAAATAAGAAAAGATACAAATACAAAAGGAAGCAGGATGAAACACGTGATTAACACATTGGTGGTCAGACTGTGCAACATGACAAAACTGGGGACAAGGGGTGGTCCCATTCCTGGGTACTTGTCCTCTCCCTGCCATCTACAGCCTAATGTAGACCCTGGCTAGCTCTGGTCAGATACAGATGGTTGATAGCAAGGCAGGTGAAGAGAGTGAGGCACTGTCCTCAGGCACAAAATTTAAGAGCATGCCAAAACAGTAACCACCCACCCCCCCAAAAAATTACATTAGTGTAGTGTGGGAAATTTTTGTGTTTTTTTTGTTTTTGAGATGGAGTCTCGCTCTGTCACCCAGGCTGGAGTGCAGTGGCGCCATCTTGCCTTGCTACAGCCTCTGCCTCCTGGGTTCAACCAATTCTCTTGCCTCAGCTTCCCAAGTAGCTGGGACTACAGGCGAGCACTACCACACCCGGCTCATTTTTTGTATGTTTAGTAGAGATGAGGTCTCACCATGTTGCCCAGGCTGGTCTCAAACTCCTAACCTCAGGCAATCCACCCACCTTGGCCTCCCAAAGTGCCAGGATTACAGGTGTGAGCCAACGTAC
>NW_012115377.1:4092686-4093091 GCF_000951035.1 Colobus angolensis palliatus | reverse complement strand
GTTCAAGTGATTCTCCGGCCTCAGCCTCCCGAGTATCTGGGACTACAGGTACCCGCTGCCATGCCTGGCTAATTTTCATATTTTTAATAGAGGCAAGGTTTTGCCATGTTGGCCAGGCTGGTCTCGAACTTCTGACCTGAAGTGATCCACCCGCCTCGGCCTCCCGAAGTGCTGGGATTACAGATGTGAGCCACTGTGCCTGGCCAAATGCTTTCATTTCTTTAAAAATCAGAGGGAAAGGAATGAATATAATCCAGTCTGCATTGTATATGTCCTTATACCAGTACATTTGTGGGATATAATTTTTAGTTTTTTTTTTTTTTTTATGGAGAGGTAGTTCCCAAGGCAGATGTGTCTGGGACTCGTGAGAATTCATCCTGCAGTCCTCCGTGTCCGGGATGTATT
>NW_012115377.1:4086937-4090287 GCF_000951035.1 Colobus angolensis palliatus | reverse complement strand
ACTATTATATCATTTGTTATTGTTGACATATGAACATATATAATGTATATTTTATTAGATGTTATACAATATAAATGATATATCATTTATTATTGATTACATATTTATAATTAGGCCATATTATAACTTATTATAAAACATTCTATTTAATTTAAATATACCCAAAATAGTATCATTTCAACATTTTGTAAAAGGTTGCAAAACCACATCACACTAATAATGTGACCATAACCTTTTAAGATTTGATAATAATCTACTAGTATATCAAAATTACTGATGATATATTTTAATTCTATTTGCACTGTCTTCAAAATCTAGCATGTAGTTTACAATTCAGTACATCTCATTTAGGATACTAGATTTTCCTCCTTTTTTTGAGACAGGATCTTGCTCTGTCACCTATGCTGGAGTTCAGTGGCATAAATAGGATGCCAAGAGTCTCCTTTTTTTAGTAGAGACTGGGTGTCGCCATGTTGGCCGGGCCGGTCTCAAACTCCTTACCTTAAGCGATCTGCCTTCCTCAGCCTCCTGAAGTGCTGGGATTACAGGTGTGAGCCACCACGCCCAGCCCAGGATGCTAGGTTTTCATTGGAAATACTTTGATCTGTATTTTAGTTTTCATAAAATTTACAGTTCAAAAAGGTAGATTCTCAGGCCAGGTGCGATGGCTCATGGCTGTAATCCCATTACTTTGAGAGGCTGAGGCTGGCAAATCATTTGAGGTCAGGAGTTCGAGATCAGCCTGGGCAACATGGCAAAGCCCCGTCTCTACAAAAAAAAAGAAAGAAAAAGAAAAGGTAGATCCTCATACCCAAGTTGTTGCAAACATGCTTAAACGTTTTCCACCCAACCAATCATCATTTTAATAAAATTAAGATTTAATTCACATTCTATATGTCACCCTTTTAAAATGTACAATTCAGGTCTGGCGTGGTGGCTCACGCCTGTAATCCCACCACTTTGGGAGGCCGAGGCAGGCAGATCACCTGAGGTCAGGAGGTCGAGACTAGCCTGGCCAACACGGTGAACACTGTCTCCACTGAAAATACAAAAAACTAGAGGGCATGGTGGCGGGTGCCTGTAATCACAGCTACTCAGGAGGCTGAGGCAGGAGAATTGCTTGAACCCAGGATACGGAGGTTGTAGTGAGCCAAGATCACGCTGCCGCACTCTGGGTGACAGAGCAAGACCCCGTCTCAAAAAAAAAAATAGCAATAATAATAAAATATACAATTCAATGGTGTCTCATATATTTACAATGAGCATCGGTTGTTTGTTTGTTTTGTTTCACTGGGTTTGGTTTTAGAGACAGGACCTCACTCTGTTGCCCAAGCTGGGTGCAGTGGTGTGATCATAGCTCACTGCAGCCTTGAACCCCTGGGCTCAAGCAGTCCTCCCGCCTCAGCCTCCCAAAGTGCTGTGATTACAGGCATAAGCCACCACACACAGCTAGATCATCAGGTTTAAAGTTTATGTCTGAATGAAATTAAATATATTTAAAAACAAGTACTTCAAATAAAAATACAAATCCAGTTTCTCACTTGAGCAAACCCCATTTTGAGTGCTCAGCCCTCACGCACGGCTTGGGGCTACCATTTCAGAGATGCGGATATATTTTGGAGATTTCTCTTCCTACATGTAGATCTCTGAGTCAAACTACAAACAGAATGTAAATCATTAAATAATGGTAACTCTGGCCGGGTACAGTGGCTCACGCTTGTAATCTCAGCACTTGGGAAGCCGAGGCAGGTGGACCACAAGGTCAAGAGATCAAGACCATCCTGGCCAACATGGTGAAACCCCATCTCTACTAAATATATAAAAATTAGGTGGGCATGGTGGTGCATGCCTGTAGTCCCAGCTACTCGAGAGGCTTAGACAGGAGAGTCGCTTGAACCCAGGAGGCGGAGGGTGCGTTAAGCCGAGATGGCGCCACTGCACTACATCCTAGTGACAGTCTTGCTCTGTCTCAAATAATAATAATAATAATAATAACAAAATATGGTAACTCCCAACCACCACGATCATCTGTCATTTATCACCATTGACAGCGTTTAGTTCATAGGCTTTTGCAAAGACAGGCTGAGTTAGGGAGAGCTCCTGCAGTGAGGACTAAGAGCTGAGATCCAGGAGCCTCGCCTTGTCCACTCCCCGACCTTAATACTCCGTGTTCTGTCTCTGCCCGGGAAGGGATCTGTGTGGCAGACCCCTTCGAGGTCACCGTAATGCAGGACTTCTTCATTGACCTGCGGCTACCCTACTCTGTTGTTCGAAATGAGCAGGTGGAAATCCGAGCCGTTCTCTACAATTACCGGCAGAACGAAGAGCTCAAGGTGGGTCCCAGGGTGGCAGAGGCATCATGGAGCCTGCAAGGGGGTAGGTAGCCTGTTGCACACACACTTGCCCTGATACTTTCTCTCCCTGGCAGGTGAGGGTGGAACTACTCCACAATCCAGCCTTCTGCAGCCTGGCCACCGCCAAGAGGCGTCACCAGCAGACTGTAACCATCCCCCCCAAGTCGTCGCTGTCCGTTCCTTATGTCATCGTGCCCCTAAAGACCGGCCTGCAGGAAGTGGAAGTCAAGGCTGCCGTCTACCATTTTTTCATCAGTGACGGTGTCAGGAAGTCCCTGAAGGTCGTGGTGAGTGTTTGGGGCACCCACAAACCCTTGTCCTTCAGAGAGGGTTCCTGGTCTTCGTACTGTTGACTTAGGTCGCAGATCCAGGCTCTGAGACAGTAAGAATCATAGTGTCTGGCTTAGGAAATTTGGCAGTCCCAGAATTTCAGAAGCAGAGCCAGGATTGCGGTAAAGTGAGTGAGATAACCCCAGGCTTAGAATTTTAGGGGGTGCCAAAAAGCTCATCAACCATCACCAATCAATAATTTTTTTGTACTCAATTCAGAAGATTATTTATTTATTTATTTATTTATTTACTATTTTGAGACAGAGTGTCACTCTGTTGCCCAGGCTGGAGTGCAGTGGTGTGATCTCAGCTCACTGCAACCTCTGCCTCCTGGGTGCAAGCGATTTTCATGCCTCAGCCTCCTGAGTAGCTGGGATTACAGGCATTTGCCACCACGCCCAGCTAATTTTTCTCTTTTATTGTATTGAGACCCTGTCTCAAAAAAGAATTCAAAAGATTATGTTATTTCCTTATTGATTTATAACTTTCTGATAAATTCACACCACAACACAATAGGTAGGTGTGTATATTGCCTCCTCCTTCTAAGGAGGGAAGCTGAGGCACAGAGAGGTTAAGTAACTGGCCCCTAATCACACAGCTGGGGGCAAGGGGCTGGGGTCAGATGCTTTGACACCTATGCTAGGGTAAATCTTTTTTTTTTTTTTT
>NW_012115377.1:4086141-4086660 GCF_000951035.1 Colobus angolensis palliatus | reverse complement strand
GTGTTAGCCAGGATGGTCTTGATCTCCTGACCTCGTGATTCACCCACCTTGGCCTCCCAAAGTTCTGGGATTACAGGCATGAGCCACCGCGCCCGGCTATGCCAGGGTAATTCTAAGGACAGTGCCCTGCTGACCATCTGTGTGTCTGTCTGTTCTTTTATTCATCCAACGACTCCCCCCACCTCCAACACTGTGTAGCCGGAAGGAATCAGAATGAACAAAACTGTGGCTGTTCGCACGCTGGATCCAGAACGCCTGGGCCAGGGTGAGTCAGCTGCAGGGGTAGGGGCTGAGGGGCTGGCAGGGTGAGGGGGGGAAGCGACCTGGGTTTAGTGAGGTAGGATAGGGCGGGAGGGAGCTAGAGCCATCGGTGTCTCTCACTCACCCTGCAGAAGGAGTGCAGAGAGAGGACGTCCCACCTGCAGACCTCAGTGACCAAGTCCCGGACACGGAGTCTGAGACCAGAATTCTCCTGCAAGGTGAGCTGCCCTTGACCCTGACCCCATGGGTCTCAGTAGG
>NW_012115377.1:4083820-4085510 GCF_000951035.1 Colobus angolensis palliatus | reverse complement strand
CCCCGCGCCTCGGCCTCCGCCCGACCATGTTTTCCCTCTTTTAAACATTTTTTAAAGCATACAGATATTATTTGCTATGATCAGTTTTATAGAAGCCTCCAGATAGCATTTAGTTCAGCAAAGAGCTTTCACTGATACATCATTTTCTTTATTTTAATTTTTTGTAGAACTTCTGTGCTTCTCAGATGGGAAATCAGCTGAAATGAGAAGCCTGTAATCCCAGCACTTTGGGAGGCCGAGGCAGGCAGACCCCCTGAGGTCAGGAGTTTGAGAGCAGCCTGGCCAACATGGTAAAACCCTGTCTCTACTAAAAGTACAAAAACTAGCTGGGCATGGTGGCACATGCTTATAATCCCAGCTACTCGGGAGGCTGAAGCAGGATAATAGCTTGAACCTGGGAGGCGGAGGTTGTAGTGAGCCCAGATCGTGCCACTGCACTCCAGCCTTGGCGGCAGAGGAAGACTCCGTCTCAAAAAAAAAAAAAAAAAAAAAAAGACAAGGAATATAGTAGAAGAGCAGAAATTCTGGAGCTCATTTTTTGCCCCAGGAGGGAAGACTGGAGAAAGAAAGGGCCTTGCAACCTGTAAGCTATAAGGCTTTGGGGAAAGAGCCTTGGTTTTTTCACCTTTGATGGGGAAGAATAATAGTATCTACCTCCAAGAGTTGGCGTGACCATTTTTTTTTTTTTTTAAATTTTGAGGCAGAGTCTCGCTCTGTCGCCAGGATAGAGTGCAGTGGCGCGATCTTGGCTCACTGAAACCTCTGCCTCCCGGGTTCAAGTGATTCTCGTGCCTCAGCCTCCCGAGTAGCTGGGACTACAGGCACCCACCACCATACCGAGCTAATTTTTGTACTTTTAGTAGAGACAGGGTTTCATCATATTGGTCAGGCCGGTCTCGGCCTCTTGACCTCAGGTGATCCACCCATCCCGGCCTCCCAAAGTGTAGGATTACAGACTTGAGCCACCACGCCCAGCCTGGTGTGACGATTAAATGAGATACTCTATGGTGTTCTCTTAGAACAGTCTGAGAAGTAACATTAAGTGCAATATAAGTATTCCTGAATATTATTACTGAAATTATTTTACTGCTGGTGAAACGAGATCCAGGGACCAGGGTGATCGCGTGAAGCACGTCCCACTCCGAACAGTGCAGACCCCCGAATAGCCACTCAGCCATGCAGCCTCCCCTCCCCGCAGTCACATCCTCCCAGCACTCTCCTGTCCCTGACCCCTTGGACCTGGCTGGTTGGGAGGCTGGAATCCTTTTTACCCCACCCCAAGGTGGGTCACCTACCCGGCTTGAGCGACGTCCTCTTCCCACCTGCTGCAGGGACCCCGGTGGCCCAGATGACAGAGGATGCCATCGATGCGGAACGGCTGAAGCATCTTATCGTGACCCCCTCAGGCTGCGGGGAACAGAACATGATCAGCATGACGCCCACAGTCATTGCTGTGCATTACCTGGATGAAACAGAACAGTGGGAGAAGTTAGGCCCGGAGAAGCGGCAGGGGGCCTTGGAGCTCATCAAGAAGGGTGGGCTCCCTGCCCCTCTTGGAGACCCCAGGGACCCCTTTCCGAGCGCCCCCCTCCCTTAAGACCCCACCTCATTTCAAGACCACGCCCTCCCCTGAGGCTCCACCTCCTCTCCTAGCCACGCCCCACATTTGAGGCCCCCACCTCTTCTCAAG
>NW_012115377.1:4081591-4083770 GCF_000951035.1 Colobus angolensis palliatus | reverse complement strand
GCCCTCCCCTGAGGCTCCACCTCCTCTCCTAGCCACGCCCCACATTTGAGGCCCCACCTCTTCTCAAGGCCACGCCCTCTGAGGCCCTGCCTCCTCCCAGGCCGGGCTCATGAGACCTTGCCTCTTTTCAAGACCAAACCCATCCCCTGAGGCCCCACCTCTTCTCAAGGCCAAACCCTCCTGTGAGGCCCCACCTCCTCTCCCAGCCACTTTCATCTGAGGCCCCACGTCCTCTCCAGGCCATGCCTCTTCCCTGAGACTCCACCCCATGTCTGAGACCCCTCTCCACCCTGAAAGCCCCCCACCCTCAAGATCCTTCCCCTCTCTGAATCCCTTGTCCTCTGAGAACTCTTCCCCCTCCTCGCTCTGATCCCCCACTGCCTTTCAGTCCTTCTTTCTTTAAGGTCCCCTCCTCCCAGAATCCCTGCCCGACCCTGAGCCCCTGTCCCCTCTCTGCACCCCGCTGCCGCCCTTTCTGGCATGCCCCCTCTGCTCAGCCTCGGCTCTTTTGGGGGTTACTCTCTCTTCCCTGCAGGGTACACCCAGCAGCTGGCCTTCAGACAACCCAGCTCTGCCTATGCAGCCTTCCTGAACCGGGCACCCAGCACCTGGTGAGTCCCAGCTGCCAGCTCAGGCCCTGCAGACCCTCCACCTCAACCCCCAGCAGGGCCTGGACCCTGGCCAGGGGTGGTCCCCTAGCCCAGCCTTGCCCAAACAGCCCTGGACTTGCAGAGTCCAGGTAGGCGCTGGCTGAGTGGCCAGCGGTCATTTAGCATCCTTAAGCACCAATCGCATGCAACAGCTGGGTCCTGGGACCTGGGAAAGCAAACGAGGCAAACTGGGCCAGGCCCTGGTCCCTCCCCACGTGCTCATTGGCTGGGTGGCATGGCAGTCTCTGGATCTCAGAGCCGATTGGCTCGCGCTCTGTGCCCACCCCCAGGCTGACCGCCTACGTGGTCAAGGTCTTCTCTCTGGCTGTCAACCTCATTGCCATCGACTCCCAGGTCCTCTGCGGGGCTGTTAAATGGCTGATCCTGGAGAAGCAGAAGCCGGACGGGGTCTTCCAGGAGGATGCGCCCGTGATACATCAAGAAATGATTGTAAGAGGCTGGGATTTAAGGCAAAATGGAAGAGAGGGGCTCCTGAGTCTCACAGGATGAACACGAGAGAGACCCCTACCTCCATGTGCCCACTGCCCAATTACCTTTGCAAATACTGGGGTGGGGGTGGGGGCAGGGAGATAAATGAGCCAGAGGCGTCCCTCCAGCATTGCAAAATGAAGATGCACGGCCCGTTGCTCAGAAATTATTAAGAATTTCATTAAACCAAGTGCAGGGGTCCTGCCTGGGAATCCCTTTCTCACACTCAATCCATCAACACCTGCATTCTCTCATGGTGTTACAGGAATCACCCCCTTCTCTCCATCCTCATGGCCAGCCCCTGGTCCAAGTAACACTCTCCCCGCCCCTCCTTATTTGGAGACCGTGTAGAAGCCACCTCCTGGGCATCATCCTGGTGGCCTCCACTTTTGTGGGCTCCCAGACACTCATCACATAGCAGCTGGGGTGATTTTTTTCAAATCCAGTTGGATCAGTCCTTAGAAAGTCCCGTGGCTCCCTCTATGGCTCTTAAACACAAAACTCCTTCAAGCACTGGT
This sequence comes from Colobus angolensis palliatus, assembly GCF_000951035.1. Classification (NCBI taxonomy): domain Eukaryota; kingdom Metazoa; phylum Chordata; class Mammalia; order Primates; family Cercopithecidae; genus Colobus; species Colobus angolensis. The sequence continues at coordinate 4,082,113 of NW_012115377.1, read as the reverse complement.
TCTCGAAGTGTGATCCTCAGACCAGCTGCAGCAGCAGCAGCACCCATGACTTACTAGAAATGCACACTTTGTGGCTGGGCTCGACAGCCCATGCCTATAATCCCAGTGCTTTGGGAGGCCAAGGCAGGAGGATGGCTTGAGCCCAGGAGGTCGAGGCTGCAGTGAGCCATGATCATGCCACTGCACTCCAGGCTCGTAACAGAGCAAGACCCTGTCTCAAAAACAAAACATATTCTGAGACCGGACCCCAGACTCACTGAATCAGAAATTCTAGGGGCAGGACCCAGGAATCTGAGGGGTGTGTGTTTATGTGTGTGTATGTGTGTTTGAGATGGAGTTTTGCTCTTGTCACCCAGACTGGAGTGCAATGGCCCGATCTCGGCTAACTGCAACCTCCACCTCCCAGGTTCAAGCAATTCTCCTGTCTCAGCCTCCTGAGTAGCTGGGATTACAGGTGCCCCGTCCACCATGCCCAGCTAATTTTTGTATTTTTAGTAGAGACCGGGTTTCACCATGTTGGGA
>NW_012115377.1:4079119-4080791 GCF_000951035.1 Colobus angolensis palliatus | reverse complement strand
TCTTGAGGATCTGGGTGGACTATATCCATCTTCCCTACTAGAGAAATGCTCTGTGAAGGCTACAGCCTATGTCTGGTTTTACAATGGATCAAACCACTGGACCCATTGTGCCAGCACAGAGGCCCTTCATTGACATTTGCAGAAGGATAAATGATTGCATGAATTAATACTAAGAAGTCTGACCTTCGTGGGGTAGCGGGGTGACACCTAGAAGACACTCAGCCCTGCCCAGACCCCCTGATTCTGAATCTGCAGGGGGGATGACTGGCATGTGTGGACATACCGGTGACCCCATCCTTGCTTTCTGCTCTCCATCCCAGGGTGGATTCCGGAACACCAACGAGAAAGACATGGCCCTCACGGCCTTTGTTCTCATCTCGCTGCAAGAGGCTAAAGAGATTTGCGAGGAGCAGGTCAACGTAAGTGCCCCCCATCTTCCCACCCTACCCTACCTTACCCTATGCAGAGCACAGCCACCTTGGAGAATGAGAGGTTGCCTTCGGGGAATTTGCAGCTCTCCCAGTGCAATCATGTTAATACCTCACATGTATTGAGCACTTAACTCATCTAATACAGACCCCTCTAATAGTTTCACATGTTAAGTCTCATAATCCTTTTAGCAGCCTGAAAGGTAGGTTACTCTTATTATCCCCAGTTTGCAGATGAGAGAACTGAGGCACAAAGAGATCAAAGGTGGGGATTCTTTCTGTCTGCTTTAGCATTTTCAGAGGGTTTTCCGCCCATTTCCAAAAGTGCTTTCTACATCATTGCTACACGATCAGTACAGTTGCATCCTTGCTGCTTCTTTAAAGAAAACTTGGGATACAGAGCTGAGACTGTTTCCTTAGTCCAGAGGATCTTTCAGGTGATTTTGAAAGGGATCCATGACTCCAAACAGGAAACGGTGAAAACCATTGGCTCATCACTGTCTCTTTTTCCTCTGGTTTTGATTCTGAAGCAGAGAAGCTTGGAAAGATGGGCCCCTGAGAGTCTGGAATGCCTTTGTCAGCTTTATTGTGTTTGTTTTGTTTTGTTTTGTTGTGATGGAGTCTCTGTCACCCAGGCTGCCCTGCAGTGGCATGATCTCAGCTCCTGCACTCTTCGCCTCCCGGGTTCAAGAGACTGTCCTGCTTCAGTCTCCAGAGCAGCTGGAATGACAGGCACCCACCACCATGCCTGGCTATTTTTTGTCTTTTTAGTAGACATGAGGTTTCACCATGTTGGACAGGCTCGTCTCGAACTCCTGACCTCAGGTGATCTGCCCGGCTTGGCATCCCAAAGTGCTGGGATTACAGGCAAGAGCCACTGCACCAGGCCTAAGTTTTGTATTTTTAGTAGTGACAGGGTTTCACCATGTTGGCTGGGCTGGTCTTGAACTCTTGATCTAAAGTGATCCACCTGCCTCAGCCTCCCAAAGTGCTGGGATTACAGGCGTGAGCCACTGCGCCTAGCTGATCGTGGGGTTTTGAGTGAGTTTTTTAACCTTTAGCTTTCAAAGTGGGAAGCTGAGGATTACACCCCCAGCGAGTGGCTTCTCCCCTCTTAGGAAAAGAGATAGAGGGGAGGGGCCAGTGAAGAGAAAAACAAACCCAGGGGCTGTTGCCTCTAACACCCAAGAGGGACCAAGGCCTTGAGAGAGAGAGAAAGAGAGAGAGAGAGAGAGAGAGAGAGA
>NW_012115377.1:4068092-4077969 GCF_000951035.1 Colobus angolensis palliatus | reverse complement strand
CAAAACAAAACAAAACCCAGTCAACCAACGAAACAAACAAACAACCTAAGTTATAAAACTTACAGTTAAATAAATTCTATTAAACACAAAGGTTAGAAACACTCAAACTCATCACTTCTTACGCCTTACTCCCATAATCTATACTCTTGGGGTTATTTATGTGTATTGGATCTGTATAGTGAAAATACTATATAATACTGTGCTACTGCAAAGCTCTTCCCAACTCTACATTCAGTGATGCCATATTGGTAGCTTGAAATCAGTGATGGAAGTACTTACACCATGGAAACGAGGAAACAGTACACATCATGTCTTCCTTCATCCCCAGAAGGCTGGCTTTGGATCCTAACTCTGCCACTTACTTCTTAGGTGGTCTTTGCAAAATTACTGCATCTCTCAGGGCTCAGTATTCTCAACAGGTTTTATGAGATTAAATGTGCGGCTATCTGAATGACAGAGTTAAGTGTGAGCTATGATGATGAAGAAGATGATGATAATGACTGAATGAAGTGTTCACAGTGGTGTACCGAATCTGGCCCATACTAGTTGATGAGTAACAATTTGGAGAATGTCTCCCCAACACTTTGTTCAGTGATGTCGCATTGACACTGTGAAATTGGTCCTGGTGGGGGTATGTACACGACAGAAATTGTCAATTATTATAAACCAAGGATCTGTCACCCCTCCCACTGGAGAGCTGGTTGTTAAATATTTACCAGCACACCACGGGGTACATGGATTTCTCCAGATACATACTAGATATTCAGCAACAAGGCAGCTCATGGTGGCTAAAATATCTGGGAAATCCTCAGAAATGGACAAATCTAAGACAGATATATCCCAAGGACAGAAATCCCTGATTCTCAGGAAGTGCTGCTCGTATGATCCTTACTAATGTGACAGTAATGCCCACGTGACCAGAGAATCTGATCCTCTTTCTCATAGAGCCTGCCAGGCAGCATCACTAAAGCAGGAGACTTCCTTGAAGCCAACTACATGAACCTACAGAGATCCTACACTGTGGCCATTGCTGCCTATGCCCTGGCCCAGATGGGCAAGCTGAAGGGACCTCTTCTCAACAAATTTCTGACCACAGCCAAAGGTGAGGGATGGCCTGGAGGGGTGAAGGGAGATGCATGGCTGAAGCTTAGGGCAGGAGATACTGAGCTGGGATGCATGGCTTTTAGCTGAGCTGGGATGGATGACCCTAAGCCAAGCTGGGATGGATAGTCCTAAGGTATCAAGCTGGGATGCATAACCCTGAGCTGAGCTGGGATGCATGGCTCTAAGGTTTAGCAGGTCCTTACTGTAAACCACACAAGAAGGTTTGTTGCATCATTCATTCAACAAATGCATATTCAGCATTCATTTCAAAGGGAGAAGTGTGAGTTGATGAAAGGAGAGAGGCAAGGCAGGAGCCAAATAACTGAGAGCCTTGAATGTCAGCCAGGACACCCGAACACCAGGAAGTGTAGCATGCATCTCTTTCTGAGCTTTCTCTGAGCCATCCCCAGGCTGGACAGAGCAGTGAGCACTGGGGATGGGGTGTCCTCTTTGCAGATAAGAACCGCTGGGAGGAGCCTGGTCAGCAGCTCTACAATGTGGAGGCCACATCCTATGCCCTCTTGGCCCTACTGCAGCTAAAAGACTTTGACTTTGTGCCTCCTGTCGTGCGTTGGCTCAATGAACAGAGATACTACGGTGGTGGCTATGGCTCTACCCAGGCAAGTGGCCTACAGCCCCCAGGCACATGCATCTCTGTCTCCTGTGGCTTCCCATCGGCCTCCTGGAGAACATATTGAGGCCCCGCGAGGCAGTTCTTCTTTCCCATGAGCCAGTGTGATTGGAGTGGAATTGAGAATCAGTTTTCTTAGCTGCAAACCCATCTATAGGTTCTAGAATACACTCTGGATACTCCAAGCTGTGTGTTGAGCCTTCTTCTTGCCCCAGGTGTCTAGATCATATTCTCAGGGCCCAGGTTCAGGTCTAAGCCTCTCTCTCCACCTGGTGGGCTCTGGACCAGGTTCCCAGTTCTACTATCTCACAATCTTACCCTGTCTTGCTGGTGGGTTCTAGACCATGTTCCCAGGTCTGCCAGACTCCCAACGTCATATTGTCCCACTGGCGGGCTCTATACTATGTTCCCAGTTACCCTAGGGCATTATGCAAACCCTGTTCCCTGCCATGGTTTCAGTAACTTCAGGCTTCAGCAACTTCAGGCTCCAGTTGACCTCCTTTCTTTCTGGTGGTCTGTCAATCACGTTCTCAGTGTTACAGTGTCATTTTTGGGTTGTAGATTATATGCTCAGTATCCTCTGGCTACAGTTTTATTCTCTTTTTCATGAGTGGATTCTAGACATATTCTCAGTGTCTCCAAGCCCTGGCCTGTCTCTATCCTCTTGATGGGTCTAGACCACATCCTCAGGGTTGCTAGACTTTCAGTCTCACATCTGGACTTTCTGGTGGATTCTAGACATGTTCTCAGCATCTCCGAATCCTGGTGTGAGTTTCTGTCCCTTGGAGAGTTCTGAATATGTCCTCAGAGTTCAATAACCTCCAGTTATTACTCCTGCACTCGCTAGTAGGTTATAGGCAACTTTTTGATGTCCCAGCTCTGATTTAAACCTCTTTATCCCCTACTGGATTCTAGCCACTTTCCCAGGCTCCCAGATCACCATCTTTCTCTCTCGTGGGTTCTAGGCCACCTTCATGGTGTTCCAAGCCTTGGCTCAATACCAAAAGGATGTCCCTGACCACAGGGAACTGAACCTGGACGTGTCCCTCCAACTGCCCAGTCGCAGCTCCAAGATCACGCACCGTATCCACTGGGAATCTGCCAGCCTCCTGCGATCAGAAGAGGTACAGTCACCCAGCCAAGCCCTCCTCACTCTTGCTGTCGCCCTCTACACCAGCCAGGATTTACTGGGAAGCAAGAGGCAGGGGAGGTGACCACCATAGGCAGTACAAGGCTTAATTCCCAACATGCTGTCGTCTCTCCTTTCACTCTGCAGACCAAGCAAAATGAGGGTTTCACAGTCACAGCTGAAGGAAAAGGCCAAGGCACCTTGTCGGTAAGGAACAGAAACCCACACCTACCTGGCCCACGCCCCTCTGCCCCAGAGGGACCATCTCCTCTTGTCCTCAGTATTCCTAGTCCTGTAGCCTGACATTACATCTCCTCTCCCATCTTACCAGGTGGTGACAATGTACCATGCTAAGGCCAAAGGTCAACTCACCTGTAATAAATTCGACCTCAAGGTCACCATAAAACCAGCACCGGAAACAGGTAAAAGGAATCAAGGCCTTATCTGTCACCTTCCTCCTACCCCTCTTCTAATTCCCCCCCCTCCCCCGAATCAACACACAGGTATACCCTTTCCCATCTTTCTGTCTTCTGTGTTTCTAGAAAAGAGGCCTCAGGATGCCAAGAACACTATGATCCTTGAGATCTGTACCAGGTAAGAAGCTAGGTCACTGGGGTTCATCTTGGGCATCCCTCTATCTCTAGCAAGAATTCTTGCAAATAATATCCATGATATTCAATACTTTCCAAGTACACAGTGTATCTGATACTGTTCTATATATCCACCATAAGGTAGAGAACACAGACAGTCCTTGCTTTGCGTGTCAATGTGAGACCACAGCAATGACCATGTAAGTTGAGACTGTCAAAGCATCTTAGCAATCAATGGAGAAAAGTACACTGTCATTCCATGACCTTTAAAGTTTTCTTGTTTTCTTTTGAGAGAGATAGGGTCTTGCTCTGTCAGCCAGGCTGGAGTGCAGTGGCACAATCATAGCTCACTGTAACCTCAAACTCCCTGGCTCAAGCGATCCTCCCGCCTCAGCCACTCAAGTAGCTGGGACTACAAGCGTGTGCCGTGACACCTGGCTAATTTTTATTTTTTATTCTTTCTAGAGGCGGGGGCCTCACTGTGTTGCCCAGGCTGGTCTTGAACTCCTGACCTTGAGCATTCCTCTGCCTTGGCCTCCCAAGGTTTTGGGATTACAGGCATGAGCCACTATGCCCAGCCTAAATGTTTCTATTATAACATTTAAAATTATCATACTGCCAATTATAAAGATACAGGAAAATGAAAGGCATAGCAAGATGAGTATTTGACTACACTGTAATTTAAAACATCAGAACATTGAGATGCAAGGTGTATTTTTTTTTTTTTTGTATGACACTTACAGAGAGTGCTTTAGTTCAAAAAATGCTTGCTTTCTTCTCTTTGTATAATTTACAGCATGGAGTAAACATCTTTTCTATGCTTTGGTACATTGTCTTGCTCCTTTCTAAGTTTGGATCAGCTTCCAATATTTTATCCTTTGAGCTTTCCATGTCACAAAATTCCCCCAAGAGTTCCTTTAAAGTGACTTTTTATTCTATAACGAACCTTCCTCTGGGACATCTTCATCCTTTTTGTCCCCATGACCTTCCTTATTTATGCTAATACGTTTGCCTTCACTGAGTTCCTCTATGCCACCTGTCTCTCAAATGGCAGCAGGGTCAACATCCCCAGAGTCTGCTATTCTTTGATAACTCCACTTATGCCTTCTTTGAAGTTCACTTCTGGCATTGTCACTTTTCATTTCTTTGCTGCATTTTTATCTTTGTTGGCCAGTTCCCTCTTTTGGTGATACATTGTTGTAAAACCTCATGGGAGTTAGCCACCTGGAGACAGGGAGGCAGCACAACTACACAGTTTGCTGTCTGTACATAAATTGAAGAGCAGAAGCTCAGTGACCAATCACTGATGGACTTCGAAAGGAGTGACAGTAATTGGCCCTCAATTATGAGGCTCATCTTTTATTTACGTAGTGATTTCTAGACTGAAGAGTTAGCAACAAAGTTTATACCATGTGCAACTACTCATGATCAATATACCAAGGTACTGAAAGTGAACCATGTCACTGGGCTACTAGTGTTATTAAACTGAAACATGCAAAGTGAGGGCCGCCTGTATTCTTGCTTTTGTTTTCTAGAACTGAAGCATGGAGGGGGTCAAATCACGCATCCAATGTTATTTTGAGCTGGAATTTGAATCCCTGCAGTTGGGTTCAGAGTCTGAGCTCTTAATCAATCACCTTGACCATTACATTACCTTACTTTTTATTTCCTTTGGGGAAATGTTTCCTCAAAACTGTAACGCCCCTCTGTGCTATTGTGGGGGAATCGGAGGCCTCAGTGCCTGACCAGACCTCCTTGTCCAGGAACAGACCATTGGGGCTGACCCTATCTTGGGACCCAATGCCCTTCTTTCTGCACTTTCCAGGTACCGGGGAGACCAGGATGCCACTATGTCTATACTGGACATATCCATGATGACTGGCTTTGTTCCAGACACAGATGACCTCAAGCAGGTATGAAGGGCTCAGGAGCTGGGATAAGTGGAAAGGAGCCTGGGGTATGGAAGAGGCTGCAGGAAGAGAGGGATCCAGGAGGGGTTTTTCACAGGCTCCACCTTTCCCCAGCTGGCAAACGGCGTTGACAGATACATCGCCAAGTATGAGCTGGACAAAGCCTTCTCCGATAGGAACACCCTCATCATCTACCTGGACAAGGTAAGACTGCATCATCCTTCCCTGGGAGGCTTCCATGGGCACCTTGACCTCTATCTGGCTGGTCTTCTCTTTTCCTTTCAGCTTTTGTCTCTGGGTCACACTAGAGGCTAGAGGAGACAAGGTCTGTGTTGCTGGGCGACAGGGGAAGGAGCTTGTAAAATAAGGGGGTCAATCCAGCATCTTCTATAAACATCTCATCTTCTGACCATTGACCTCCTCCAGCTTCTTATCAGAGTCTTAACCAATGAAAAAGAGCCTCTTTGGATTTTTTTTTTTTTTTTTAGTTCTTTGTAGACAGAAAGGTCTTGCCTTGTTCCCTTGCCCAATCCTGACCTTTGTTTCTTTTTTTGCATTTTTTTTTTTTTTTTTTTTAGTTCTTTGTAGACAGAAAGGTCTTGCCTTGTTCCCTTGCCCAATCCTGACCTTTGTTTCTTTTTTTGCATCTATTTTTCTCTTCCATTGTTTTCTTTCTTTCAAGAGACAGGGTCTCGCTCTGTCACCCAGGCTGGGGTGCAGTGTCTTGAAACCAGCTCACTGCAAAGTCAAATTCCTGGGCTCAAGGGATCCTCCTGCCTCAGCCTCCTGAGTTGCTGGGATTGCAGGCCTGCGACACTGCACCTAGCTAATTTTTTTAAAGTAAATATTATGCTTTTGTACCTAGCTTCTTCTTTTTTTTTTTTTTTTTTACTGCAACTTTGATCTCCCAGGCTTATATGATCCTCCTGCCTCTGCCTCCTGAGTAGCTGGGATTACAGGTACATGCCACCATGCTCGGTGAATTAAAAAAAAAAAAAAAGTTTGTAGATTTGGGGTCCCACTATACTGCCCAGGCTGGTCTTAAACTCCTGAGCTGAAGTGATCCTCCCACCTCCGCCTCCCAAAGTGCTGAGATTACAGGCATAAGCCCCTGGTGCCTGGTCCCAGCTGAATTTTTGTTCTTGTTTCTTCATAAATATTCTGTGTAAGTACCCAGCTGATTGTTTTATTTTTTGTAGAGATGGGGTTCTTGATATGTTGCTCAAGTTGGTCTCAAACTACTGGCCTCAAGCGATCTTCCTGCCTCAGCCTCCCAAAAGGCTGGGATTCCAGACATGAGCCACCACACCTGCCCTCTCTTCTGTTATTTTCTCTCCATCTGGCATTCTCTTACTCTTTCATCTCAACCATGATTTGGGCTTTCTCCTCTCCCTTCTCTATTTCTTCCCATTCTCCTATCCCCATGTCCCCCCTGCTAACTCCTGATACCCACAGGGCCCCTCAATCCCATTTTAGTCAGCTTAGGTAAAAATAGCTACTAAAACAAAACCACAAAGAATATAGGGTCTTAACACAACAGACTTGTATTTCTCACTCATGTGAAGTCCAGTTGGCATGGGAGGTAAGGAAGGGTCCCTCTGCTTCATGTAGTCACTCAGGGATCCAAGCACCTTCCATCCTGGTATTCTGCAATGCTTCAGATCCTTTGCAGTTCTCTGCAGGATTCCTTCATTCTAGATGAAAATAAGATTGTGTATGGGGTTTTTTTATGGGTATAGATAGCAATTTGTTGGCCAGAGTTCAGCCACCTGGCCACACCTAATTGAAAGAGGAGCTGAGAAATGTAGTCTCACTGTGAGTGTAGGAAGAAGAATAAATGGGTTTGCTGAATTGTTCATTCATCTTCGCCACTTCCTCCATTCCTCCTCTATCCCTCAGTTTCTCCACCACTGCCTCAGCTCCCAAGACCCAATGCTGGACTCCCTCCCACATCACCCCGCTGACCAAGCTTCTCCTTCCCCCTCAGGTCTCACACTCTGAGGATGACTGTATAGCTTTCAAAGTTCACCAATATTTTAATGTAGAGCTTATCCAGCCTGGTGCAGTCAAGGTCTATGCCTATTACAACCTGGGTAAGCAGCCAAACTAGGGCCTAGGGTCTGATGGTTCCACGGGCCTGGGAGTCCCAGGTATAGATGAATTGTGGGGATCTGAGAATGAAGGTCTAAGGAGTCCAGGGATTTGAGGATTAGTAGTCTGGAGGTCCCAGGGGTCTGAGGGTCCCAAGGATCTATGAGTTGGTTCTAGGGATCTGAGAGTTGGAGGTCTGATGGGTTCAGGAGTCTCAGGGTCCTGGGAATATGTGAGTTGCAAAATAAGGGTCTAAGGATTCCAGGAATATGAGGGTTGGAGGTCTGAGTGTCCCAGGAAACTATGAATTTGGGGTCCGAGGGTCCCAGCCTTCTGTGAGTTGGGAGTCTAAGAGACTCAAGGGTCTGAGAATCCCAAAGATCAGAAAGTAGAGGGGGTCTCAGGGTCCGAGGGATCTGAGGGGTTGAAGACCTAGCATCTCCAGGTCTGAAGACTGAGAAGTGGGGATCTGGGCCTCCCAGGCATGGTCTTGGGAGGGAGACCCTTATCCTCTCATCTTCGCGTCACATCTGCCTGCAGCGGAAAGCTGTACCCGGTTCTACCACCCGGAAAAGGAAGATGGAAAGCTGAACAAGCTCTGTCGTGATGAACTGTGCCGCTGTGCTGAGGGTGAGTTCACTGGAGCCGGGAACAGGTGGGCCTGAGCAAGACACACTTCCCCAGGTCATCCATCCCATGACCAGGGACCCCCAAAGTCGTACCCAGGGGATACCAAGAGGGGTAGGCTCCCAGGGTTGGCCACACCCATGGGCAGTAGGCCCCAGATAAGGAGTGGGACTTAGACCCCGTCTCCACCCCCACCTTGCAGAGAATTGCTTCATACAAAAGTTGGATGACAAGGTCACCCTGGAAGAACGGCTGGACAAGGCCTGTGAGCCAGGAGTGGACTATGGTGAGTGGGTGATGGGCGGGGTCACGCATGTTTGGCTGTGTGTATCCAACTGTGTGGTGGGTGGTAGGTGTGGTTGTCACAGTGTGGCTTCAGGCTGTGGGTGTGGGTGACCACTGTGTGTGTGAGCAGGTATTGTGAGGGGCCGTGATTGTGTGGGGAACCATGGCTGTGAGTGGCCTGGGTATGCCTATGTAAGGAAAGGTGGATGTGGTTATGTGCATCATTGCGTGGGTGGCTGTGAGGTTGTAGTTGTGCGTGGCCGTGGTTGTGTGAGGCTGTGGTTGTGGATGGCAGTGAGTGTGAGGTCCTGAAGTTCTGTAGATGACCGTAGTTTTCGGTTTCTATGATTGTGTACATGGTTATGCCTGTGGCCATGAGGCTGCAATATTTTGTGCACATGAGTCGCTGTCATTACATAGTATGAATAGTATGTTACTGTTATACTTTGTGGGTGGCTGTGACCTCTGTGCATGTCTATGAGCACAACTGTGTGTGGATGGTGACATGCGACCCTCTATGGTTGTGTGTGTAATGAGGGGTGGGCCATAGTGTGACTGGCTGTGATTCTGCAACTTTCCCTTGGGGGAGAGAGTCACGTGCCCGGGTGCACCTGCAAACCAGGGTGCCCCTCATGGTCAACCCAGCCCACTACCCACCCTGTTCGCCTCTCCCCCACAGTGTACAAGACCCGACTGGTCAAGGCCCAGCTGTCCAATGACTTTGACGAGTACATCATGGCCATTGAGCAGATCATCAAGTCAGGTCAGGTTCAGTACGCTGCCTCCCGCGGTTTTCTCCCTGGCTTCCTCCCCACGGCTCAGTTTCTTCCCTCTTCCCCTCCACTCCAGGCTCGGATGAGGTGCAGGTTGGGCAACAGCGCACGTTCATCAGCCCCATCAAGTGCAGGGAAGCCCTGAAGCTGGAGGAGAAGAAACACTACCTCATGTGGGGTCTCTCCTCCGATTTCTGGGGAGAGAAACCCAAGTGAGTACTCGCCTTGCGCGTGCGTGCGACCGTCCGACTGCCCCGCCCATGCCACGCCCACACCATGGCCACGCCCCCATGCAGCACGCCCACGCCACTCCCCTTCCTGACCTGCCATTCCTCCCTCCAGCCTCAGCTACATCATCGGGAAGGACACCTGGGTGGAGCACTGGCCGGAGGAGGACGAATGCCAAGATGAAGAGAACCAGAAACAATGCCAGGACCTCGGCACCTTCACCGAGAACATGGTTGTCTTTGGGTGCCCCAACTGACCACACCCCCATTCCCCTACTCCCAATAAAGCTTCAGTTATATTTCACGTGTCTGGAGTTCTTTGCCAGAGAGCAAGAGGCTGAAATCCCCAGCCGCCTCACCTGCAGCTCAGCTCCATCCTAGGCCACTGCAAGCTCCGCCCCCCGGGTTTACGCCATTCTCCCGCCTCAGCCTCCGCAGTAGCTGGGACTACAGGCGCCCGCCACCTCGCCCGGCTAGTTTTTTGTATTTTTTAGTAGAGACGGGGTTTCA
>NW_012115377.1:4062881-4066982 GCF_000951035.1 Colobus angolensis palliatus | reverse complement strand
AGTTTTTTGTATTTTTTTAGTAGAGACAGGGTTTCACCGTGTTCGCCAGGATGGTCTCGATCTCCTGACCTCGTGATCTGCCTGTCTCGGCCTCCCAAAGTGCTGGGATTACAGACGAGCTACCGTGCCTGGCCGTTTTTTTTTTTTCTTTTCTGCGATGGAGTTTCACTCTTGTCGCCCAGGCTGAGTGGAATGGTGCAATCTCAGCTTACTGTGACCCCGCCTCCTGGGTTCAAGTGATTCTCCTGCCTCAGCCTCCCGAATAGCTTTGGTTACAGGCCCACGCCACCACGCCTGGCTCATTTTTGTATTTTTATTAGAGATGGGGTTTCACCATGTCGGCCAGACTGGTCTCAAACTCCTGACCTCAGGTGACATGCCCACCTCAGCCTCCCAAAGTGCTGGGATTACAGGCGTGAGCCACTGCGCCCCACCAGGGTTTTTTTTGTTTTGTTTTGTTTTTTTCTGGCATCCTCCCCTGGCCCCAACACCTACACCTCTATCTATAAGCTTACCTATATCTTTACCTTCACAGCACTCTTACCTATATTTTCACCTTTTTCCCCCTACATCCTCTCTGGCAAGTGTATTTTTTCTGTATCTTCATCTGGGTCCTCACCTGCATCTTCACCTGCATGCTTTTCTAGGTATTTTCTTGTGTTCTTGCCAGCATTCTCACCTGCAGATTTACCTGTCTTCTTACTGTCATTACCCAGTGGGATCACCTTGCCCCCTGCCTAGACAGAACCGATTTATCAGACGCGGGTTGCAGTGGAGAAAGAGTAATTCACGCAGAGCCAGCTGTGGAGACCGCAGTTTTGTTATTACTCAAATCAGTCTCCCCGAATATTTGGGGATCAGAGTTTTTACAGATAGTTTGGTGGGCCAGACGCAGTGGCTCACGCCTGTAATCCCAACACTCTGGGAGGCTGAGGCAGGTGAATCACCTGAGGTCAGGAGTTCGAGACCAGCCTGGCCAACATGATGAAACCCCGTCTCTACTGAAAACACAAAAATTAGCCAAGCATGGTGGTGCACACCTGTAATGCCAGCTACTTGAGAGGCTGAGGCAGAAGAATCGCTTGAACTCGGGAGGTGGAGGTTGCAGTGAGCTGAGATCGCACCACTGTACTCCAGCCTGGGTGACAGAGTGAGACGTCATCTCAAAATAATAATAATAATAATAATAATAATAATAATAGTTTGGCAGGTAGGGGTTTGGGAAGTGAGGAGTGTTGATTGGTGAGGTGGAGGTTGGAATCACACGGGGTCGAGGTGAGGTTTTCTGTCTTCCGTTCCTGGGTGGGATCACAGCACTGGAGGGGTCACATTTCTGGTCTGGGTGCTGTCAGCTGATCCACTGAGTTCAGGGTCTGCAAAATATCTCCAGCACTGAACTTAGGTTTTACAGTAGTGATGTTATCCCCAGGAGCAATGTGGGGAGGTTCAGACTCTTGGAGCCAGAGGCTACATGACCCCTAAACTGTAATTTCTAATCTTGTAGCTAATTTGTTAGTCCTGCAAAGGCAGACTGGTCCCCAGGCAAAAAGGGGATCTTTTCGGGAAAGGGCTGTTGTCAGTTTTGTTTCAGAGCCAAACCATGAACTACATTCCTTCCCAAAGTTAGTTCGGCCTATGCCCAGGAATGAACAAGGACAGCTGAAGCTTAGAAGCAAGATGGAGTCGGTTAGGTCTGATTTCTTTCACCGCCATAATTTCCTCAGCTATGATTTTGCAGAATTGGTTTCATTTCTGCCATGCACCTCCCCCAGCATTTATCCCTGCAGATTCGCCAGACCCATCGACCTGCAGTCCTGCTCTGCCCTCTCACCTGCATCCTCACCTGTCCTCATTGGCATCCCTTCTGCCCTCCTCCAGCCTTACCTCACTCTCCCAGACCCCGTTTCTAGATGGGCCTGAGCCAGGAGTCAATGCTTTGGGGTGAGCCATGTCTGGTGACTGCACCCGAGAGGGGGCAGCAGGGGGCTGGCGCGCAGGGCAGTGTTTCCGGCTGGAGCCCCAGGGAGGGAAGACATGAGTCAGCGGTTAGGGAGGGCATGTGGGGGCTCTGTGGTCACAGCATCACCAGCACTGCGTGGGGAGCAGCAGCCTTGAGTGTGGGGAGCGGAGACACTGTTGCTAGAGGGGACTGGGGCCCCGAGCACCTCCTCTCACTGCACCTCTGGTCCCCTGGGGACTGGGAGGGTGTGTGTATGAAGAGTGGGATGCAGCCTCCCAGCTCTGCACCAAGTCATCACGAAACACCCACTGAGACTGAAAGTCATGCCTCCACAGCCTCTTTCCCTAAGACACCCCACAGCTCCAGGGGTGTGGGGGAAATAGATGCATAGCCTACCCTACTCCCTCAAGCTCCCAAATGCCAAAGCCTCCTGCAACTCAGTGGGTAGCCCAGCTGACATCTGCCAAGACCACCACTCTACTTCACATCCTTCTTCTCATTTCTTTTTTCTTTTCTTATTCATTCCTCCTTTTTTTTTTTTCTTTTTTTTCAATTTGAGAGGAATCTTGCTCTGTCCCCCAGGCTGCAGTGCGGTGGCACGGTCTCGGCTCACTGCAACCTCTGCCTCGAGGTTCAAGCAATTCTCCTGCCTCAGCCTCCCAAGTAGCTGAGATTACAGGTGTGTGCCACCATGCCCAGCTAATTTTTTTGTATTTTTAGTAGAGATGGGGTTTCGCCATGTTGCCAGGCTGGTCTCAAACTGCTGACCTCAAGTCATCCACCCACCTTGGCCTCCCAAAGTGCTGGGGTTACCGGCATGAGCCACTGTGCCCGGCCTTCACTCCCGCTTTCTCCTGTTTGGGATTCATTTGATTCATTTCTTCAACATATAGGGGTGTTTGGGGCTTTTGTTTGTGTTTGCTTTTCTTTTGAACAAAAACTTATCACTTGAGGCTGTGAAGGGTGCAGATAGGATCTTATGAATCTTATGTTCTAAAAGGAGAAGCAGGAAAGGACCCTTGAAGGCTGCATGGGGCCGGGTGTGGTGGCTTACGCCTGTAAGCCCAGCACTTTGGGAGGCCGAGGTGAGCAGATCATTTGAGGTCAGGAGTTCGAGACCAGCCTGGCCAACATGGTGAACCCTCATCTGTACTAAAAATACAGGCACCTGTAATCCCAACTACTCGGGAGGCTGAGGCAGGAGAATCACGTGAACCCAGGAGGTGGAGGTTGCAGTGAGCTGAGATGGCACCACTGCACTCCAACCTGGACAATAAAGCGAGACTCCATCCCCAGCATCTGCTCCCCAAACAAGAAGACAGTGTGAAATGGATTTTGGATGGTGAGGATGTCCAAAAAGGAAAGTTCACCCACACGATGGGTCTAGCAGTTAAGAAGATCTCTTAGATTGAGTGGCCTGAGGGCCAACGTATGTGATAACACAGCCAGGCTATGTGACCAGTTGTTTGGTAAAACACTAGTCTAAACGTTGCTAGAAAGGTATTTTATATTTCTTTATTTTTTTGGTCTTTCCCCCCCCCCCCTTTTTGTTGAGAACAGGGTCTCACTATATTCCCCAGGCAGGTCTCAAACTCCTGGGCTCAAGCAATCCTCCCACCTCTGCCTCCCTAAGTGCTGGGATTACAGGTGTGAGCCGCAGCACCTGGCTAGAAAGGTATTTTTCAGACCACATCAACAACCACAGTTGACTTTCAGGACAGGAGAAAAGCCTAGGTATTGTGAGTGGGTTCCACCTGATCAGTTGCAGGTCTGAGGAGTAAACACTGCAGTCTCCTGAGGAAGGAATTCTGCCTCAAGGTTGCAACTTAGAAATTCTGCCTGAGTTTCCAGCCTTTAGGCTTTAAGACTGCAGCGTCACCTCTTACCCGAGCCTCCAGCCAGACTGGCTTGGCCTGTGGACTTCAGACTTGCCAGCTCCAATGATTGTGTGAGCTAATTTCTTAAAATAAATGTGTCACACTCTCTCTCTCTCTGACTCTATACTTCTCTCTGCCTCTCTCTTTTTCTCCGTCTGTCTTCGTATCTCTGTGTCCCTGTCTCTCTAGCTTTCCGTGTCTGTCTCTTCCCTGACTCTGTACCTCTGTCTGTCTCTACAGATTTCTTTTTTTTTTTTTTTTTTT
>NW_012115377.1:4058087-4061786 GCF_000951035.1 Colobus angolensis palliatus | reverse complement strand
ACCTGTAATCCCAGCTACTCCAGAGGCTGAGGCAGGAGAGTCACTTGAATCTGGGAGGCGGAGGTTGCAGTGAGCTGAGATCGTGCCATTGCACTCCAGCCTTGGCGACAGAGTGAGACTCTGTCTCAAACAAACAAACAAGACAGGTAGTAGATCAGCGTGAACCCAGGAGGCGGAGCTTGCAGTGAGCCGAGATCACACCACTGCACTCCAGCCTGGGTGACAGAGCGAGATTCTGTCTCAAACAAACAAACAAGACAGGATCCAGGCACAGTGGCTCATGCCTGTAATCCCAGCACTTTGAGAGGCCAAGGTGGGAGGATCACTTGAACCCAGGAGTTCTAGACAAGCCTGGACAGCATAGTGAGACCCAGTATCTATTATACAAACTTTTTTTTTTTTAATTAACCAGGTGTGGTGGTGAGTAGCTGTGGTCCCAGCTACTTGGCGGGCTCAGGTGAATGGCTTGAGCCCAGGAGGTCAAGGCTGCAATGAGCTGTGATTGCATCGCTACACTCCAGCCTGGGCAACAGAGCAAGACCCTATCTCAATCAATCAAACAAAGAGGAAATTTCCAGCGTGGAATGCCCTGTTTGCTTGGGATGGGCCACCTGGGATGGTGGGCAGGCTTTGCTCCCAGCCACTGGAGACATTCTCTGGACAAAGAGTGACCCGTCTGAGGGGGTGTTGCCTGGAGGTCCAGGCAGGTTGGGTTGGCAGGGATGAGGGGTGATCACCAAAGTCAGTTTCTCTCTCTGCTCCAGGGACCCAGACCCCAGAGAACTTTTCTCTGCAGAGAGCCTGGCTCTCATCTCTGCAATTCAACCAACAATTTGGCAGGAGATTCTACCACTCAGCTCCCAGCAGTCGTCAACAGAGGAGACTCCAGCAAGTAGGTGGCCACCATCCCACACCGTGCTGGGATTACAGGCGTGAGCCATCATGCCCGGCCGAGTTACTCATTTTTTAAATGGGTTTGTTATGTGACTTTTCACCCCAACAAAACAAAATCCAAATAAATAAATAAATAAATAAGTGAGCTCACAGTAGATAGAGGGTAGAAAGTGAATTTTAAAGTGGCAACAGATGAAGCAGGACATCTAGGCATCTAATGAGGAAGCTACTGCAACAGTCCAAGCGAGAGATGAGGGTACCTTAGTGTCTCAGTCAGCTCGGGTTGCTCTCAAGATACCATAGACTGCATGGCTTAGATGACAAGCATTTATTTATCATAGTTCTAGAGGCTGGAAGTCCAAGAGCACAGTGAGGTTCTGGTGAGGGCTCTCTTCTTGATTTACAGACGGCCACCTTCTTGCTGCATTTTCGCATGGAGGAGACAGTGAACATCTCATGTCTCTTCCTATATTGTTACAGATCCCATCACGGGGCTCCACCACCATGACCTGATCACCTCCCAAAGGTCCCATCACCTAACACCATCACACTGAGGATTACAGCTTCAACATATAAATTGGAGGTTGGGGTGGGGCGGACACAAACATTCAATTCATAGCACTGAGCTAGGGTGGTAGCAGCAGGGATGGAAACAGGTGGCAGGATTTGAGATCTGGTTTGGAGGTTGAATGAACAGGACTCGCTGCAGGGTAGAATGTGAGGACAAGACAGAGGGAGGGACTCCCAGGTCTTAGGCTCGGCTCGCTGGGTGAACAGTGGTTCTAACACCTGACTTTGAGTTCCAGTTTTTAAAATCCACACATGAATGCATGCACACTTATACATGGACCTCCCCACACACATGCACAGACCCGTGCAAGCACACACACACACATGCACCAATGCACAGGGACACACATGCACACACCTGCACACAGCACATATATGCACACCCACTTGCACATGTGATGCATGTGCACAATACACACACATGCACATGCATGCAGGTACATGGACCACATGCACATGCACACGATGCACAACACACATGTATGCATGCACCTGCCCACATAAGCACACACATTTACACGCCAGCACATATATGCATACACAGGCATGCACACGTGCAAGTGTGTACACAAAACACACTTGCATGCACACAACTGAATACACACATCCACATGCACACACCACACACATATATGCATGCAGACTCAGGCACACACACAGAGCACACATCCACTCTTTTATTCCGCTCTCGTATTTTTCACTGCACTTGTCACATCCAAACACAACAGAAGGCCAGGCACGGTGGCTCATGTTTGTAATCCCAGCACTTTGGGAGGCTGAGGTGGGCGGATCGCTTGAGGTCAGGAGTTTGAGACCAGTCTGACCAACACAGTAAAATCCCGTCTCTACTGAAAATACAAAAAGCAGCCAGGCATAGTGGCACGCGCCTGTAATCCCAGCTACTTGGTAGGCTGAGGCAGGAGAATCACTTGAGCCCAGGAGGTGGAGGTTGTTCTAAGCTGAGATCGTGCCACTGCACTCCAGCCGGGCAACAGAGCGAGACTCAGATGCGTGGACATGTGGTTTGTGGCTTACGGATTCATGTGTGTCTATAGACATGGAGACCCAGAGACAAAGACACACAACACAAATACACCGCCTGCAGATAGGCGGGTGTATTGTAAACAAAAACAAAAGCAAACCCACAACATTTTATTTTCTTGTTCATGAGGTTTCTTGTCTCTCTGGCTTCACCAGAAAAGGAGCACCATCGAAGCAGGGAACCTTGTCGCCATTGTTCACTGCTGCATTCCCCACGCCTAGAGCAGAGCCTGGCATGGACAGAAAAGTCCTCAGTAAATATTTGGTGGCCCCAAGCAAAAGAAGCATCCAGGAAGGGAAAGCTGGGGGCTCCCCACTGCACTTGCCACTTGAGTCACATTTTCAGAAGCCTCTGGAAAGTGTGAGAGTCTGCGTGAGTGAGAGTGAGACAGGGCCGAGGCCGGGGGCGGAGGGGACAGGAAGAAGAGGAGGGTGAGTGGGGGAAGGGGTGGGGCTGAACCCCAGCTCTAAAGGCGGCCTTCGGGTGTCTGTCCGCAGCGTGCACAGCCCAGGAGGGTTGAGCAATTTTGGTTTCCTCTGAGGTTGAAGGACCCAGGCGTGCCAGCCCCGCTCCAGGCACCTTGGGCATGGAGGACAGTGTCGTACGGCCCTCAGTGTTTGTGGTGGATGGACAGACTGACATCCCATTCACGAGGCTGGGACGAAGCCGCCGGAGACAGACGTGCAGTGTGGCCCGGGTGGGTCTGGGTCTCTTGCTGTTGCTGATGGGGGCCGGGCTGGCCATCCAAGGCTGGTTCCTTCTGCAGCTGCACTGGCGTCTGGGAGAGATGGCCACCCGCCTGCCTGTGAGTGGGACCGGGGGGCTGACAGTAGGTGGAGGCGAGGGGGGCTCTCCTGTGTCACTGTGGGTCACTGCGTGTCTGTGTGTGTGTGTGCAGGACAGGGCACAGGCTGAGAGCAGCTGGCTTGACTGGTTGCTGCTCCCCACCTTGGGCAAGTGAATTCACCTCTCTGAACCTCAGTGTCTTCATCTACAAAATAAGGGCAGCCTCTTCACAGGGGACGAAGTATGCTATGGCATGTGTGGTACCAGACAGTGCCGGCTCCACCCGACGGAACTGACACCCCAACACTGCCATGCACATCCCTGTGCACACACACGTGCATTTTTTCTGTACTTTTTTATTTTCGAGACAGAGTTTCACTCTTGTTGCCCAGGCTGGAGCGCAATGG
>NW_012115377.1:4050316-4057152 GCF_000951035.1 Colobus angolensis palliatus | reverse complement strand
GCTGGTCTCGAACTCCTGACCTCAGGTGATCTGCCTGCCTCAGCCTCCCAAATTGCTGAGATTACAGGTGTGAGTCACCACGCCTGACCTTGTCCATGTATTTTTAAATATTACTTATTTAATTAATTACATATTTATTTATCTTAGAGACTGGGTCTTACTCGGCTGCCCAGGACAGTGGAGCGGCATGATCAGAGCTCACTGCAGCCTCAAACTCCTGGGCTCAAGCAAGGCTCCCACCCCAGCTTCATAAGTAGCTGGGACTACAGGCACCCACCACGATGCCCAGCTAATCTTTAAAATTTTTTATAGAGATGAGGTCTTGCTGTGTTGCCCAGACTAGTCTTAAACTCCTAGCCTCAAGCCATCCTCCCACTTTGGCCCCCCAAAGTGCTGGGATTACAGGTGTAAGCCACCGCACTGGGCAATGTTACTTATTTATTAAACCCTTTTATTTTATTTTATTTTGTTTTTGAGATAGAATCTCACTCTGTCACCCAGGCTAGAGTGCAGTGGCACAATCTGGGCCCACGGCAACCCCCCAGGTTCAAGCGATTCTCCTGCCTCAGCCTCTGGAGTAGCTGGGATTACAGGCGTGCACCATCACCACGCCCAGCTAATTTTTGTAGTTTTAGTAGATACAGGGTTTTACTGGGTTGGCCAGACTGGTCTCGAACTCCTGACCTCTGGTAATCTGCCTGCCTCAGACTCCCGAAGTGCTGGGATTAGAGGCGTGAGCCAATGCAGCCAGCCTATTAAACCCTTCTCTAGGGCATACTATGTGCCAAGCACTGTCATAATGCTTTACATATATTAATTCATTCAATGCCAAGTAGACACTATTCATAACTCTATTTACATAGAGGGAAACTGAGGCACCAGGTGGTTGTGAGGCTGCTGGGCGGGGGTGTGTGTGTGCAAGTGAGTGCATGTGGCCCTGTGTATGCGTCTGAGGGTGGGGTCGGTGGCCATGGTCCTCGTGTCTCACAGCCGTGTGTGAGCAATGCCAGGGCGTGGTCCCACTGCAGGTTCTTACCGGAGGCCCCTTCTGCATTTTCAGGACGGACACGGAGGCTCCTGGGAGCAGCTGATACAAGGTGAGTCAGGGTCCTGGTCCCAGGGAAGGAGGCGAGATGATTCCCACGCTGCCCCCACCCCTCGGTCAATTGCCCAATACGATTTGCACAACTGGCCAAATCCTCACAGGTGCCCCTCCCCCAGGCCTGAGAAGCAGAAGTTTGGGTCACTCCGGAAGGGGTGGGGTTGAATCCAGGAGGTGTACACGGTGACCCTGTAAGAGGCTGGCTTTTACCTCCCCTGTCTTCGTTTCTAACCTCTGACCCTCTCTCCCCAGAGCGAAGGTCTCACCAGATCAACCCAGCAGCGCATCTCACAGGTGAGGGGGACCCTGGATCCTGGCAAGGGGCAGGGGTCAGGGCGTCTCGGGAAGACCAGATAAACGCCATACATACCAGTGTATTCATTCATTCATTCCTTATTTACTCACAGAGTTGCTCAGAACATAGGCCGCAAGTGCTACGCGTTTCCAGTTTTATTTATTTTATTATTTTCTTATTTTTATTTATTTATTTATTTTTGAGAGAGTCTCGCTCTGTCGCCCAGGCTGGAGTGCAGTGGCATGATCTCAGCTCACTGCAAACTCCACCTCCAGGGTTCAAGCAATTCTTCTGCCTCAGCCTCCCGAGTAGCTGGGATTACAGGCACCCACCACCACACCCAGTTCCTTTTTTTTTTGTATTTTTAGTAGAGATGGAGTTTTGCCATGTTGGCCAGGCTGGTCTCAAACTCCTGATCTCAGGTGATCCTCCCACCTCGGCTTCCCAAAGTGCTGGGAATACAGGCGTGAGCCACCGCGCCTGGCCTAGTTGTATTCATTAAATGAACTCTCATATAGTACTTAGGCTGTGTTATGTGCTATGACACGCTTTCTACATATTAATTCATTACATTCTAAGCAGGTGCTATTAATGTGTTCATTTAACAGAGAGGGAAACTGAAGCACACAGCAGGTACGAGATGCCGCCTTGGTTTCTTGGTTTTGCAAATTTGCATGTTTGGACACTTCTTTTTTTTTTTTTTTTTTGAGACAGGGTCTCACTCTGTCACCCAGGCTGGAGTGGCACTATCATGGCTCACTGCATCCTCAACTTGCCAGGTGCAAGCGATCCTCCCACCTCAGCTTCCCCAGCAGCTGGGACTACAGGCACCTGCCACCATGCCCAGCTAATTTTTTTGTTTTTTGTAGAGACGGCGTCTCCCTATGTTACTTCATCTGGAACTCCTGGCCTCCAATTCCTGAGTTTAAGGGACCTTCCTGCCTCAGCCTCCCAAAGTGCTGGGATTACAGGGGTGAGACGCCACACCCAGCCAAGTTTTGACACTTTTGGCAAGTCACTTAACGTTTCCATGTCTCAGTTTCCCCACCTGCAAAAGAGGGATGCGAAGAGTTGAGATGTAGACTAAACAAATTAATTTGCTTCTCTGTGCCTCAGTTTCCCTCATCTGCAAAGCAGGGATAAAGCGAATTAATACATACAAACAGGCTAGGCAGGGTGGCTCATGCCTGTAATCCCAGCACTTGGGAGCCTGAAGGATCGGTTGAGCCCAGGAATTTGAGATCAGCCTGGGCAACATTGTGAGACTCCGTCTCTACAAATACACACACACGCGCGCGCGCGCACACACACACACAGCCTAGTGGGGACTGGCCTGGAGTCACGCAGCAAGAGTAAGACATGTGAGGCCAGACGTGGTGGCTCACACCTGTAATCCCAGCACTCTGGGAGGCCGAGGTGGGTGGATCACCTGAGGTCAGGAGTTCAAGACCAGCCTGGGCAACATGGCAAAATCCCGTCTCTACTAAAACTACAAAAAGCAACTGGGTGTGGTGGCAGGCACCTGTAGTTCCAGCTACTCAAGAGACTGAAGCAGGAGAGTCGCTTGAACCTGGGAGGCAGAGGTTGCAGTGAGCCGAGATCACGCCACTGCACTCCAGCCTGGGCAACAGAGTGGGACTCTGTGTCAAAAACCAACCCAAAACAAAACAAAACACAGAGTAACACATGTGCTGACCGGCAGTCCCCTTTGTCTCTCTCTCCCAAACAGGGGCCAACTCCAGCTTGACGGGCAGCGGGGGGCCGCTGCTATGGGAGACCCAGCTGGGCCTGGCCTTCCTGAGGGGCCTCGACTACCACGATGGAGCCCTTGTGGCCAACAAGGCTGGCTACTACTACATCTACTCCAAGGTGCAGCTGGGCGGTGTGGGTTGCCCGCACAACCTGGCCAGCACCATCACCCACGGCCTCTACAAGCGCACGCCCCGCTACCCCGAGGAGCTGGAGCTGTTGGTCAGCCAGCAGTCACCCTGCGGACGGGCCACCAGCAACTCCCGCGTCTGGTGGGACAGCAGCTTCCTGGGTGGTGTGGTGCACCTGGAGGTTGGGGAGGAGGTGGTCGTCCGTGTGCTGGATGAGCGCCTGGTCCGACTGCGTGATGGCACCCGGTCTTACTTCGGGGCTTTCATGGTGTGAAGGAAGGAGCGTGGTGCATTGGACGTGGGTCTGACACATGGAGAACTCAGAGGGTGCCTCGGTGGAAAAAAAAACTCACGAAGCAGTGGCGGGGCACAGTGGCTCACGCCTGTAATCCCAGCACTTTGAGAGGCCTAGACAGGCGGATCACCTGAAGTCAGGAGTTCGAGACCAGCCTGGCCAACATGGCAAAACCCCATCTCTACTAAAAATACAAAAATTAGCCAGACGTGGTGGTGCCTGCCTGTAATCCCAGCTACGCGGGAGGCTGAGGCAGGAGAATTTTGCTTGAACCCGGGAGGCAGAGGTTGCAGTGAGCCGAGATCGCACCACTGCACTCCAACCTGGGCAACAGAGCGAGACTTTGCCCCAAAAAAAGAAAGAAAAAAGAAAACTCAGGAAACAGATCTTGGAGCACATGCTAGGGAACCCAAAACTCGAAGGCGGTGAGTTCAGTGAGCACCACCAGGGACCAAGAACTCAGCCATCTCGAGGGGCTGAAGACCCAGCAGGCACCTTCAGAAGACCCACGAAGACTGCGGACCCTGCCATGGACAATACTAAGGACAAAGACCCAGAGACTTGGAGTCTGTGGGCTCCCAAACATTGGGTAAAGTTGATTTGCCTGATATTCAGGAAGAAGGGGTGAGGGGTGGGTATTTATGCTTTTGATTCAGAAGAAAGTGGGACTTGGGACTCCAGGGACTTGGCTGGGGGTGGGAAATTTCCTCCACTTCCCTCCTCTCATCATGAGTACAGACAGGGTGGGCGGGAGACTGATCATCAGGACTCATCATGGAGAGTCCAGCCCACCCCACCTACAGTCAGAGTCACATACTCAGATCCCACCCACAGACTGGTGGCCACACCTCAGCCTGGTCACAAAGAGTTACACTCGGGTACGTGGGCACAGCAGTGTGCTCACAAATGTTTAACAACCAGCTGTCCTCGGAGAGGGATAGCTTTGTAACGTTTGCCAATTTCCATGGTGCAAATGCTGCCACCGTGGCTGATGTCATCACTGCCAAGCATAGACATCCCTAAGAGGACACCACAGATCAGTCCCTGGCATCCAGCCCAGAACCTGGCACAATGCAGGCCCTCGGGAAATGCTTGCTGATTGAAAGGAAGGAAGAAAGAATGACTATACAGTCACACCTATGGCATCCCACGAAATCTGTCACATGGCTGTGTAATCTCAGCCATTCTTTCACAATTATAGACTCATACACACGAAGTGCCAGATTCATGCACAACCGCACAATCACATGGAAGTCATAGACGGCATCACAGACAGTCGCGGCACTGTGTGTATGTTAAAACACAACCACACAAAACTCAGACAGCATCCCAGCCACACAGCCACCCCCAGAGGTGTCACCGTCACACTTGGTAATTAATACTCATTAGATCAGACACAGAGAAACCAAGTTATAGTCAGACCTGGTTACACACACATACACACACACAACACCACAATGGCAAACACACATGACACACACACATCACAATGACAAACACACATTATACACACATCACAGTGACAAACACACATTACATACACATCACAATGACAAACACACATGACACACACACATCACAATGACAAACACATACACACATCACAGTGACAAACACACATTACATACACACAACATCACAATGACAAACACACAGCATTACACACACACACAACATCACAATGACAAACACACAACATTACACACATATGCACACAGCCTGAGGGCCTTCCTCAGCCCAGACTAACACATCTTAGGGTGAGGACCAGACCTTGTTCGTAACCCTGGGCCTCTTAACCACTGATCTTTGAAATAAATGACAAATAGTTGTACCTGGATCTGTCTAGTTCTTAGGGGAAGAAACTGAAGAAGGGTAGAGTGGAATTGTCATGCCCAAAGAGCCCCACAGGGAAAGGGAGGAGTCGGAGGGGGGCAACCATCAGCAACAGGGAGTGGCTCCTAGAGGCAGAGGGATGGAGGTAATGACCCGTGGAGGTCATTTTACAGACAAGGAACCTGAACGCAGTTGGCTCAAGTCCATGCAGGAAATGTGGGGGAAACCAGAGACCTCACGTCTGGATCTGGCTTCCTCTCCAATCCGCAATTCCTGAGGAAGTAGAGGCTACATCCCGCAAGACGCCCTTATTAGACACATCCAAGACAGAGTGACAATCCGCCAAGCCAGCTGGAAGCATAAAACACAGGGAGCTGGTGGGTTGGGTGGGGGCAGATAATGATATGTATGCAAATTAGAGGGTCTATGCAAATGAGCATTGCCACAGTGTGGCTGGAGGGACTCCTTAGTTCCTAGGACTCTAGGATATGGGTTTCGACCCCAGAGGTGAATGTATTGTTATTATTGTTTTGTTGTTGTCATGAATGACAAGTCAAAATTTGTGGGGTGTTGTTATTATTGTCAATAGTATTCTTGCTGTTGTTGCACAGTACAAGGATGAAGGAAACAGACTTTGCAATCAGATGATCCTGGGTTCCGAGTCCACTCTGCCACCCACTAGCTATATGACCTGGAGCAAGTGCCATCACCTCTCAGTGCTTCAGTTTTCCCATCGGCAAAGTGGTCGTGGGGGGAGAGGAACAACAGTACAGATTCACCATCCCAAATTCAAAATGCTCCAAAATCTAGGCTGGGCGTGGTGGCTCGTGCCTGTAATCCTAGCACTTTGGGAGGTCAAAGTGGATGGATAACCTGAAGTCAGGCGTTCCAGACCTGGCCAACATGATGAAACCCCATCTCCTAAAAATACAAAAAATCAGCTGGGTGTGGTGGGGGGCACCTATAATCCCAGCTACTCGGGAGGCTGAGGCAGGAACCCGGGAGGTTGAGGTTGCAGTGAGCCGAGATCACAACACTACATTCCAGCCTGGGTGACAGAGCAAGACTCCTATCTCAAAAAAAAAAAAAAAGAAAAGAAAAAAAAACATGCTCCAAAATCTGAAACTTTTTGAGCTCCAATGTGATGCCACAAATGGGAAATTCCACAACTCATCACATGTAACAGGTTGCAGTGGAAATGCAGGCACGTACCACGAAGTTTACTCAGCATCCCCAAGGGAAATCCCCGTCAGTAGCTATTATCATTTTCTCACATGCCAGATAGGCATCTCATATCTCTTACTGCTAAGTGCTTATGTGTGAATAGGTGGAGGAAAGTGATTGCTGGTTAGTAGTGTATAAATTTAGAGTCAGGAATGATGGTGATGTTGGCCGGGTGCGGTGGCTCACGCCTGTAATCCCGATGTGATA
>NW_012115377.1:4049442-4049772 GCF_000951035.1 Colobus angolensis palliatus | reverse complement strand
GACTCTGTCTCAAAAAAAAATAATAATAATACAAATAATAAATAAATAAAAGGAATGATGACGACGCCAAGCAACCACAGATTGTCCACACGGGTGGCTGAGACAGTGACCTTTGCTTTCAAACGGTTCAGTGTACACCAACTTTATGTCATGCACAAAATTATTAAAACTATTGTATGAAATCATCTTCAGTCTGTGTGTACAAGGTATGTATGAAACATAAACGAATTTTTTTTTTTTTTTTTTGAGGCTGAGTCTCTGTCTGTCTCCCAGGCTGGAGTGCAATGGTGTGATCTCGACTCACTGCAACCTCTGCCTCCTGGGTTCAAA
>NW_012115377.1:4044627-4049179 GCF_000951035.1 Colobus angolensis palliatus | reverse complement strand
TCCCAAAGTGCTGGGATTACAGGCTTGAGCCACTGCGCCTGGCATATTCAAGGCCTAGGCATCTTGTGTGAGTTATACATTTATGTACATCCTTTGGCTTCGGGCAGGAGCTGTTACTGTCTGCACATTTTAGATGCAGAATTGTGGCCCGAGAGAGTCAGGGATGCTCTTTACCTCTGCCAAGGGTAGGCAGTGGATTCAGGGCAGTCTCCTGCCTTCCTGCCCTTGCTGGGCTGGTGGGAGGTAGGAGAGCCCCCAGTACCTGGCCCCAACCCCTGCTGGAGTTTCCTTCACTCTCATCATGGTCTTTCTGTTTCTGTGGCTTTGATGAGGAAACCAAGGTGTGAAGAGTATGTATTGATAAAAGTCACCAGCAGCTACCAGCTTCCGCCTGGGGATGGAAGCTCTTGCTAAGTTTAGCCTCCAAAAAATCATTCTGGGAGGGGTCTCTCAGCCTGAAGGAGCAGGAGTAAGAGGAAGAAGGAGACATGGGTGAGGAAGAGGATGGAAAGAGATGGGGAAGGGTAGATGAAGAAAGAGGGGGAAAGGAAGAGGAGGTGGAAGGAGGGAGGAGGAGGATGGAGAGGGAAAGAAGGGGGAGAGTCAGAGGAAGAGTGGGGGTGGAAGGAGATGGAGGGGAAAGAGAGGAGGGAAAGGAAAGTCAGGGAGGGGAGGAAAAGATGAGAGGTGAACAAGGAAAAACCCCACAATGATTGGTGCAACAAGAGATGTTACACCCATACTTGATCTTCAATCAAGTATAGGAACAGAGACCTCCTATACCAGGCTGCTAACCCACTTTTGACTTCTGAGAAGTTTATCTACCTCATTTCCGCTTGTCGCCTCCTGGGCTCCAGCGTCTTTTCAGATTGCATCCTCACTGCACCCTCCAACCCACCACCACCATCAGCTCTTCCTCAGGACCTGAAGTCCACCGTCCTCACCCTACCCCCACCCCCCGGGCAGGAAATCCTCCCCCCTCTTCATCTCTTGCCAAGACCAAGAGGTGGTAGAAGTGAAAAAGCCATGATGAGAAAACAAATTATTATTATTATTTTGAGACTCAGTCTCGCTCTGTCGCCCAGGCTGGAGTGCAGTGGCGAGATCTCGGCTCACTGAAACCTAGGCCTCCCAGATTCAAGCAATACCCCTGCCTCGGCCTCCTGAGTAGCGGGGATTACAGGCACATGCCACCATGTCCAGCTAATTTTTGTTTGTTTGTTTTTGGTAGTTTTATTAGAGATGGGGTTTCAACATGTTCACCAGGCTGGTCTTGAACTCCTGACCTCAGGTGATCCACCTGCCTCAGTCTCCCAAAGTGCTGGGATTACAGGAGTGAGCCACCATGCCCTGCCGAGAAAACATATTATTCATCTCATAGTAGGATGCTATGTTCCTCCTGCTGAATGCCACGGCATTTGAACACTTGAGATGCATCGTTGCAGAGAATCAGGATGGTTCTTATACTGGTCCGATGACCAGAATGTGAGACAGAGGCAAGAGTCAATTCACCAAGGTTTTCTAAGCCAGCTTCAGCACACATCTGAGAAAATCACCAGCCACAGATGCCTCTGCGGCTGTTTTTCCAGAGAAGTTTCAGGAGGTTTCGTATTTACATATTTTTTCTTTTTCTTTTCTTTCTTTTTTTTTTTTTGAGGTGGAGTTTTGCTTTTTCGCCCAGGCTGGAGTGAAGTGGTACGATCTCAGCTCACTGCAAACTCCACCCCCTGGGTTCAAGTGATTCTCCTGCCTCAGCCTCCCGAGTAGCTGGGATTACAGGCGCCCGCCACCATGCCCGGTTAATTTTTGTATTTTTAGTAGAGACGAGGTTTTGCCATGTGGGACAGGCTGGTCTCAAACTCCTGACCTCAGATGATCCACCCGCCTCGGCCTCCCAAAGTGCTGGGATTACAGGCATCAGCCACCGCGCCCAGCCTACACATTTCCTTAAAGAGGGGAATGGCACCGGGGAAGAGAGGCAGGTAGACAGTGAGGCAAACCCTTACATTCTTGTGAGACTTTAGTTAGTACCCAGTAAATCTACATTTTACATAAGATAAGGTGAATGTTCGAAGAGGAAGGGAGGAATGACTAATCTTGCCTTGTCTGTGTTCTTCACCTGGGAAGATAAGCTTGTAATCGACATTGTCACTGTGAAATGGAACAGACTTTTAGCTTTAGATGACAGACCTATGGTTAACATTTTCACGTTCTTGTTTATAGGAAGCCAGCAAAGAATTTCCTGAGGAAAGATCTGTAGGGATTAGCCCTTCATAGATGCCTATGGCCTTTTACTTTTGGGGCTGGGGGATATAGTTGATACATGAAACCAGTGACAGCTATTCATCGGATAACGGTGTGACAATAACTCAGCCTCCAAGCTTAGCCTTCCCTTTTGCACAAAGAGGTTGAGGGTTCTGATATTTTTTATTTTCCTTTACAAGCCAGATCCCCTGAGGTCAAATCCCCACTCTGTCACTTCCCAGATGGGTGACCTTAGTATTCATCCTTGGCAGCTGTGGGCCTCAGTTTCCTCATCTGTAAAAGAGGATGAAAAGTGGCCTCTACCTTACCCTGGTTATTGTGAGATTACATGGCTTGAACCCTTAGGTACTTTCATAGAGCTTGGCCCACAGTGAGCTCTTGAATCCTTAGTAGCTATTCTTTTGGTAAGCATGTTATAATCATGCGCACATTTAAATTTCTGGTTCTTTTCGGTTATTACATCAAAAGTGGCCTCACACTCACAGGCCACATCTAGTGTGTTTTCCAAATGGGAATTGGTAGCCAGTATGTAAACATTTGAACATTTTGCACATGGGTGGCTCACGCCTGTAATCCCAGCACTTTGGGAAGCTGAAGCAGATAGATCCCCTGAGGTCAGGGGTTCAAGATCAGCCTAACCAAATGGTGAAACCCTATTGGTGTTTCACTCACAAGCCAGGCATGTTGGTATGTGCCTGTAGTCCCAGCTACTCAGGAGGCTGAGACAAGAGGATTGCTTGAACCCAGGAGGTGGAGGTTGCCATAAGCCAAGATCGTGCCACTGCATTTCAGATAGGGAGACAGAGCAAGATTCCATCTCAAATAAATAAATTAATTAATTAAATAAAGAAAATTTTGCACATGGAGGTGGACAAATCCAGATTTCTGGGTTTTCTTGCGGAGGTGGAAGCTGTGACAATAGCCCAGGTTGGATAGTGGCTGTCTCCTCTGAATACGGCAAGGCCTCATCAGCTCACCACAGTCCCCACCACTCCCAGTTGCCTCTCACAGAGGCTGAAGGCCAGTGGTCTTTCATCATCATACTCATGCTGTTGTTTTTAAGTAATAGTAATGTTAATTATACTTCACATTTCTGGAGTACTCACTGTGTCCCATGAGAAGTGTCATTCATTCATTCGCTTTAACTTATTTAATTATCATAATAACGTTGCAGGGAGGGACTATTTTGACTCCTGTTTTACAGGTGGGGACATCCAGGCACAGAGAGGTTAAGTCACTTCTCCATCAAAGGTAAGAAAATATATAACAGCCTGACATGACCAAAAGTTTTAAGAAAAATGAGAGTTCATTGTTATATTAGTTCCCTGTTGCTGCTGAAACACATTATCACAAACTTAGTGGCTTAAAACAACACTGTTTTATTTTCTTACAGGTCTAGAGGCCAGAAGTCCACAATGAGTCTTATGAGGCTAAAATTAAAGTAACAGCAGAGTTGTATTGTTTTCTGGGAGTTCTAGGGAATAATTCATTTTTCTGCCTTTTCTTTTCTTTTTCTTTCTTTTTTTTTTTGAGACAGAGTTTCACTCTGTCACCCAGGCTGGAGTGACAATGGCATGGTCTTGGCTCACTGCAACCTCCGCCTCCCGGGTGCAAGTGATTCTCCTGCCTCAGCCTCCCGAGTAGCTGGGACTAAAGGCGCCCACCACCACGCCCAGCTATTTTTTGTATTTTTAGTATAAAATGAATTTCACCATGTCAGTCAGGCTGGTCTCGAACTCCTGACCTCAGGTGATCCGCCCACTTTGGCCTTCCAAAGTGCTGTGATTACAAGCATAAGCCATTGCGCCCCGCCTTTTCCTGCCTTTTTTAGCTTGGGAGGCCACCATCCATCCCTAGCTCGTGTCCGCCTTCCTCTGTCTTCAAAGCCAGAAGTGTAACACCTTCAAAATCTCTCTCTTTCTCTCCCTCCACTGCTCCCATTATCACATCTCTTTCTTGGACTCTGATCCCTTCCTGCCTCCATTTTATAGGAATCTCTGACTGGGAACTGCTATGATCTCAGCATTTTAGGAGGCCGACGAGGGGAGGCTCACTTGAGGCCAGGAGTTCAAGACCAGCATGGGCAACATAATGATACCTCATCTCTACAAACATTAAAATTAAAAAAAAAAAAATTAGAACAGGCGTGGTGGTTCACACCTGTAATTCCAGCACTTTGGGAGACTGAGTTGGGAGGATCACTTGAGGCCAGAAGTTTGAGACCAGCCTGGGTAACATGGTGAGACTCCATCTCTACAAAAAAAAATTTTTTTATTAGCCAGTCGTA
>NW_012115377.1:4038481-4039712 GCF_000951035.1 Colobus angolensis palliatus | reverse complement strand
GGGGTGAAACCCTGTCTTAAAAAAAAAAATTATTAGGGCAATTTATGAACATACACAAAATTATGAACATACAAAATTTATGAACAGAGAAAAATCATCTAAGGAGCTCCCATAAATCCATCACTTAGATTCAATAGTTTCAATGTCCTGTCATACTGACTTTATCAACTACCCTCTGTCTAAATTTGATATTATTTCAGATAACATCCCATTTCACATCCCCCCTTGAATATCCAAGGGGTAGAAGGTATATCTCCTCCATGTATGTATAAAAAACTACCCTCTTTCTAAATTTGATATGGTTTTAGATATCATCCCATTTCACATCCCCCCCTTGAATATTTTGAATGTATCTCCAAGGGGTAGAAGGTATATCTCCTCCGTGTATGTACAAAACCACGTTGCCTGAAGCGATTCTCCTGCCTCAGTCTCCTGAGTAGCTGGGATGACAGGCACGCGCCACCACACCCAGCTTATTTTTGTATTTTTTGTAGAGATGTGGTTTTGCTATGTTGCCAAGGCTGGTCTTGAACTCCTGGGTTCAAGTGATTTGCTCTCCTTTGCCTCCCAAAGTTCTGGGATTACAGATGTGAGCCACTGTGCCAGCCTCCCAAAGTGCTGGGATTACAGATGTGAGCCAGATTCAAACCAACCATGTTAGTCAGGGTTCTCCAGAGAAAAAGAACCAAGAAGGGGAAGGTAGAGGCCTTGCCAGCAGCAAACAAGACTCAGAATGTAGGTGCTCCATGTCCTCAACCTCATCCTTGTTTTCTCACATATCCCAATTCCAGTTTCCAAGATCTTGGCTCTACAAAATATTTTATATTTTATTTTATTTGAGACAGAGTCTCACTCTGTTGCCCAGGCCGGAGTGCAGTGGCGTGATTTCGGCTCACTGCAACCTCCGTCTCCCAGGTTCAAGCAATTCTCCTGCTTCGACCTCCTGAGTAGGTGGGATTACAGGCATGTGCCACCACACCCAGCGAATTTTTGTAATTTTAGTAGAGACAGGGTTTTGCCATGTTGGCCAGGCTGGTCTCAAACTCCCAACCTCAGGTGATCCGTCCACCTCGGCCTCCCAAAGTGCTGGGATAACAGGCGTGAACCACTGCGCCTGGCCTACAAAAAATTTTTAAAATTAGCCAGGCCGTGGTGGCACATGCCTGTAGTCCCAGCTACTCAGGAGGCTGAGGTGAAAGGACTGCTTGAGTCCAGAAGTTTGAGGCTGCAG
>NW_012115377.1:4036428-4037586 GCF_000951035.1 Colobus angolensis palliatus | reverse complement strand
CTGACCTCAGGTGATTCACCTTCCTCGGCCTCCCAAAGTGCTGGGATTACAGACGTGAGCCTGTACCTGGACTTCTGACTGAGGACACTGAGGTAATGATAAAGGTGTGTTGCTTTAAGCTGCCAAGTTCGTGATAATTTAATTTCTTACACAGCAATGGCTAGCTAACAAACCTTTTGCACCCACATTTTTTTCCCAGGGTCTACTTTTATGGGAATTCATACTAAGGCACAAAAGCAGTTTATATAAATCTCAATCCAGGCTGGGCATGGTGGCTCACGCCTGTAATCCCAGCCTTTGGGAGGTTGAGGCGGGTGGATCACCTGAGATTAGGAGTTCGAGACCAGCCTGGCCAACGTGGCGAAACCCCCATCCCTACAAAAATTAGCTGGGCATCGTGACACACGCCTGTGGTCCCAGCTACTTGGGGAGCTGAGGCGGGAGGATCCATTGAGCCTGGGACGCAGAGGTTGCAGTGAGACGAGATCGTGCCACTGCACTCCAGCCTGGGTGACAAAGCGAGACCCTGTCTCAAAAAAAAAAAAAAAAAATTAAATCTCAATCCACAAGGAGTGCAAAGTTAACTTTCTTTTTTCATTAATGTAACGTTATTTATATTTCAAGACCCCTTTGTACCAGAATGCCGAGAACCTGCCATCAGTCCCTCAGAAACCATCTCTTCCTACATCTTGTTTTTCCAAGACTTTCAAAGTTCCAGGAAGCTTTGGAAGTGCAGAGGCATTAAGGGTGAGGAAAAGACTCATTCTCAAAATGCATGTCCATAAAGCATCCACCATCCGTCTGCTCCTGGCCTATCAGACCTTCTTTCTTGTCCTTGTTGCTTAGAAAGGCGGTGCCTTAGCTGGGCATGCCTGTCATCCCAGCACTTTGAGAGGTCAAGGCGGGCGGATCACGAGGTCAAGAGATTGAGACCATCCTGGCTAACACGGTGAAACCCCACCTCTATTAAAAATACAAATATTAGCTGGGCGTGGTTGTGCGTGCCTGTAGTCCCAGCTACTCAGGAGGCTAAGGCAAGAGAATCGCTTGAACCCAAGAGGCAGAGGTGGCAGTGAGCCGAGATCATGCCACTGCACTCTAGCCTGGGTGACAGAGTGGGACTCTGTCTCAAAAAAAAAAAGAAAAAAAGAAGAAAGA
>NW_012115377.1:4031732-4035110 GCF_000951035.1 Colobus angolensis palliatus | reverse complement strand
CCTCTCCCACTGTCCCTTCTAAAGTCCCTTCATCTTCAGGGACCCTTCTGTTAGTGTAGGTGGCTCACCTGGTGGAGTCACCTAGATCCTCATCCCTGAGGGATCTGAGACCTTGCTCACCACGTCTTTAGGCCTTTAAGGGCGACATTAATCTCTGCTATTCCACTGTGATGCAACCTTGCATTTGTTGATGTTTTTGTTTGTGTTTGTGTTTTTGCTTTTGCTTTTTTTGAGACAGAGTCTCACTCTATAGCACAGGCTGGAGTGCAGTGGCGCAGTCTCAGCTCACTGCAACATCTGGCTTCCGGGTTCAAGTGACCCTCCTGCCTCAGCCTCCCTAGTGACTGGGACCACAGGCATGTGCCGCCACGCCCCGCTAATTTTTGTATTTTTAGTAGAGACGGAGTTTCACCATGTTGGCCAGGATGGTCTCGAATTCCTGGCCTCAGGTGATCCACCCGCCTTGGCCTCCCAAAGTGCTGGGATTATAGGCGTGAGCCACCGTGCCCAGCTCAACCTTGCATTTGATTTACTGTCTTGGTCGGTGAGAGGTGACAAGGAAAGCGATTTTAGGGGTTTCCATTGGTCTCATCCACAGGAAAAGTTTGCTGACACCTTATCTACTGAGTCACTTCCGTATGCTCAGCGCTTGACCCAGATCATCTCACCATCACCCCCATGATGCTGATACTCTGATTGTCCCCTAACTACAGATGAGGAAACGGGGACACGAGGGGGTGAGGTTAACTAGTGCAAGGTTCTTCATCTAGGAAGTGGTAGATCCTTCTGGCTTCAGAGCCCGTGCCCTAAACCACTCACCTATATCTTCTGGGTAGATACATGGGCTGGTACCAGCCTATGCATAGACCCCATTTTATTATCTGCTCTCCTACTGATGGGCACATAGCCTGCTTCACAGTGTTATGTTCAAGATGTTCATGACATCCAAATGAGTGTCTTTCTGTGCAGGTGGGCCCCTCGTCATAGGTCCTGGGTAACCTCAAATGAGGGTTTGGAGAAGGGTTTTGAGCCTTTGGGCGTATCATCCTGGGACTTCAAGTCCAGCCCTTTGCACCTGCTTCCCTTCATTTCCCACCCTTTCTTTGTTGTCGTTGTTGTTTTTGTTGGTTTGTTTTAATTTTTATTTTTTTTAGATAGCTTCTCTCTGTCACCCAGGCTGGAGTGCAGTGGCACAATCTTGGCTCACTGCAACCTCTGTCTCCCAGATTCAAGTGATTCTTCTCCTGCCTCAGCCTCTCGAGTAGCTTGGATTACAGGCACTCGCCACCACACCCGGCTTATTTTGTATTTTTAGTAGAGACGAGGTTTCTCCATGTTGGTCAGGCTGGTCTCCAGCTCTCAGCCTCAGGTGACCCGCCCACCTCGGCCTCCCAAAAGTACTGGGATTACAGAAGTGAGCCACTGTGCCCAGCTGTTTGCTTTATTTATTTATTTATTTATTTCTTGTTAGACAGAGTTTCTGTCGCCCAGGCGGGAGTGAGTGGTGCAATCTTGGCTCATTGCAATCCCCGCCTCCCAGGTTCAAGTGATTCTCCTGCCTCAGTCTCCCGAGTAGCTAGGATTACAGGTGCCCAGCACCACGTCTGGCTAATTTTTGTATTTCTGATAGAGATGGGTTTTTGTCATATTGGCCAGGCTGGTCCTGAACTCCTGACCTCGAGTGATCCACCCGCCTCGGCCTCCCAAAGTTCTGGGACTACAGGCATGAGCCACTGTGGCCGGCCCTCCCATGCTTTCTTCTCCATGTTCCTCTTTACCCCGCCCACGCCCTACTTCAGGACACTCTCACTAAAACTTGGCCCTGAAAACTGAATTGCCACAGTTTGGGGGCTCCTATATCACTCTGGTCAAGTCCCTTCACCTCACTGAGCCTCAGCTTCGCCAGCTGTACAATACAGAAAAAAAAAAATAGCTCATTCCTCACTAAGTCACTGGGAAGATTCAAAGAGATCCTGCATGAAAGGATAATGATTTTGAAATAATTTAAGATCTCTTTTTTTTTCCATTCTTCCTTCTGATTCAAATCTCCACTCTCTCACTTACTGATTGGGTGACCTTAAGCAGCTGACTTAACCTTGCTGTGCCTCAGTTTCCTTACCTGTAAAAAGGAATAAAAGCATCCCCACTATGTCATACCTCATAATATTTTCCCCTACTACTCGGGTATGGTTAAGACAGCACAAGTGTTTAGTTTTTTGTTGTTATTGTTGTTGTTGTTTTTCAAGACTGAGTTTCACTCTTGTTGCCTAGGCTGGAGTGCAATGGTGAGATCTCGGCTCACTGCAACCTCCACCTCCCAGGTTCAAGTGATTCTCCTGCCTCAGCCTCCCAAGTAGCTGGGATTACAGGCATGTGCCACCACGCCAGGCTAATTTTTTGTATTTTTAGTACAAACGGGGTTTCTCCATGTTGGTCAGGTTGGTCTCGAACTCCCAACCTCAGATG
This sequence comes from Colobus angolensis palliatus, assembly GCF_000951035.1. Taxonomy (NCBI): domain Eukaryota; kingdom Metazoa; phylum Chordata; class Mammalia; order Primates; family Cercopithecidae; genus Colobus; species Colobus angolensis. The sequence goes on along the minus strand of NW_012115377.1, from coordinate 4,032,644 downwards.
ATCAGTCCACCTTGGCCTCCCAAAGTGCTGGGATTACAGGCATGAGCGACCGCACCCAGCCCACAAGTGCTTAGTTTAGCAGTTCTTGGCACAAACGAGGTGCTCAATAAATAACGGCCACTAGCTAGGCATGGTGGCACCTGCCTGTAATCCCAGCACTTTGGGAGGCAGAGGCGGGTGAACTGCTTGAGCCCAGGAGTTCAAGAGCAGCCTGGGCAACCTAACGAGACCTTGTCTCTACAAAAACTAAAACTAAAATATTAGCTGGACATGGTGGCACCCATCTGTGGTCCCAGCTACTCAGGAGGCTGAGGTGGAGGATCACTTGAGCCTGGGGAAGTTGAGGCTGAAGTGAGCTGTGATCGCACCACTGCACTCCAGCCTGGGCAACAAAGAAAGACCTTGTCTCAACAAATAAATAAAATTTAATTTAAAATTATTTTTAAGGCCGGGTGCGGTGGCTCACCTGTAATCCCAGCAATTTGGAAGGCTGAGGGAGGTAGATCACTTGGAGTTAGGAGTTCGAGACCAACCTAGCCAACATAGTGAAACCCCATCTCTAGTAAAAATACAAAAATTAGTCGGGCGTGGTGGTGGGTTCCTGTAATCTCAGTACTCCACAGGCTGAGGCAAAAAATTGCTTGAATCCGGGAGGCAGAGGTTGCAGTGAACCAATATTGCTCTACTGCACTCCAGCCTGGGTGACAGACTGAGACTCTGTCTCAATCTATAAATAAATAAATAATTGTTTTGAGACAGTCTCAACACTATTCCCTGAGCTGGAGTGCAGTGGCATAATCTCGGCTCACTGCAACCTCTGCCTCCTGGGCTCAAGCGCTTCTCCTGCCTCAGCTTCCTGAGTAGCTGAGATTACAGGCACCTGCCACCACGCCTGGCTTATTTTTTGTATTT
>NW_012115377.1:4027427-4031289 GCF_000951035.1 Colobus angolensis palliatus | reverse complement strand
GAAGGAAGGAAAGAAGGAAGGAAGGGAGGGAGGTGGGGATGGAGGAAGGAAAGAAGGAAGGAGGGGGAGGGAGGAAGGAAGGAGAGGGAGGGAGAGAGGAAGGAAGGAAAGGAAGGGAGGGAGAAAGGAAGGGAGGGAGGGAGGAAGGGGAGGGAGGGAGGTAGGGAAGGAAGCAGTATATTTTTCCTTCCAGCAGAGGGGAAAAACATGTTTCTCCTTCCCCTACAGCTGACAAAAAAACAATCATTCTGCATCATGAAACTAGACTTGAAAACATTCTTTTATACAAGAACATTTCTATATTCTATACACCTGAACTTCACAGTCAGATTGTGTGTTCTGGTAAAGTAACTGTCAGTCTCTGAAATCTCTATAATTCTGTTTGATTTTCTTAATTTGTTGCCCTGGAAACACCATTGAAACTAAAATCTCTGTTTCTAAGAAAAGGCAGCCGGGCGTGGTGGCTCACACCTGTAATCCCAGCATTTTGGAAGGCTAAGGTGGGCAGATCACCTGAGGTCAGGAGTTTGAGATCAGCCTGACCAATATGGGGAAACCCCATCTCCACTAAAATTACAAAATGAGCCGGGTGTGGTGGTGGGTGCCTGTACTCCTAGCTACTCGGGAGGCTGAGGCAAGAGAATCACTTGAACCCGAGGAAGAGGCTGTGGTGAGCCGAGATTGTGCCATTGCACTCCAGCCTGGGTGACAGAGCGAGACTCTGTCTCAAAAAAAAAAAAGAAAGCAAATACTTGTCAGTTTTGATTTCTCAGCCTCAGCTCTGTGGACATTTGGAGCCAGATTGTCCTCTTTGGTGGGGCCGTCCGGGCACTGCAAGGTGCTGAAAAGTGTCCCTGGCCTCCATGCCAGGAACACCTCCAGTTGTAATAACCAAAAATATCTCCAGATGTTGCCAAATGTTTCCTGGAGGGACAGAATCACCCCAGTTGAGAACTACTGAATTAGATGATACATACAGGCACATTTTTTGCCTATTTAAAGAGTCTGAAAGGCTCTGCTTCGTTTAAGATTCTAGGCTGGATGCGGTAGCTCACGCCTGTAATCCCAGCACTTTGGGAGGCCAAGACAGGCAGATCACCTGAAGTCAGGAGTTCGAGACCAGCCTGGCCAACATGGAGAATCCCTGTCTCTACTAAAAATACAAAAATTATTCAGGCATGTTAGTGGGCGCCTGTAATCCCAGCTACTCAGGAGGCTGAAGCAGGAGAATCACTTAAACCCGAGAGGTGGAGGTTGCAGTGAGCCAAGATTGCACCATTGCACTCCAGCCTGGGCCACATAGCGAGACTCTGTCTCAAAAAAATAAAAAATAAAAATAAAAATAAATTAAGATCCTAGATATTGTCGTAATTACATTTTTATTCCTCCTCTGATCCTCCGTGAGTAACTTAGTGAGCCTATATGATATCAATTCCTTTGGTAGAGATGTGATTTATCACCCAGTATAAGGCCAATTTTTCTAAATATTCCCTAAGCATTTTAAAATGCATCTATTTTTAGTATGGTAACATATATAAGATAAAATTTACCTGTAATCCCAGCACTTTGGGAGGCCGAGGTGGGTGGATCACCTGAGGTCAGGAGTTCAAGACCAGCCTGGTCAACATGGCGAAACCCTGTCTCTACTAAAAATACAAAAATGTACTATTTTAACAATTTTAAGTGTACACTTCGCTGATATGAAATATATTCACATTGGTATGCAACCATTACCACCATCCATTTCCAGAACGTTTTTTCTCTTACAAAACTGAAACTCTGTACTCATTAAAAACTCACACTCACTCCCCATTCTGTCCTCCCCAGCCCCTGACACCCACCTTTCTCCTTTCTGTCTCTATAAATTTGCTCCATGACTTCTTTATATAAGTAGAATCATAACAGTATTTGCCTTTTTGTGGCTGGCTCATTTCACTTAGAAAAATGTCTTCAAGTTTCATCCATGTTGTAGGATATATTAAAACTTCATTCCTCTTCAGGGCTGAATAATATTCCATTGTATGGATATACCACATTTTGTTTATCCATTCAACCATCAGTAGACACTTGGGTTGTTTCTATATCTTGGTTACTGTGAATACTGCTCCTATGGCCACAGATGTAACAATATCTGTTCTCATCCCTGCTCTCAATTCTGTTGGGTATATACATAGAAGTAGAATTGCTGGATCACAGTAATTGTATTCTTATGTTGGGAGGAAGTGCCATATTGTTTTCCATAACAGCTGTCCCATTTACATTCCTACCAGATCCCTAAGTGTTTCTTTTTTCTTTTTCTTTCTTTCCTTTTTTTTTTTGAGATGGAGTCTTGCTCTGTTGCCCTGGATGGAGTGCAATGCTGCCATCTTGGGTTCAAGCAATTCCCCTGCCTCAGCCTCCCGAGTAGCTGGGATTGCAGGCAGCTGCCACCACACCAGGCTAATTTTGTATTTTTAGTAGAGATGGGGTTTTACCATGTTGGTCAGACTTGTCTCAAATTCCTGACCTCAGGTGATCCACCTGCCCCAGCCTCCCAAAGAGCTGGGATTACAGGCGTGAGCCACCACGCCTGGCCCATAAGCATTTCTTAATGTGTTTTTTTATTTGTTGTTATTGTTGTTGTTTGTTTGTTTGAGATAGAGTCTCACTCTGTCACCCAGGCTGGAGTGCAGTGGCTCCATCTCGGCTCACTGCAACTTCCACCTCCCAGGTTCAAGAGATTCTCCTGCCTCAGCCTCCCAAGTAGCTGGGATTATAGGTGCCCGCCACCATACCCTGGCTAATTTTTGTAGTTTTAGTAGAGATCGCATTTCACCATATTGGCCAAGCTGGTCTCAAACTCCTGACCTCAAGTGGTCCACCCGCCTTGGCCTCTCAAAATGCTAGGATTACAGGCGTGAGCCACCACGCCCGGCCACAACAGCACATTTCATTTCAGATCCACATTCCAAGTGCCGTATAGCAAAATATGGCTATTGACATGGAATATCATGGTATTGACTAGCACAGATTTGGACCATCTGCATTAATTGCAATTCTTCATACATTTTGAATTTTTTGGAGGAATTATTTGCCTCTTCTGCATTTCTGTTTCTCTCCTTCTTTGCCTTGTTTCAGATTTTTTCTCATTCCACTTTTTTCTTTTGAGTTCAGAAATTATACATTTTATTCCTATACTTTTAAAGATTTTCATTTACATATTTAATCTATCAGAGTCTAAATCTCTTATCTGCAAAAAGCCTCCCACCCTGTCTCCCTGTAGTCACTGGCTCCCCCTACAGGCCATTCTTCATACAGCAGCCAAAGTGAGATGTTTTGTAAACGTTTTATTCCATAGACAGTTGAAATTTGAACAACGTGGGGTCTTAGGTGCACCAGTCCCTGAGCAGTCGAACGGCCACATACAACTTTTGACTCCCCAAAGACCTAACTCAGCCTATTGTGAACCAGAAGTCTTGCTGATAACATAAACTGTTGATTATCACATATTTTGTATGTTACATATATTATATATTGTATTCTTACAATAAAGTAAGCTAGAGGAAAGAAACTCTTATTAAGAAATCATGGCTGGATGCGATGGCTCATGCCTGTAATTCCAATACTTTGGGAGGCCGAGGCAGGAGGATCACTTGAGGCCAGGAGTTCAAGACCAGCCTGGGCAACACGGCAAAACCTCATCTCTACGAAAAATTACAAAAAAATAGCCTGGCATGGTGGCATGGACTTGTAGTCCTAGCTGCTCAGGAGGCTGAGGAGGGAGGATGGCTTCAGCCTGGGAGTTTGAGGCTGCAGTGAGCTATGATGGTGCCACTCCACTCCAGCCTGGGCAACACAGCAAGACCCTGTCTCCACAAAAAAA
>NW_012115377.1:4021533-4025967 GCF_000951035.1 Colobus angolensis palliatus | reverse complement strand
TGTCACCCAGGCTGGTCTTAAACACCTGACCTCAGGTGATCTGTCTGCCTCGGCCTCCCAAAGTGCTGGGATTACAGGCGTGAGCCACTGCACCTGACCATAAATGACTATTTTATTGTGACCTGTGATCATGTTTTGTGATTTCAAGTGTTTTAAAATTTTTATAATTGGCAAAATTTCCAGGAGCACAATTTAAAGGACTAAATTCAATCTTTTTGACTTCAAACTAACTTTTTTTGGATATTAGGTTCCCTGAAGTCCAAGAGAGACATATTAGGCTTGTTATGTTGGAATTAGGCAGGAAACATTGTCAGATCCAAGGTGGTATTTAGCTTCCTTCGGGTTATATTGCGTTTATTATTCAAAGTATTTTGTGGTGAAATTTTAGAATTTTTTTCCTATTTCTTATATAAGAGAAACTCCAATGTTGATGTAAATATATTTATAATTGGCAAATCATCTTTATGAATTGGCCTCTTTATTACTACATAATGGCCTCCTTTGTCTCTTGTGACAGTTTTTAACTAAAAGTTTATTTTGTCTGATATAAATACAGTTACCTCTTCTCTCTTTTAGTTACCATTTGCATGGTATATCTTTTTTCCATTCTTTTACTTTCAGCCCATATATGTCCTTAAAAGTAAAATTAGTCTCTTGTGGGCAGCATATAGATGGTTCTTGTTTTTTAATCCATTCAACCACTTTACATATTTTGATTGGAGAGTTTAATCCACATACATTTAAAATAATTATTGATAGGTAAGAACTTACTATTTCTGTTTTCCTTATCATTTTCTGTTTGTGTAGTTCCTTCATTTCTTCCTCTCTTACTGTCTTTTGTGATTTTATGATTTGGGGTAGTGATTAGCTTTGATTCCTTTCTTCCTCTCTTTTGTGTATCTACTGCAGGTTTTTTCTCTGTGGTTACCATGAGGTTTACATAAGCATCTTATAACATTCATCTTAAGCTGCTAGCAACTTAATTTTTGATCATATAAAAAACTCTACACTTTTACTTCCCTCTTATATGTTAGCTTATTAGTGTCACATTTTATATCTTTTAATATTTTGTATCCATTAACAAATTACTGTATAGTTTTTAAATATTTTTGTTTTTTATTCTACAGTTTAAAATGATCTATACACACAATTACAGTATTAAAGCATTCTGAATTTGATTCTATACTTACCTTTATAGTGAGTTTTATACTTTTACATGTTTTTTTTTTTTTTTTTTTTTTTTTTTGAGATAGAGTTTTGCTCCTGTTACCCAGGCTGGAGTGCAGTGGTGGGATCTTGGCTCAGCACAACCTCTGCCTCCCAGGTTCAAGCAATTCTCCTGCCTCAGCCTCCTGAGTAGCTGGGATTACAGGCATGCACCACCACTCCTGGCTAATTTTGTATTTTTAGTAGAGACGGAGTTTCTCCTTGTTGGTCAGGCTGGTCCTGAACTCCCGACCTCAAGTGACATGTCCGTCTCGGCCTCCCAAAGTGCTGGGATTACAGGCGTAAGCCACTGCACCCGACCCCTTTAGCATTTCTTGCCATGCAGGTTAAGTGGTGATGAACTCCCTCAGTTTTTGTTTATCAGGGAAAGTTTTTATTTATTTATTTTTATTTCTAAAGGATAGCTTTGCTGTTATAGTATTCTTGATTGACAGTTGTCATTGTTGTTGTTGTTGTTTTCTTTTGGCGCTTCGAATACATCATCCCGCTTTCTCCTGGCCTGGAATGTTTCTGCTGAGAAATCTCTGATACTCTAATGGAGGTTCTCCTGTATATGATGAGTTGCTTTTCTCTTGCTGCTTTCAAATTCTTTTTATCTCTGATTTTTGAGAATTTTATTATAATGTGTCTCAGTGAAGTTCTCTTTACTTTAACCCCATTTGGGGTTTTTTGGGCTCCATGGATCTTCATATTCATTTTTTCCTTTCCAGATTTGGAAATTTTGGGGGGCTTGTTGTTGTTTTTGTTTGTGATAGAGTTTCATTCTGTTGCTCAGGCTGGAGTAAATGGAACAATCTTGGCTCACTGCAACCTCCACCTCCCAAGTTCAAGTGATTCTTATGCCTCAGTCTCCCAAGTACCTGGGACCATTGGTGTGCACCACGACTCCTAGCTCATTTCTGTATTTTTGGTAGAGATGGGGTTTCACCATGTTGGCCAGGCTGGTCTCAAACTCCTGACCGCAAGTGACCCACCCATCTCGGCCCTGCAAAGTGCTGGAATTATGAGCATGAGCCATCACGCCTGACCCCAGAATTTTTCTATCGTTTTTGTAAATACGTTTTCTCTTATTTTCACCTTTCCTGCTCCTTTTGGAGCACTTCCATAATGCATATGTTGGTTCACATAATGGTATCTCATAAGCCTATTGAGTATTTTCAGTATTGCTTATTCTTTTTTATTTTTGCTCCTTTGAAAGGATAATTTCTTTCAAATGTTCTGCCTTTGAGCTCACTGATTCTTTCTTCTTCTTGATCATATCTGCTGTTGAAGCTCTCCATGGAGCCTTTCAGTTCAGTCCTTGTTTTCTTCAGCTCCGGAATTTCTTTTTAGTCCTTTTAAAAAATAGGTTCTATCTCTTCATTGAATTTGTTTTTTTGTTCATGTTTTGTTTTCCATTCAGTTGTCCATTGGTGTTCTCTTCTAATTCACTGACCTTCTTTAAGATGATTATTTTGAATTCTTCATCGGGAGTTCATAGATCTCCACTTTTTTTGTGTTAGTTTCTTGTACTTTATTTTGTTCTTTTGGTGGTGTTGTGTTTCTCTGATTATTCCTGATCCTTATGGCCTTGCATTAGTGTCTCTGCATTTGAAGTAGTCACCTCTTCCAGTCTTTACTTACTGGCTTTAGCAGGAAAAGCCCTTTGCCAGTCAACCTATCTAGAGATTCTAGGTAGGCTGTTTGGTGGGGAGTTGCTGGTGGACTTCTTGCTGGAGTCCTTGAGAGGGATTGCCTGGTGCATATTTCAACAAGAGGGGAGGCTTGGCACCTGGTTCCACAGGGGCTGACCTGGTGCCTGGATCCACTGGGATGGACCTGGAGTTTGAGTCCACATGGCTGATTGTGTGTGTGTGTGTGTGTGAGATAACAGATCAATTTTAATTCTAGCACCTGAAGCTATACAAGGGTATGCTCTATAAACTTCATGGGACTGTGGTACACACTTGATAAAGTAACAACTGTGCAATACCACTTAGCATCTCAAAATCAGGAACATACTATGGAATTGCTTAAACACAATCCACAGAATTAAAAACAAAAGCAGATGCCATCCACAGTTATACTAATTGTCCATTAAAAGCTTATACTTAATACTTGATATAACAATCAATATCTAGCAGGGAATCTTGAAAGTGATTTCAGAGTCTCATCCTGTTCTACTCTATTGGGAAGTTTTCTTGAGTACATATGTGACTGGCCGAAGATGGATACAACCTAGACCAGACCAGCAAGTAAAAGTTCTACCACAGTTTCTGTAGTTTCCACTTGTTTCTCTTTGTCAGTTAAAAGTGAACAATGGGGCCGGGCGTGGTGGTTCATGCCTGTAATCCCAGCACTTTGGGAGGCCAAGGAGGGCAGATCACGAGGTCAGGAGATCAAGACCATCCTGGCCAACATGGTGAAACCCCATCTCTACTAAAACTACAAAAATTAGCTGTAGCTGGGCATGGTGGTGCGTGCCTATAATCCCAGCTACTCAGAGCCTGAGGCAGGAGAATAGCTTGAACCAGGGAGTCAGAGGTTGCAGTGAGTTGAGATCGTGCCACTGCACTCCAGCCTGGCAACAGAGTGAGATTCCATCTTTAAAAAAATATAAAATAAAATAAGTGAACAGTGAGAATTAAATACTTATCTTTACATATACACAAGGTATGCTGTGAAAGCATATCTGCTTACAAACATATAAAAATACTTGTTAACTAGTTTGATAAGAAAATAATCTATAAAAATATATAGCAAAAACATTAATCATCTCTCACCCCAGAAAGATCAGTTCCATATTTTATATTATGTCAAACAAAAACAGTTTTAGTTTTTCAAATCCCTTATCCAGAAATACTTGAAAAGGAAGACAGACAGAAATTATTCATTTTTACCCTTAGCGTGGCTGTGAAAAAGAGTTAAATTAAAAATCAAGTACAGTGAAATATCTAAGACCTGAATGAATCCAAACATTTGACCACGTAGAATTTATCATCTTCAAGAGTAGGAGTAAAAGGGGCCGGGCGCGGTGGCTCACGCCTGTAATCCCAGCACTTTGAGAGGCCGAGATGGGCGGATCACGTGGTCAGGAGATTGCGACCATCCATCCTGGCTAACATGGTGAAACCCCGTCTTTACTAAAAATACAAAAAATTTGCCAGGCGTGGTGGCGGGCACCTGTAGTCCCAGCTACATGGGAGGCTGAGGCAGGAGAATGGTGTG
>NW_012115377.1:4020454-4020958 GCF_000951035.1 Colobus angolensis palliatus | reverse complement strand
TGGGCGAGAGAGCGAGACTCCATCTCAAAATAATAATAATAATCCCTATACTGATATTTAGAGTGACAGTAGGCAGTATGATTCCAAAAGTTAAAAAGTATTTCACAACCTGTGGCTTCAGGTTAGCAAACAGCTTAGATCCCAAAACTGATTCATCTCTATTAAAGCATAAGCACTTAAAAAAAAGAGCATGTCTGTGTATATAGGTATATATTTTAAAGGAATCAGGTACTCTTCGAAGCAGCCTTTGTGTTTCCTTTACATTTGTCTGGGAATGACCATTGTATTAGCTTCACGGAAAGGACTAGCCAGCTTCTCAGCCTAAGGCTAACATGATGATCATTTGTATAAGGCTAGAAAAGTATCAACAAGATGGAAACCGAGGAGAGGAGGAGAAGATGAGGCTTTTCCTGGCAGTTGGTAGCTAAAACTGAAAGGATTCTAGAAAATGACACAATGGCATCCTTTCTTGTCTTTTTTGTTTCTTCCTTTTTTTTTTTTTTT
>NW_012115377.1:4015480-4017614 GCF_000951035.1 Colobus angolensis palliatus | reverse complement strand
AGCCGGGCGAGGTGGCGGGCGCCTGTAGTCCCAGCTACTCGGGAGGCTGAGGCAGGAGAATGGCGTAAACCCAGGAGGCGGAGCTTGTAGTGAGCTGAGATCCGGCCACTGCACTCCAGCCTGGGCCACAGAGCGAGACTCCGCCTCAGAAAATGTGGTACATATACAGCATGGAATACCACGCAGCCATAAAAAGGAAAGAGATCGTGTCCTTTGCAGGAACATGAATGAAGCTGGAAACCATCATCCTCAGCAAACTAACACAGGAACACAAAACCAAACACTGCATGTTCTCACTCATAATTGGGAGTTGAACAATGAGACCACATGGACACAGGGAAGGGAGCATCACACACCGGGGCCTATTGTGGGGTGGGGAGTGAGAGGAAGCAACTCAGAGGGTGGGTCAGCAGGTGCAGCAAACCGCCATGGCACACGTATACTCACGTAACAAATCTGCACGTTCTGCACGTGTATCCCAGAACTTAAAGGTAAAAAAAAAAAAAAATCACCAACGTATTTTCTATCTCTGGTTTCTCAAAAACTAAGGATTACTTACCTTATTAAATATTCACATACCTCTACAGAATCCCTGGGCAGATGCATGCTCTCTGTTTACTAACCAAAATATTAAGCATAATCATTACAACTCTCTCTTATGTCTTCCAGTAGTCAGAAGTATATCATAGCATTTCATATTTATCTTATCTTTGTAACCTGCATTTTTACCCGTTCAATATAATTTTCACATATTGATTGCTAAAGAGTGAAATGAAGGAATTAGGTTACAATGTTTTTATTGGAAACTATCATGTACCTTTTTTTTTTTTTTTTTTTTTTGAGACAGAGCCTCACTCTGTCACCCAAGCTAGTGTGCAGCAGTGCCATTTCGGCTCACTGCAACCTCTGCCTCCCGGTCTCAAGCGATTCTCCCACCTCAGCCTCCCAGGTAGCTGGGACTACGGGAGTGTGCCACCTCGCCCAAGGAATTTTTGTATTTTTCTTTTTTGTAGAGACAGGATTTCACCATGTTGCCCAATCTGGTGAAGTACGTTTAACGTGGAAATTTCCAATAGCCATATGAGTTTGGGCATATCTCAGAAAGTCAGCAAACGGTGAGGTCAAGCAAAAAGACAGAGGAGAAAGCTCTGGGAGCCCCTCCCTCCAGTGACATAAACAGTGAACTGAGGGGCGGGGGACACAGAATCAATGGTTTCAGAACTGGTCATCCTGTTGTGGCACTTACAATAACGAGAGGAGTGCCTGATGAAAGGAAAGACTGAGACTCTTTAGAAAGAGAGCAGCCTTCACGAACCAGCCTCCACTCCCCATTCCTCTGTCTGAGTGGGGCAATTTGGAGAGAGCCCATTTCCCTCAAACAGGTGACCAGCGCCGGAGCAGGCAGTTGAGACCTTGTCCTCCAAAATTTGGGGGATTTGCACTCTACTGGGACCGGCAATGTCCTGAGAAGCCAACAAGATGCTTGTTTTGGCCCTCTTGAGTCCGTTGGTATCTCTCAGACTTAGAGGTTCAATGCCTTGCAAAATCTTTGTCAGGTTACTAACTGACCACAAAATGGAAAAGAAACGTTAGTGATCACACCCAAAGGATACACACTTGCCAAAAAACAGACTGGGAAAGTCAGAAATGAATAATTTCAGCGTTCAGTAAGCAGAAATCAGCAATCCATGAAGACTTGGAGCATCGGAGTTCCAGACTTATGAATCATAGTACTCAGAATGTCCAATCCTAATTACAAAGCATAAAGACATAGGAAAGTATAACTCATTTACTATAAACAATGATTTAACAAATACCATTACTAGGAAAGCCCACACATTGAAACTATTAGTCAAAGACATTAAAGCAACTGTCTCAAATATGTTCAGTGAGATGAAGGAAAATATGGACAAAGAACTAAAGCAGATCATGAGAATGATATATGAAAGAAGTGAGAATGTCAATAAAAAGAAATTATGAAAAATTGACAAGCAGGAATTCTGGAGCTGAAAATTACAATAATGGAGATGATAATTCATTAGAGGAATTTAAGAACAGATTTGAGTAGGTAGAAGAAAGATCAACAAACTTGAAGATGAGGCAACTATAAAGTTAGCAAGTCCAAGAAGCAGGG
>NW_012115377.1:4008975-4014640 GCF_000951035.1 Colobus angolensis palliatus | reverse complement strand
GAGCTTTTACCTTTAACAAGGTACTTAACCTCTTTAAACCTAAGTTTTCTCATCATTGTTCACTGTGTCCTTTCATATAGGTACATTACAGAAATATCTATGGATTTTTTAAAAAATTCTAGTTGTTGCTGAAAATTCACAAAAGGCATTTCAAGATACTACTACTTATCTCCCAGGGCTGTTGGAATATTAACTGAGACCATTTTTTTGTTGTTGTTTTTGTTTGTTTGAGACCATATTTATTTTAAAAATAAAAACAATGCAAGAAAGTTGGCCTGACAAAAACGGGAACTCATCAAATGCAGTCTCCAAGAGGGTAGGAACTTTGATTTCCGCACTATTGTATTAATACCTTGGAAACAGCAGGAACTCAGAAATATATGTTCAACGATTAAAAAAAAAAAAAAAAAAAGCTTGGCTAGGCTACTGAATGATAACAGACCACATGGAAAGAAAAAGAGGCTCAGCCAATCACCAGCATTCCAGACACCCTAGTGTAGCTGGCAGACATATGAGGGAACCCATGTTGGATATTCCAGCTCCAGGTGAAACCACTTGCATGTGTGCACCAGCTGACACCACGCAGAGCAGAAGAACCACTTGACTGAGTCCAGCCAACCCACAGAACTGTGAGAAAAAAAAGTTATTATTTTGAAGCCACTGAAGTTCTGAAGTGGTTCATTACGCAGCAACAGATACATGAAGGAAGCTATGAGTGATGACTGTACATTCCTGGACTCTTCTTTAAAAATAACAAACAAGGAAGCAAGAAAATAAATCTTTTTTTTTTTTCCTACGTGAAAGCCTGGGCTGGTGTGTCATGTCTGCTCTGCAAAGTCTTCAGAGGCCCAAACTCTTTCTCTCTCTTCTGCCTCTGACATACCAAGAATGCAGCCCTCCTCAGGATAGTCCAAGTCTAACTACCACAGCCGAATTCCGGGCAGCAAAAAAGCTGGGCTGTGGGTGAGGGGTACTGTCCTTCTCTTTAAGGGAAGTAGTTGCACTAATCGATTCCGCTCATAACCATTGGCCAGAACTTTGTCACATGACTGAGGCAAGGGAACCTGGGAAACGTAGTCTTCATTCAGATCGGCCGTGTACCCGGCTGAAATTCAAAAGTTCTGTTAGTATGAGTGAGAACACACCTTGGATGACCAAAAAGGAAAATGAGAAAAGATGAAATTGCCAGATGATAAAACCCAAAACCACAAGGAGTAATGAACTGTGGGGTAAAAATGGAGTCCAAAAGGATAATTTTGGTCCAGCAGTATTGCAGAATTCCTGCAGACGAGTGATTTATATTTTTCTCCCATTCTTCTTCTTTCCAGATGGGATGGTGGATTGTGGGCCTCTGATCCACCACTAGATGTTGGGCATGGGAGAAGACAGATACCTTGTATCTTTGGTTCTATGCACTTGATACTGGGATTCACATATCATCCCTGATGTAGAGACTATCACATCACTTAGATATCCGGACTTTAGGCTTGATGCCATTACAGGTGGGACTACGGAATTCCCTCATGGAGGGGTGACTGTATTTTGCAAGCAGGAAGGAGCATGAGCTGAGTTTCTGTGATCAAATGGTTGGGTTTTGATAGTGATTCGTGTTCTCCACCTAATATTTTCAGCTTTCTTTCGGACTCTTACAAGCATGCCACTTCCCTGCACCCACTGAAGTTAAGCGGGATGACTGACATGCTTTGGTTAGTGAAAAGGGACTGGTAGTAATGTGTATCCATCTGTGATTTTCTGCTTTCCACTCCCAGCACAAAGGTCATGTCAAGATGAAGCCTTTTAGGCGTGAGCCATAGCGCCTGACTGGAACATCAATTTTACTGCAAGATTTGGAAGAAACAAATTGAATTGATTACCAAGAGAATGTGCAAGAACTATTAAGTCTTAGGACACACGGCCAAGACCAGAAGTCCCTGGTAATGGGCTGGGGTGGGGCCCCGTCCCACAGCCCTTGGACCAAATAAGAAGAAAAAGTAGGAAGGGCAAGGTGGCTTATGCCTCTAATCCCAGCACTGTGGGAAGCCCAGGCAGCGGACCATTTGAGGTCAGGAGTTTGAGACCAGCCTGGCCAACACGGGGAAACCATGTCTGTACTAAAACTATAAAAATTAGCTGGGTGTGGTGCCTCATGCCTGTAATCTCAGCTACTTGGGAGGCTGAGGCAGGAGAATTGCATGAACCCAGGAGGTGGAGGTTGCAGTGAGCTGAGATTGCACCACTGCATTCCAGCCTGGGTGAGAGAGTGAGACTCCTACTAATAAATAAATAAATAGATAAATAAATAAAAGAAAACCTAAGTTAAAATTTGTAAAGGCATAAAACATAATTTTAATAGGAAGCTATGAGAATTATCTACACTTGCAGATAATTAAATGAATTATCTGATGATTGAATGATTGAATTATAGGTAACTGTGATTTGCTCTTGTCACCCAAGCTAGAGTACAATGGCGAGATCTTGGCTCACTGCAACCTCTGTCTCCCATGTTCGAGCGATTTTCCTGCCCACCACCACGCCTGGCTAATTTTGGAATTTTTAGTAGAGATGTGGTTTCACCACGTTGGCCAGGCTAGTCTTGAACTCCTGACCTTAGGTGATCCTCCCACCTCGGCCTCCCAAAGTGCTGGGGTTACTGGCATGAGCCACTGTGCCCAGCGTTTGCTACTTAATTTTATAAGACATCTACTTTTTCAAATATTTGCTGTTTTTGCTCTCACGATACGAAAATTTTTTTATTGTGAGGGAGCATTTCTATGAAAACAATGTAGAAATTTGTGCCAATTTTGGTTATTAAAATAATAAAATAGTTGGGTTAGTTAGTTATTCTTAACCAAATGCTCCTACAGATAGCATATTGCATAGATGCTTTGATTGCTTTTTTTTTTCATCTTAGGTGAATTTTCCTTAATTTTATTCATCAAACTGTGTTTACTTGAGATAAACAGACATTGTAGTTACTATGTGCTCTATAGATCTCTACTTTTTTAGAAATAAAAATTCTTGGCCAGGCACAATGGCTCACACCTGTAATCCCAGCACTTTGGGAGGCCGAGGTGGGTGGATCACAAGGTCAGGAGTTCAAGACCAGCCTGGCAAAGATGGCAAACCCCCATCTCTACTAAAAACACAGAAAATTAGACAGGTGTGGTGGCACGAGCCTGTAATCCCAGCTACTCAGGAAGCTGAGGCAGGAGAATCATTTGAACCTGGGAGGCAGAGGTTGTGGTGAGCCGAGATTGCACCATTGTACTCCAGCCTGAGCAACAAGAGCAAACCTCAGTCTCAAAAAAAAAAAAAAAAAATTTCAGTCAAAACTCTGACCTATTTTATAAATATTTGGATTGTAAATAATACTTTGAGATAACTTATATGTACATTAGTGATTGGTAAGTGGCATAATTCTATTATTTTAAAGGGGGGAGTCTATATGAGTATATTAATTTGTCAAAAAGGCACAGTTCAGATTGTACCTTTCAATATATATATTTTATCTAAAAAGAAAATCCAAAAAACTAATAAAGTGGGGGGTAGGAAATGGGTCAAAGTATAGATGAAACAAAAATGGTATGACTAGTAGCTGTTAAACCTGGGTGACAAGTCTATTATACTGTCTTTGTATTCTGTATATATTTTTGTTTTTTGAGATGAAGTCTCACTCTTGTCACCCAGGTTGGAGTGCAGTGACATGATCTCGACACACTGCAACCTCCACCTCCTGGGTTCAAGCAATTCTCAAGCCTCAGCCTCCTGAGTAGCTGGGACTACAGGCACACGTGACTATGCCTGGCGACTTTTTGAGTTTTTAGTAGAGAGGGAGCTTCACCATGTTGGCCAGGCTGGTCTCGAACTCCTGACTTCAGGTGATCTGCCCACCTCGGCCTCCCAAAGTTTTGGGATTACAGGTATGAGCCACCGTACCTGGCCTGTATTTTGTGTAGGTTTTTAATGTTTGATAACAAAATGCTTGTAGAAAATGAAAAAAAAAAAATTAGTTGGGCATGGTGCCATGCACCTGTGGTCCCAGCTCTCTGGGGGACTGAGGTAGGAGGATCACTTGAACCCAGGAAGCAGAAGTTACATTGAGCTGAGACTGTGCCACGGCACTCCACTCTGAGCAACAGAGTGAGGCCCTGTCTCAAAAAAAAGAAAGAAGTCTACCACAGGCAGAACTCCTTCCTGCTCTGAATGTTGTGTGAGTAGAAAATAAACTTTTTTAGCTGGCACATAGTAGGTGCTCAAAAATTGTGTTTAATAAATTAATGTTCTTAGAAACCTCCTGAATTTCTAGTAATTGAGGATTAAAATTTGTCATATCATGTAATAGAATTTTGTTATATATAAAATATAAGTTGTAGAGGCACATTTATTGATATGGAAATAACTATGATATAAATGGCTCTATGTTGAATGAATAAAAGAAATGATAAAAACATAAAAAAAAAAGAAAAGAAACTTTTTTTTTTTTTAAGTGAAATAAATGTATTAAGAAAGTAAAGGAATAGGCTAGGAGTATTAGCTCACGGCTGTAATCCCAGCACTTTGGGAGGCCAAGGCAGGCAGATCACCTGAGGTCAGGAGTTTGAGACCAGCCTGGCCAACATGGTGAAACCCCATGTCTACTAAAAATACAAACAATTAGCTGGGTGTGGTGGCAGGCACCTGTAATCTCTGCTACTCTGGTGGCTGAGGCAGGAGAATCACTTGAGCCCGGGAGGCAAAGGTTGCAGTGAGCTGAGATCGCGCCATTGAACTCCAGCCTGGGCAACAAGAGCAAAACGCCGTCTCAAACAAACAAACAAACAACAACAAAAATTAAAATAATAGAAAACAGAAAGCGAAGGAGTAAAGAATGGCCACTCCATAGGCAGAGTGGCCCGAAATAAACCTTTATTGTGTAAAGTCTGGCCAAGAGTGGTGGCTCATGCCTATAATCCCAACAATTTGGAAGGCCAAGGTGGGAGTATCACTTGAGGCCAAGAATTCAAGACCAGCCTGAGCAACATAGCGAGAGTCCATCTCTCCACAAACTTTTAAAATTAGCTGAGTGTGGTGGTGCACGCCTATAGTCCCACCTTCTCAGAAAGCTGAGGCAGAGGGAACACTCAAGCTCAGGAACTGGAGGCTGCAGGGAGCTATGAGTGTACCACTGCTCTCCAGCCTGGGTGACAGAGTAAGACCTTGTCTCCAAAAATAGTAATAATAATAAACAAATAATAATAAGAGGCCGAGTGCAGTAGCTTACCCTGTAATCCCAGCACCGTGGGAGGCCAAGGCGGGCAGATCATTTGAGGTCAGGAGTTTAAGACCAGCCTGGCCAACGTGGTGAAACCCTGTCTCTACTAAAAATACAAAAAAAAATTAGCTGGGCGTAATGGCAGGTTCCTGTAGTCCCAGCTACTTGGGAGGCTGAGGCATGAGAATCACTTGACCCTGGGAGGCGGAGGTTGTGGTAAGCCCAGGCCACTGCATTCCAGCCTGGGCAACAGAGTGAGACTCTTTCTCAAATTAATAATAACAGTAGTAGTGATACAGGAGGTAGAAAGAAATTATTTCAGCAGATAGTGAAGGCAACAGAGTCCTCGGCAGAGCTTCCCTTCTAACAAAAAGTAGCCCCCAAATCATTTCTTTTTCTTTTTTTTTTTTTTTT
>NW_012115377.1:4006068-4008860 GCF_000951035.1 Colobus angolensis palliatus | reverse complement strand
TTGTATTTTTTTAGTAGAGACGGGGTTTCACCGTGTTAGCCAGGATGGTCTCGATCTCCTGACCTCGTGATCTGCCCGTCTTGGCCTCCCAAAGTGCTGGGATTACAGACTTGAGCCACCACGCCCGGCCAAATCATTTCTTTTCTATCAAAGAGCAGCCTGAAAAATTGAGCTGCAAACAAAGATAGGCAAGCTGGAAGCTTACACAGGAGAATGCGGGCAGGTGCACCAATAGAAAAGAGCTACCCAGGGGCCAGGCACGCCCAACATGGAGGCTCCATCTTCCTTTTTTTTTGTTACCACGTGTGCAGTAACAGAGAAATGGGCAACACGGCACAGCTCGGGCAGAGAACCTGCCTGCATAATAAAAGAGGGTGGGAAGCTACCAGAAATTTGCACCCTATGCAAATGGGACACATGGTCTAACCAGTCTTTCACACCCTATGTAAATCAAACACTGTTTACTCACTAGCTTAACTATAAAACCCCCTACATTTCACCCCTGATACAGCAACCCATTTTTCCGGGACCCCTCTCTGCAGAAGAGAGCTCTTCTCTTTCTTTCGCCTATTAAACTTCAACTCTCGACTATCAGGAGAACCCACTCCTGATGTTTAACATGGTTTCCTTTCAATTTCCTCAGTGTCTCGGCTGGGTTGAAAAATAAAGGGAAAGAGCACAAGAGAGAGAAATTTAAAGCTGGGTGTCCGGGGGAGACATCACATGTCGGTAGGCTCCGTGATGCTCCCCGAGCCGTAAAACCAGCAAGTTTTTATAAGCGATTTTCAAAAGGGAAGGGAGTGCACGAATAGGGTGTGGGTCACAGAGATCACATGCTTCACAAGGTAATAAATATCACAAAGCAAGTGGAGGCAGGGCAAGATCACAGGGCCACCGGATGAGGAGAAATTAAAATTGCTAATGAAGTTTCGGGCACGTATTGTCGTTGGTAACATCTTATCAGGAAACAGGGTTTGAGAGCAGACAACCTGTCTGACCACAATTTATCAGGCGGGAATTTCCTCATCCTAATAAGCCTGGGAGCACTACAGGAGACTGGGGCTTATTTCATCCCTTCGGCTTCTACCATAAAAGACAGCACGCCTTCTAAAGGGGCCGTTTATAGGCTTACCTTCAAGGTGCATTCTCTTTCTCAGGCATGTTCCTTGCTGAGAAAAAGAATTCAGTGATATTTCTCCTATTTGCTTATGAAAGAGGAGAAATATGGCTCTGTTCTGTCCAGCTCACTGGCGGCCAGTTCAAAGTTACCTCTCTTGTTCCATGAACATTGCTGTTATCCTGTTCTTTTTTTTTTTTAAAGATGCCCAGATTTCATATTGTTCAAGCACACATGCTCTACAAACAATTTGTGCAGTTGATACAATCACAGGGTCCTGAGGTGACATTTATCCTCCTCAGCTTACGAAGAAGATGATGGGATTAAGAGATTAAAGACAGGCATAGGAAAACACAAGGGTATTGATTGGGGAAGTGACGAGTGTCCATGAAATCTTCACAATTTATGTTCAGAGATTACAGTAAAGATAGGTGTAAGAAATTATAAAAGTATTAATTTGGGGAACTAATAAATGTCCATGAAATCTTCACAATTTATGTTCTTCTGCCGCGGTTTCAGCCAGTCCCTCCGTTTGGGGTCCCTGACTTCCTGCAACACTTGACCTCACTCTTTCTATGTCCATGTCCTTGTTTTCCTTGGCTGTGAGACTGTGAACCTCGGGTGTTACTCCAGACAAAGAGGCCATTTCAGTAGTAGCAATGATAATAATAGTTCTTACCAGTTTCTTACTACGTACTGGCTCTTTGCTAAACGGTTTACAAATATTAATTCCTTCCAACCACATAGCAAGCCTGTGAGATACTTTTATTACTTCCAGGGAACTATGGCACAGAGAGGTTAAATCACTTGCTGTAGGTCACACAGCTGGTAAGTGTTGGAGCCAGAATGCAAATTTGAGCTGCAAGACCGGAATTAGGGTGGAAGAAAATGAAGCAGATTGTAAAAGTGTAGGGTTGGATCTGATCTTTATTTAAAACATTTTTGCAGTGTGTTCATCATGAATTTTTTGAGCTTTACTTTTTAGATTTTTTAAAAATGTTGCCTATCATTTATCTTGACAATGACAGTTTGAGATGCCCCCTTGAAATTTGCACCTGCAGCACAAAATTCTGTTAATGATAGTAATAGAACCCTGGAGTTTCAGCTGGGTACGTGGCTAATCAGAATGAAGACTACATTTCCCAGCCTCCCTTGCCTGAGTCATGTGACAAAGTCTTGGCCAATGGGTTGTGAGCGGAATTTATTAGTGCAAGCACTTCCTTGAAAAGGAAGGATAGTTGCTTCCCTTCACTTTTTGACTGTTTCCTGGAACTCAGCCATGGTGGTATGTCACTTTGTACTTTGCAGACAAGGGCATCACCTTTGATGTGTCAGAGGCACTTGAGTGAAAGAATTTTGGCTCCTAAAGATTTTGCAGAACAGAGATTACATGCCAGCCCAGACTTTCACATAGGTGAAAATTGTTTCCCATTGCTTCCTTTTGCACAGAATTCTCCTAGTCCTACTGGCTCATGGGATAAAGAAAGGAACAGGAATGAACCGGGCATGGTAGCTCACGCCTGTAATCCCAGCACTTTGGGAGGCTGAGGCGGGTGGATCACCTGAGGTCAGGAGTTCGACCTGGCCAACATGGTAAAACCCCATCTCTACAAAAAATACAAAAATTAGCTGGTCGTGGTGGTGGGCGCCTGTAATCCCAGCTACTCAGGAGGCT
>NW_012115377.1:3998624-4005053 GCF_000951035.1 Colobus angolensis palliatus | reverse complement strand
GATGACAGGCGTGAGCCACAGCGCCCAGCTGCCCACAGCCTAACCTTCTTAAGCAATAGGCTTTCTAGTTGATCGGCACCATCTTGTCTGCTCCTTTACAGTACATGTGGCTGGCAGAGAAGGGAAGATAGAGCTGCCATTGTCAATACATCTAGTCCTTAGTTCCTGCTGGCCTTCATCCGGGCAAGCTCCCAGCTTGCAGGCTGCTCTTTGTTAGAAAATGATTTGGGGCTGCCTTTCATTAAAAAGAAAAACCTTACCGAGGACTGCCATGCCCTTGCTCTCTGCCTAAGTAATTCCTTCTCTCTCTCTCTTTTTTTTTTTTTTTTTTGAGACGGAGTTTCACTCTTGTTGCCCAGACTGGAGTACAACAGCGCGATCTCAGTTCACCAAAACCTCCGCCTCCCAGGTTCAAGCGATTCTCCTGCCTCAGCCTCCCAAATAGCTGGGATTACAGGCATGCGCCACCACGCCCGACTAATTTTGTATTTTCAGTAGAGACAGGGTTTCTCCTTGTTGGTCAGGCTGGTCTCAAACTCCAGACCTCAGGTGATCTGCCCACCTCGGCCTCCCAAAGTGCTGGGATTACAGGCATGAGCCACCGCGCCCAGCCAGTAATTCCTTCTTAACTCCTGTATCAACACCAAGGGGCATATCCCTGTGGCAACTTGAGATCAGCCACAGCAAAGGGAAAGAGAAGGAGTGGCCAAGTTGGACAAAGAAGAAGCCTGAGTTGGCACTTTCAAGCTGCCCACGGCTTCCAGGGTTATGGAAGAGAGGCAGAAGTTTCCAGATTTCCCTTGGGGGGAAGCAAAAGGTAGCCAAAAATCAGCCTCGTGGGCCTCGGGCTTTCTTAGGAGGAACGTGATCTTACTTCCTGTGCTCCAGCTGTCCTCTGGGTCTCTCCCCTCAACTCTTTTCCTGCACAGGGCTCATGATTCCCCTGACTTAGAGCAACAGAAATAGAGAAAGAGAGAGAGAACCAACATCAGTGGACGTCTTGTCCTGGAGCCTCAGCTCTAGAGTCTGCAGATGGGGAAACTCTGGTTTTAGAAAACCTTCTTCTCAAACATCACCAAAAAACAATGCACACGACCGTGGCTGGACGTGGTGGCTCACGCCTGTAATCCCAGAACTTTGGGAGGCCGAAACTGGTGGATCACTTGGGGTCAGGAGTTCAAGACCAGCCGGGCCAACATGGCAAAACCCCGTCTCTACTAAAAATACGAATATTGGTCTGTTATCCGAGCTACCTGAGGCGCTGAGGCAGGAAGAGAATCACTTAAACCCAGGAGGCAGAGATTGCAGACAGCCGAGATCACACCACTGCCCTCCAGCCTGGGTGACAGAGCAAGGCGTCTGAAAAAAAAAAAGAAAGAAAGAAAGAAGTGGTGCAAATGACCCTCCAGCAGAACTGCAGACTAGAATGTGGTCGGAGGCCGGGTCAAGTCACTAAGTGACTCAGGTGGGAAGGTCCAGGTTCTTCAGGTACATGATATGGATCCACATTCAAATCTAGGCACCTCCTCTCCCAAGCTCTTTGCTAGGTAGATTAAGCTGCTGGCCTTCCTCTCTGAGCCTGCTCATAGGGAAAATGGAAATAACAGCACGATCCACTTCATAGGGTTCTTGGGAAGGTCAGCAAAGGTGAAACCTGACAAGTGCTTAGCACAGGACTAAACCCTCAATCACGCATGGGTCTTCTGGTTGATTGTGTTCCAGTATTATTCAGACCACACCACGCTGTTTGTGTGCACACATCTGCGTCTGTGACGTGTGCAGGTGTGCTTATGAAAGAAAATCCTTGAAGTAAAATTTCTGGGTTGAGGGGAAGGTGCATTTTGGTGGCTTGATAGATTTTAACAAGCTGTGTTTCCAAAAAGTTGGATCCATTTCAGATTCTAGCCTCCAGGTTTGAGGCTCCTTCTCACCCACACACTTGCTGAGTGGTGAATCATCCAACACTCTTATCTTTTACCGAATCACAGGTGACAAGATAAAGTGTGGCTGGGTGCGGGCGGCTCACACCTGCAATCCCAGCACTTTGGGAGGCCAAGGTGGGCAGATCACGTGAAGTCAGGAGTTCAAGACCAGCCTGGCCAATATGGTGAAACCCCGTCTCTGCTAAAAATACAAAAATTAGCCAGGCGTGGTAGTGGGCTCCTGTAATCCCAGCTACTCAGGAGGATAAGGCAGGAGAATTGCTTGAATCTGGGAGGCGGAGACTGCAGTGAGCCAGATAGCGCCACTGCACTCCAAGCTGGGCGACAGAGGGAGACACCATCTTAAAGAAAAAAAGAAAGAGAGAGAGAGAGAAAGAGAAAGAAAGAAAAATTGTTTTTCACGGAGCTTTCAATTCCCAATTTTCTTGTGGTGAATGAGATTCAGTTTCATAAGCAGTTGTACTTATTTTTGTGACTTGACAGCTCCTGTTTCGTTTGGGATTTTCCTAAGACACTTCGGCCTCTCAAAGTGCTGGGTTTACGTGTATGAGCCACCATGCCCCATCTCTTTTCTCCCCATCTTTTTAGAAGGTATTAGTTATTTCTTAATGATGTGAGTTCCAAACTATTTCTATCTGAAGCTGATAAAAAGATCAGCTAAGTAAATGTTAAATAAATTAGGGTAGGAGGTTGTCTTGAAGGTGCTATCTACCCATTTCCCCCAGACCTGGAGTCCTAGAGCTTCCATGAAGGAAATCCCTTTAGTACTTGGGGATCCCAGGGAGGATACTCTGATTTCTGAATACCTCAAGATTCTGGACCTATTTGACCACCCTCTTTCACCCACCCAGCAAATGCTAGAGGCTCAGGCTCTGAAATCTCCCGTTTTTATCTCCTTTCAATTTTTTTTGCTTTTTGTTGGTAATTTTGCTGTTTCAAACGGCCCCCAAGTAGTGCTGAAGCCCTGTCTAATGTCTGCAAGAGCAAGGAGACCGTGATGAGCCTCACACAGGAGGAAATCCCTGTGTTCGAGAAGCTATGCCCAGGCATGAGTTCTAACTCTGTTGGCTGTGAGTTCGGTGTTCATGACACTGACTGCTTGCTGATTCATAGCTAGAAGCTCTCGGGAAGCTAACCACATAAATATACACATGTAATTTTCTTTCAGTTTGAGAGCAGGTACTGTTCATTAACCGAACAGCTTAGAAAAATAATTGTGGTACACACCACAGTTCATTCTTCCAAGAAGCCTGTGGATCTGGTCCTCCCTGTTGCCAGCATCTCCACCTTCTACAAAGTGGGTGGTCTTTTTCTTCATTTCGCCTTGTGGAGAAGATAATTTGAAGGGCCGCAGAAAGTTATGTGCTTCTTTGAAGCGTTTTCCAACAGTATAGACCTCATGAATCACATGCTCCATGCAGATGATGCCATATCTTCGAAGAGATCACACAGTCAAAGCGTTATCTGTCAAAGCAATTCACTTCTTACTGATTTTGCCATAACCACGCTTGTAGATTAGCTTATTTACTGACTTCAGATTTGGGTACCCCTATGCAATGTATGGCTCTACAGTCCTCAGCACGTTGATTGGCCTCGTTGAGCTTCACAAAGTTTCCATTGAAGATTTGACGAAGGCGAAGAAGCTGCAACACCTTTCGGACCTCTGGGCTCACACCATCAGTACCTCTGATCCTGATGACAAACGCCAATGTGGGTTCTGCAGGTACATAGACGTTGTCAGCTTTTCTTGACATCCTTTCCATTCGAATTTCAGTTCTGTACATCTGCCTATATTCCTTGTGATGGTGCTTCTCTTTTTCATAGATAAGCTTCCTCCTTGCCTTTCGAAGCATCTTTTGGGCAAACTTCTTTCTCAGGTGCTTGATCTTCAGCTCTGCGAAATTCCTTCGCTTGTTCTTAAGGGTTACTGGCACAGCAGGAAATTTCTTCTTCTCTTCTACACCCCTCATAGTTCCAGCCAGAAAAAGAGGCTGGAACCTGTTTTATTTATTTATTTTTATTTTTATTTTTTTAAGACAGGGGCTCGCTCTGTCACCCAGGCTGGAGTACAGTGGCACGATTTCGGCTCACTGCAAGCTCTGCCTCCCGGGTTCACACCATTCTCCTGCCTCAGCCTCCCAAGTAGCTGGGACTACAGGCACCGGCCACCATGCCCGGCTGATTTTTTTGTATTTTTAGCAGAGATGGGGTTTCACCGTGTTAGCCAGGATGGTCTTGATCTCCTGATCTTATGATCCGCCCGCCTCAGCCTCCCAAAGTGCTGGGATTACAGGCATGAGCCACCGCACCCAGCCTGGTCTCCAACTCTTAACCTCAAGTAATCCACCCACCTCGGCTTCCCAAAGTGCTGAGATTACAGGTGCGAGCCACCACGCCCGGCCTCTAACTATATAATTTCCCCTAGGAGAATTGTTCGGTGTTTGTGGGCGATAAACTACCTCAAATAACAGGAGTTGAGTGTCACTTTTTATTGTGAAATACTTTGAGGCTCACAAGAAACTACAAAAATGGTCCACAGAGTTCCCACCTGCCCTTCACCCACACCCCCAATATGTAACAAAGCTTTTGAATGTCAGTGTCTACAACCAAACATTAGCCACACCCAGTTGGCAAGCTTTGGTACAATTGTAATGAGTCAGGGTCGACTCATACATTTTGTCACCATCATACAAGGTTAGGATGGCCTTTATGCTCTAACTACACCTTTGGATTAGTTTTCTCGGGAATCTATAACAAAGTGCCGCAAACTGGATGGCTTCACACAACAGAAATGTATACTCTCACTGTTCTGGAGGCCACAGCCTGAAATCAAGGTGTCAGTAGTGCCACATGCCCCCTAACTGGTCCAAGGGGAGACTCCATTGCCTCTTCCACTTTCTAGTGGCTAGAAACCAGAGAGATGGGAGATTTCAGAGCCTGAGCCTACATACAGCATGTGCAGGGCAGGTGAAAGGTGGAAGTCAAATAGGTCCAGAATTTTGGGACGTCCAAGAAATCAGCATATACATATGATTACATAGTACCTGGGATCCCCCAAGTAATAAAGGAATTTCCTTCACAGGAGCCCTAGGTCTCCAGGTTTGGGGCAGTGGGTGGACGGCACCTCCAAGATGACCTCCTACACCAATTTATTTGATATTTACCTCGCCAGCAATCCCTGATGTTTCTCTGGGTTTGGGTTTGGGTTTTTTTTTGGGGTTTTTGAGATGAAGTCTCACTCTGTCGCCCAGGCTGGAATGCAGTGGTGTGATCTCGGCTCACTGCAACCTCTGCCTCCCAGGTTCAAGTGATTCTCCTGCCTCAGCCTCCTGAGTAGCTGGGATTACAGTTGTGCACCACCACACCCAGCAAATTTTTGTATTTTTAGCAGAGACAGAGGTTCACCAAGCTGGCCAGGCTGGTCTCAATCTCCCGATCTCAGCTCACTGCAGACTCTGCCTCCCAGGTTCAAGTGATTCTCTGCCTCAACCTCTCGAGTAGCTGGGATTACAGGCACGCACCACTACACCCCGCTAATTTATTTTCTGTTTTTATTTATTTATTTTTGAGATGGAGTCTGGCTCTGTCGCCCAGGCTGGAGTGCAGTGGCGCCATCTCAGCTCACTGCAAGTTCCACCTCCCAGGTTCACGCCATTTTCCTGCCTCAGCCTCCCGAGTGGCTGGGACTACAAGCACCCACCACCACGCCCGGCTAATTTTTTATATTTCTAGTAGAGACGGGGTTTCACCCTGTTAGCCGGGCTGGTCTCAAACTCCTGACATCGAGTGATCCACCCGCCTCAGCCTCCCAAAGTGCTGGGATTACGGGCATGAGCCGCCTCGCCCGGCCACTCCTTGGTGTTTCTTGACTTTCATCTGCCTTGCTCAGTTTCTGTTTCTGTTTTCACATGGCCTCCTTCTCTATGTGTCTCTTTTCTCTCCACCTGAGGGCCCTCTCTAATCCAGGATGACCTCATTTAACCCTAATTACATCTGCAAAAAACCCCTAATTTCTAAATGAGGTCATAGTCTGCAGTTCCAGGTGGCCATGAATTCTGGGAGGATGCTGTTAACCCACTACAGCCATCAAGAACAGAAGCAGGGGCCTGGGTGTGGTGGCTCACACCTGTAATCCTGGCACTTTGGGGGGGCCTACGCAGGAGGATCGCTTGAGCCCAGGAGTTTGAGACCAGCCTGGTAACGTTGTAACACCCTATCCTCTACCAAAAAAAAAAAAAAAAATTTAATTAGCCAGGCATGATAGCGTGTGCCTGTAGACCCAACTATGCAAAAGACTGAGATGGGAGGGTCACTGAAGCCCAGGAGTTTGAGGCTGCTGTGAACTGTGTGGCGCCACTGCACTCCAACCTGGACAACGGAGCAACACTCTGTCTCTAAAAATATTCATTTAGTCCGGGCGCGGTGGCTCATGCCTGTAATTCCGGCACTTTGGGAGGCCGAGGCGGGTGGATCACGAGGTCAGGAG
>NW_012115377.1:3995102-3996959 GCF_000951035.1 Colobus angolensis palliatus | reverse complement strand
AGCGAGACTCCGTCTCAAAAAAAAAAAAAAAAAGAAAAGAAAGTTGGGAAGAAAACATCCCAACTTATTCCGGCAGAGAACACGGAGAGGGGCAGAGGAACCGTGCACCAGGGCAGAGACTGAGAGGCGCGTGACAGAAAAGACAAAATCAGAATGAGATGGGTACAAAGAAGCCAGGGAGGAAGATCTGGTAGGGCAGAAACAGAGACCAGAACAGGGAGGCGAGGCGGGGACTAGGCTGCGCGGTGTAGGGGCTCCGAGAGAGTCACCCTGCCAGGAGGTACAGGGAGATCCCGGGATGGGAAAGGTAGGCGCACATGGAAATGGAAGATGACTCGGCTCTGGTGTTCCCCGGCAGGCTGACTCAGAGGCTGCTGGGGGCTTCACAAGGCTGGGCGTGGGGGCTCCCTGGGGCCTCTTAGGACGGGATGGCCCCAGCCAGTCGCTCCGGGTGGGGGAGGGGTCCCCTTGGGGACCGCGCCGGGCACCTTTGCAGCGGAGAGAGTCCGGTACGCGCGGTGCACTCGCGCCCAGTGACATACAGGAAAACGATTCGGGAAACTAAGAAGTTCTTTTGAAGGTCTCGACTTTACGCTCCCCGCTGGTTCAGACCTGCTTCCTCTTTAAAAAGTCTTAAGAGTAAATAAAATAAAACGAACTCACCCGTGCGCGCCGTGGGATGAGACGTGGAAAGGAGGATGGACAGAGAAAAGAGAGCTCCTGGCACGGGGAACACATAGAACCTCTCTGCTTACGTCCGTGCCCTGTTTTCTGGTCTTTTCTTCCAGTGGGACATAGCTGAGCTGCAGCTGAACCATACAGGTAACACGGGGGACGTGGAGGGACGGGGAGAGGAGACACAGAGAGAGAAGGAAGGAGAGATAGAAAGACAAGTGGGGAGAGACAGAGAGAGAGGGAGAGATAGGAAAGGAAACAGAGAAGAGGGGACAGAGAGAAGAGAGATGGAGAGGGAGGGAGAGGCCAAGAGAAAGGGAGGGAGAGACAGCGAGAAACAAGGGCAGAGAGAGAGACAGAGGGGACAGACGGAGACAGAAGAAGACAGGGAAAGAAATAGAGAAAGAAACAGGGAGAGACACAGGAAGAGAGAGCAAGGGAGAAAGAAAGAGAGAGGGAGAGAGAGAGAGAAAAAAAGAGATAGAGGAGACAGAGAGAGAGGGAGGGAGAGACAGAGAGGAACAAGTGAATGAAAACCAGAGAGGCGGCCGGGTGTGGTGGCTCACGCGCCTGTAATCCCAGCACTTTGGGAGGCCGAGGGCGGTGGATCACTTGAGCCCAGGAGTTTGAGATCAGCCTGGCCAACATGGTGAAACATCCTCTCCACTAAAAATAGAAAAATTAGCTGGGCGTGGTAGCAGGTGCCTGTGATCCCAGCTACTCGGGAGGCTGAGGCAGCAGAATCGCTTGAACCTGAGAGGCCGAGGTTGCAGTCAGCCGAGATTATGCCGCTGCGCTCTAGCCTAGATCACAGAAGGAGATTCCGTCAAATAAATAAGTAAACAAATAAATAAATGAAAGGAAAGAGAAAGAAAAGAAAGAAAGAGAGAGAAAGAAAGAAAGAAGGAAAGAAAGAAAAAGAAAGAAGAAAGAAAGAAAGAAAGAAAGAAAAGAAAGAAAGAAAGAAAGAAAGAAAGAAAGAAAGAAAGAAAGAAAGAAAAAGGAGGGAGAGAGGGAGGGAGGGAAGAGACAGAGGAAGAAAGGGAGAAAGAGAAAGATGAAAGAAAGAGAGAAGAGGAGGGGCACGGTGGCTCAAGCCTGTAATCCCAGCACTTTGGGAGGCCGAGACGGGCGGATCACGAGATCAGGAGATCGAGACCATCCTGGCTAACACGGTGAAAC
>NW_012115377.1:3990424-3994646 GCF_000951035.1 Colobus angolensis palliatus | reverse complement strand
GAGAGAGAGAGAGAGAGAGAGAGAGAGAGAGAGAGAGAGAGAGAGAGACGGGGCAGGTGTGTGTTTCTGGGCATCCGCTACCTTTCTCTCTCTTTCACTCTCAGTCCTTCACATTCGATCTCCTCCCTTAGAAGAATCAAAGGGATTTTGTTAGTAAACAAAAACGCTCACAGGAATGGCTACCCTTCCTCCATTCATGCCACAAGCACTAATTATACATCTGCAGTGGGCGGGCCTTGTTCCGGTGCTGAGCACAAAACAGACAGAAATCCCTGCCTGGTGAGCTTCCCTTCTACTATTACTCCTACCGAGGAGATGACAAAAGATAAAAATGAACATGTGAGAAACAGAACAATGCCACATAGAGTAAAACAGGCCAAGAGCAGGTTTTAGAGAAAAATCAGGCAAGGATGTGGGTGGGGAATCCGGGCATGCTAAGGTTGGGGTTCTCATTTAAAGTGGAGTCGTGGCGGTGGGGGGCAGGGGTCTCTGAGTGGGTGGCATCGGCAAGAAGCCTTAAGGGAGATGAAATGAACCATTCTGCGCTAGGTGAGAATACGTCTCCTCCCAGCCTCTCTCGAACACTTCTTCCTCTTCTGTTTTTCCACGGTTCATCCCCAGAGACTAATACCACTGCAGGCTTGTTCCTTCCATTTTGTAATGGAAAGGACCTTTGTTTCTCTCTCTTCTCCTTGGGTCTCTGACCCCTGATCTCATCTCTCTCTCTCTCTCTCTCTCTCTCTCTCTCCTATATTTTTCCTGTAATTTGGTCTTGAGGCCCCTTTCTGGAGAGTGACTGTAAACTCTAGCCCCGCATCGACGGGGCACCGGGCGTGACCGTGCATGTTGACAGTGTCTTTCACATGACAGTTCTTTCTTCTGGTGGATGATGTCATGCCTAAGTGTCTGACAGGGGGACCAGGTGTCACTCTTCCAGGAAATTTGCAAAGCCTGGTAAACAATACAGGAGATTTGCAAAGCCTGGTAAACAACCTTGATGGCTCCTGTTTGACCTGTGTTCAGTTCCTTCCTAACAAGACAGCCAGTGTCCAGAAGAGCCTCGAGTGAAAAGGAGAGTGAGGCTCAGGTGTGTCAGTCAGATAGTACACGGAGACTGGAGACGCTGCGAGAAACGCATGAAATACGGCCGAGCACCGTGGCTCACAGCTGTGATCCCAGCGCTTTGGGAGGCTGAGGCGGGAGGATCGCTTGAGCGCAGGAGTTCCAGACCAGCTTGCAAAACATAGCAAGACCACCATCTCTAGAACAAAATTTTGAAAATTAGCTGGTCATGGTGACGCACGCCACTTCCCAGTGACTCGGGAGGCTGAGGTGGGAGATAGCTTGAGCCCCAGAGGCTGAGGCCACACAGTGAGCCATGATTGCACCACTGCACTCCAGCCTGGGTGACAGGGTCAGACACCATCTCTCAAGAAAATAAAGATCCTAGAGAGAAGAGGGCCAACGGGAAGGTGTCGGAGCTCTCTGAGACACTCAACCAGCAGCTGGAGAACAAGAAAAAGAAAGGGACCTGGGAGCCAAAGCTTTTATTGGGGTTCAGGGTGTTACCAGAGCAGGCTTCCCTTGGGGAATTCTCTGGAGCTGTCTCTCCTGCGCTCTCTCGCGCGTCCTCTCTCGCGCTCTCTCGCGTTCTCTCGTGCGCACGCTCCCTCTCACTCTCGCTCAGGCACTCTCGCTCACTCTCTCACTCACTCTCTCGAGCTCTGTAGGTCTCGTCCTCTCTCTCTCACACACACTCTCTCTCTTGCTCTCTGTCTCTCATGCTCTCGCACTCTCTCCTCTCCTTCTCTCGCTCTCTTGTGCTCTCTCTCGCTGCCTCGTGCATGATCCCTCGAGCTCTCTCATCCTCTCTCTCACACACACTCTCTTGCTCTCTCGTGTTCTCTCGCACTCTCTCGTGTTCTCTCTCATGCACTCTCTTGTGCTCTCTCACTCTCATGCACTCTCTCGAGCTCTGTCTTGCTCTCTCATGCTCTCTTACTCTCTCTTACTCTTACTGTCTCTTACTCTCTCTTACTCTCTTACTGTCTCTTACTCTCTCTTACTCTCTCTCTTACTCTCTCTCTTACTCTCTCTCTTACTCTCTCTTACTGTCTCTTACTCTTACTCTCTCTTACTGTCTCTTACTCTCTCTCTTACTCTCTCTTACTGTCTCTTACTCTCTCTTGCTCTCTCGTGCTCTCTGTCACTCTCATGCGCCCTCTCTCTCATGCACTCTCTCGAGCTCTCTCTTGCTGTCTCTCTCATGCCCTCTTGTGCTCTCTTACTCTCTCTGGCTCTCTCATGCTGTCTCTCTCATGCTCTCTCACTCTCTCAAGCTCTCTCGTGCTCTCTCTCACTCTCATGCCCTCTCTCATGCTCTCTCTCTCATGCACTCTTGTGCTCTCTTGCTCTCATGCACTCTCCGAGCTCTATCTTGCTCTCTCATGCTCTCTTACTCTCTCTTACTCTCTATTACTCTTTTTTTTTTTTGAGACGGAGTCTTGCTCTGTCGCCCAGGCAGGAGTGCATTGGCCTGATCTCAGCTCACTGCAAGCTCCGCCTCCCGGGTTTACGCCATTCTCCTGCCTCAGCCTCCCGAGTAGCTGGGACTACAGGCGCCCGCCACCTCGCCCGGCTAATTTTTTGTATTTTTTTTAGTAGAGACGGGGTTTCACCGTGTTAGCCAGGATGGTCTCGATCTCCTGACCTCGTGATCCGCCCGTCTCCGCCTCCCAAAGTGCTGGGATTACAGGCTTGAGCCACCGCGCCCAGCCTCTATTACTCTTTCTTGCTCTCTCAAGCTCTCTCTTGCTCTCTCTCTCTCTCTCTCATGCTGTCTTACTCTCTGGCTCTCTCGCACTCTCTTGCATACTGTCTTGTGCACTCTCTCTCAAGCTCTCTCGTCCTCTCTCTCACACACACTCTCATGCTCTCTCGTGCTCTCTTACTCTCTCTCGCTCTCTCATGCATTCTCTCTCTATATATCACACCCTCCCCATCTGTCTCTACCCTTGTCTGTTTCTGTTTTTTTTTTCTCTCTCTCTCTTTCCTGGTATCTCTTGGTCCCTCTCTCTACACCTCTCCCCTTACCCCTCTCTCCTTCCCTTTAGATCTCTAACCTTCTACTCCCCTCCTTTTTTTTTGGGGGGGGGACAGGGTTTCTGTCACCCATACTGGAGTGCAGTGGTGTGATCATAGCTCACTGCAGTCTCATCCTCCCAGGTTCAAGCGATCCTCCAGCCTCAGCCTCCTCCCAAGAGTAGCCAAGACCAGAAGCATACACCACCACACTTGGCTAACTTTTTATTTTTTGTAGAGATGGGGGTCTCGCCATGTTGTCCAGGCTGGTCTTGAACTCCTGACCTCAGGTGATCCACCCACCTTGGCCTCCTAAACTGCTGGGATTTCAGGCGTGAGCCACCATGTCCAACCTGTCTCTTGATCTCTAACTCTCGATCTCTATATCTGACTTTCTCTATGACCCCCCGTGCCTCAGTTTCCCTAAAACTTCATCCTCTCATCCCTCTAACCCTGTGCCCCAGGACCTCAGCAGGACCCCAGGCTATACTGGCAGGGGGGCCCAGCGCTGGGCCGCTCCTTCCTGCATGGACCAGAGCTGGACAAGGGGCAGCTACGTATCCATCGTGACGGCATCTACATGGTCCACATCCAGGTGACGCTGGCCATCTGCTCCTCCACGTCAACCTCCAGACACCACCACCCCACCACCCTGGCCGTGGGAATCTGCTCTCCCGCCTCCCGTAGCATCAGTCTGCTGCGTCTCAGCTTCCACCAAGGTTGTACCATTGCCTCCCAGCGCCTGACGCCCCTGGCCCGAGGAGACACACTCTGCACCAACCTTACTGGGACACTTTTGCCTTCCCGAAACACTGATGAGACTTTCTTTGGAGTGCAGTGGGTGCGCCCCTGACCACTGCTTCTGATTAGGGTTTTTTAAATTTTATTTAAGTTCGAGAGAAAATGTTTACACACAGGGGTCACCCCGGGTGGGAGTCGGGGTGGGGTGGCGGGTAGGACAAGGGAGGGCATCGAGTTTTTTCTGTCTTTTCATTTTCCTATTAAAAAATGCAAAAATCAGCTGGGCATGGTGGCATGCATCTGTAATCTCAGCTACTCGGCTGACTGAGGCAGGAGAATCGTTTGAACCCTGGAGGTGGAGGTTGCAGTGAGCCAAGATTGCACCACTGCACTCCAGCCT
>NW_012115377.1:3986399-3988409 GCF_000951035.1 Colobus angolensis palliatus | reverse complement strand
CTACAATTACCAGCCTGGCTAACATGGTGAAACCTCATCTCTACCAAACATATGAAAATTAGCTGGGTGTGGTGATGGGCACCTGTAATCCCTGCTACTAGGGAGGCTGAGACAGGAGAATCTCTGGAACCCAGGAGGTGGAGGTTGCAGTGAGCTGAGATAGTGCCACTGCACTCCAGCCTGGGTAACAGAGTGCGACTCTGTCTTAAAAAAAAAAAAAAAAAGACCACAATTAACAAAAAGTTAGTTCAGGTCAGAGACTGCCGCCAAACAATTTACCAAAACGACTTGATTTCCAGGGCTTTTTGGATTTTGGAATTGGGGACTCAAAGTAAAGTCAAATGCTCCTGACGGCATTTAATATGGACTGCACACCGTTTTAACACATTAACTCAGCTCGTGTTCATGCAAGACTTACAAACCTGGAGGAATCATCATCCCATTTCACAGATGAGAAAAACAGAGGCGCAAAACGTTAAGTCATCTGCCCAAAGTTACTGGTTTTGTAACTGCTGGGGCCTCTGTATTTAACAGTTAAGGAAAATAGTGGCAGAAAACCTGAGTCACAAGCCCAAGGCAATTCATCTACACAGTAGTGGACTCAGGATTCCAACCCAGTCCCGCATCTTGCATCCTTGCTCTCACCTCTAGAGGGGGAAGTGAGAGGGGCGGTGTGGGGTGTCCCCAGCTGAGGGAGGGGAAGTGAGACCCACGCACCGCCCTCCCCCACAAATCTAGCCCTGCAGCCCCCCTCCATCCTTACTTGGACTCAGGACCATGCATCTGAAAAAGCCACAGACACTCGACGCCAGCTTGTGAAAGTAACCAGGAGGGAGGCTGTACCCTGTAAAGCCACAGGGAAGGGGCTGCCCAAGACCATGAGAACCCACCACTTACATCAGCATGACCTGGATGTGAGACACGGAGTCAAAGGAGATTATCTGGCAGCTTTAAGATTTGACTGCCTGACTATTCACAATAGCCAAGACTTGGAACCAACCCCAATGTCCATCGATGACAGACTGGATTAAGAAAATGTGGCACATATACACCATGGAATACTATGCAGCCATAAAAAAGGTGACTTCATGTCCTTTGTCGGGACATGGATGAAGCTGGAGACCATCATTCTCAGCAAACTATCTCAAGGACAGAAAACCTAACACTGCATGTTCTCACTCATAGGTGGAAATTGAACAATGAGAATACTGGGACACAGGGTGGGGAACATCACACACCAGGGCCTGTCGTGGAGTGTGGAGTGGGGGGAGGGGGGAGGGATAGCATCAGGAGAAACACCTAATGTAAATGACGAGTTAATGGGTGCAGTAAACCAACACAGCACATGTATACATATGTAACAAACCTGCACGTTGTACACATGTACCCTAGAACTTACAGTATAATTTTAAAAAAAGATTTGACTGCCTGGCCAGGCACAGTGGCTCACGCTTGTAATCCTAACACTTTGGGAGGCCGAGGCGGGCAGATTGCCTGAGCTCAAGAGTTCAAGACCAGCCTGGGCAATATGGTGAAACCCTGTTTCTACTAAAAAAATTAGCCAGGCATGGCGGCATGCGCCTGTAGTCCCCATGGCTGATGCAAGAGAATCGCTTTAACCCAGGAGGCAGAGGTTGCAGTGAGCCAAGATTGAGTCACTGTACTCCAGCCTGGGTGACAGAGTGACACTCTATCTCTAAAAAAAAAAAAGATTTGACTGCCCCACTGGATTCAGGAATTGCAGGGGCCCTTCAGCCCCTTCGTTTTGGCCAGTTTCTCCCATTTGGAATGGGTATATCCAATGCCTGTACCCCACTGTATATAGGAAGTAACTAACTTGCTTTTGATTTAAAGACCCACATACAGAAAGGACTTGCCTTGTCTCAGATGAGATTTTGGACTGTGGACTTTTGAGTTAATGCTGAAATGAGTTAAGACTTTGGGGGATGGTTGGGAAGGCATGATTAGTTTGAGGACATTATGCTCAATGAAATAAGTCAGTCAAAAAGG
>NW_012115377.1:3963475-3983934 GCF_000951035.1 Colobus angolensis palliatus | reverse complement strand
CTTTGGGAGGCCGAGGCAGGCGGATCACGAGGTCAGGAGATTGAGACCATCCTGGCTAACACGGTGAAACCCCGTCTCTACTAAAAATACAAAAAAAATCAGCCAGGCATGGTGGCGGACACCTGTAGTCCCAGCTACTCAGGAGACTGAGGCAGAAGAATGGCATGAACCTGGGAGGTGGAGCTTGCAGTGAGCCGAGATCACGCCACTGCACTCCAACCTGGGTGACAGAGCGAGACTCCATCTCAAATACAAAAAAAATTTCATCTTGATCAAAAACTGCCTAAATCCAAATGGCATCAGCCTAATGGCTAAGGTCACCATGACCATAAACCACAAATAACATCCTCAACCACAGACATGTCAGCCCTAAGATAACCTGCTTTCTGGGTGGGAAGATGTCAGCCCCAAGATAACCTCCTTTCTGCCCAGAGACATTCCAACCCCCACTACAAACCTCTCCCCCACACAGAAACATTTCAAGCTTGTGATAAGCCCCCTCACTCTAAAACCAATATATACTGTTAGTCTGTAAGAGAGAGCACTCCTGACTGAAATTGGCTAGAAGCCCCTCTCAGGTTTATTCTCCAAAATAAACCCATCTTTGACTGTTGAGCCACTTTTTGTGTTTCTTTCCTCTTTCTTTAACTCTTACACGTATAAGTGAGATCATGCAGTACTTGTCTTTCTGTGTCTGGCTTATTTCACTGAGCTCAATGTCATCCAGGTTCATCCATATTGTCCCAAATATCAGGATTTTCTTCTCTTGTAAGATGCAATAATGTTCCAATGTGTTCCTCTCTAGACCATACTCTCTTTATCTATTCATTCATTATTGGACACTTAGGTTGTTTTCATATCTTGGCTATTATAAATAATGTTGCAATGACACTATTCACAATAGCAAAGACTTGGAACCAACCCAAATGCCCATCAATGACAGACTGGATAAAGAAAATGTGGCACATATACACCATGGAATACTATGCAGTCATTAAAACAGAGTTCATGTCCTTTGTAGGGACATGGATGAAGCTGGAAGCAAAGCCATCATTCTCAGCAAACTAACACAGGAACAGAAAACCAAATGCTACATATTCTCACTCATAAGTGGGGGTTGAACAATGAGAATACATGGACACAGGGAGAGGAACATCACACACCAGGGCCTGTCAGGGGATTGGGGGTAAGGGGAGGGAGAGCATTAGAACAAATACCTAATGTCATGTGGAGCTTAAAACCTAGATGACAGGTTGATAGGTGCAGCAAACCACCATGGCACATGTATACTTATGGAACAAACCTGCATGTTCTACACATGTATCCCAGAACTTAAAGTAAAATAAAAATAATAATAATAATGCTGCAATGTTCATGCAGATATTACTATGTTCTGACTTCTCAATGTCAGAAGTGTGGCCTTTGAGGAACTGAAACCTGTGTAGCTGAAAGCTATTAAAGAGCAGATTCTCCTGCTCCAAATACTGCATTCTGGAAGAGGGAACTAAGGTCTTCCAGTCTTAGTGAAACCGTTCTCTGACGTCTTTCTCATATACCCTGGTTTCCCCATGGGGGCCACACAAGACCCAGGGCATTCTGGAAGAGGGTACTAGGGTCTTCAGGTCTTAGCGAAGCTGTTCTCTGGTGTCTGTCTTATACGCCCTGATTCCCCGATGAGACCACACAAGACCCAGAGAAGGCAAACATTTCCACTGGCAGACTTGTTGCAGATTCTTCTCTCCTCCAACCCCAAGATCATATTGTACTTGCAAGATCGTTTCCTCCCTGAGAATTGGCTTAACACTTTGTCATTATTCAAATAGGCTGAGACGGATGTGCCTCATCCGCTCAGGAGGCAAGCCCAGACAAGCCCAGACAAGACCAAGCTTTCTTTACATTCAGAGACTATCTGGACTCTGAGATTCATATGCAAGTCAAAAACCACCTACCCAGCACCCACACACACACACACACACACACACACACACTGAGCACAGCGTCCTCCTCATGTGCACACACCCAGGCCTTGGTAAAGTGTGCACACTTAGTCTTTTA
Source organism: Colobus angolensis palliatus (assembly GCF_000951035.1). Classification (NCBI taxonomy): domain Eukaryota; kingdom Metazoa; phylum Chordata; class Mammalia; order Primates; family Cercopithecidae; genus Colobus; species Colobus angolensis. The sequence continues at coordinate 3,981,879 of NW_012115377.1, read as the reverse complement.
TGTGCACAGACCATTACTCTGTCAAATAAAAAACAAATCCAAATTTAGCAGGAGAGACTTTATTCAAAAAGACTATTACAAGGAGGGTAGAATAGGACTATCCTGTCACACACATCCATGCGAAGAGAGTCCACCAACAGACTTTGTGTGAGTAACAAGGCTGTTTATTTCATTTGGGTGCAAGTGGGCTGAGTCTGAAAAGAGAGTCAGCAAAGAGAGATAGGGGTGGGGCAGTTTTATAGGATTTGGGTAGGTAGTGGAAAGTGACAGTTAAAGGTGGTTATCTCTTGCGGGCAGGGGCGGGGGTCACAAGGTGCTCAGTGAGGAGATCATGAGACTCATTGTTCAGGAGAAGGAATTTAGTTGGGGTGGGGCAGGAACAAATCACAATGGTAGAATGTCGTCTTTTGTGGTTCTTCAGTTGCTCCAGGCCATCTGGATGCAGGTCACAGGGGATATGATGGCTTCGCTTGGGCTCAGAGGCCTGACATTCCTGTCTTCTTATATTAATAAGAAAAATGAAACAAAATAGTGGCGAAGTGTTGGGGCAGTGAAAATTTTAGGGGGGATGGTATGGAAAGATAATGGGTGATGTTTCTCAGGGCTGCTGTGAGTGGGATTAGGGGTGACGTGGGAACCTAGAGTGGGAGAGATTAAATTGAAGAAAGATTTTGGGGTAAGGGGTGATATTGTGGGGTTGTTAGAAGGAGCATCTGTCATATTGAATGATTGGTGGCCTGGATGTGGTTTTGTAGGAACTAAGAAACTAAACAGAAGATACGAGGTCCAAATAAGAGAAGGAAACAAACAGGTATTAAAGGACTAAGAATTGGGAGGACCCAGGATATCCAACTAGAGAGTGTCCAAGGTGGTTCAGCATAATTATTTGCTTGGTTGGCGAGTTTTTGGGCTCTATCCTTGAGTGCTTTTATGTTGTCATATACCAGGCCAGATTGATTTAGGTAAAAACAACACTCTTCATTTAAAAATATACAGAGTCCTCCTTTTTCAGCAGTGAGTAAGTCGAGGCCTATTCCTGTCTTCTTATATTAATAATAAGAAAAACAAAACAGTAGTGGAGTGTTGGTGTCATGAGGGGAAGTTGTTTGGTCCCATTTGCAAACTGATTTTTGGGGGTAAGGAAAACTAGTGTACATGTGCCTGTCCAATTAACAGGTAGACTCATGTAGGTGGAGGAGCCACAGTGGAAGAAGAGGCCTTGTGTAAGGCAAAACTGGAAATGTAAAGTGAAAAGATGAGAGGATGTACTAAAAGAGGTATCTTCCTGTGGCTAGGAATCTGGAGTAGGCAAGAGAGGATTACCAGCCTGGAGAATTTCTTGTCTAGCCTGCTGGAGGACTGGAAGATAGTCACCCAGAAGGCTTGTGTCTGGGACAAGGTTGAGGCCAAGCAAGAAAGTGCTTCCGTATAAAAGTTCAAATGAACTGTAGCCTGTGGTCTCTCGAGGACAGGCCCTAATTCTGAGGAGGGCAAATGGTAGAAGTACTGTCCAGTCATTTTTAAACTGGAGGCTGAGCTTGGTGAGGTGTGTTTTTAAAAGATCATTCGTCCGTTCTACCTTTCCTGAAGATTGAAGATGGTTTGGGGTACGAAGTTTCCACTGAATACCAAGAGCCTGAGAAACTGCTTGGGTGATTTGACTAATAGAGGCCGGAACCATTGTCAGACTGAATAGAAGTAGGGAGACCAAATCAGGGAATTATATCTGTTAGAAGGGAAGAGATGACTGCAGTAGCCTTTTCGGAGCTAGTGGGAAAAGCCTCGACCCATCTGGTGAAAGTATCGACCCAAACCAAGAGATATTTAAATTTGGCCGGGCGCGGTGGCTCAAGCCTGTAATCCCAGCACTCTGAGAGGCTGAGACGGGCAGATCATGAGGTCAGGAGATCGAGACCATCCTGGCTAACATGGTGAAACCCCGTCTCTACTAAAAAATACAAAAAACTAGCTGGGCGAGGTGGCGGGCGCCTGTAGTCCCAGCTACTCGGGAGGCTGAGGCAGGAGAATGGCATAAACCCGGGAGGCAGAGCTTGCAGTGAGCTGAGATCCGGCCACTGCACTCCAGCCCGGGTGACAAAGCAAGACTCCGTCTCAACAAAAAAATAAATAAATAAATAAATAAATAAATAAATAAATAAATAAATTTACAGACATGGAGCATATGAGTAAAGTCAATTGGCCAATCTTGTGTCAGAGTAAATCCACAAGCCTGATGTGGAAAGGAGGAGGCCTGAGAAAGCCTTGGGAGCTGGTGGCATGGCAGACAGAGCATTGAGAGGTGATGGTCTTAAGGATGGATTTCCATGAAGGGAAGGAGATGAGGGCCCGCAGGAGGCAAGCCAGAAGCTTGTATCCCACATGGAGGTGGTCACGAAGGGAAAAAAGAATGGACTGAGCTTGTGAGGCAGGAAGAATGAATTTTCCATGATTTTAAGAACCACTTGCCCTGAGTTGGAAAAGACTGGTGGAGCAGGTTTTCAGAAGAACAGTAGATGGGAGTGATAAAGGAGAAAGAAAAATACTGGCCCTCTGGAGTGGGGGCTGGAATATTGGCAGGTGTGGAGGCATTGGCTATTTGTTTTGCTGTCCTGTCAGCATAGGCATTTCCTTTTGCAATAAGATCAGTTGGTTTCTGGTGTCTTTTACAATGAATGACTCCAGCCTTGGCTGGCAGGAGAGCAGCCTTAAGGAGGGCCTTTGTTAGGGAGGCATTGATAATGGAAGAGCCTTGTGTGGTAAGGCAGCCTCTTTCAGCCCAGATGGCAGCATGGTTATGGAGGACGTGGAAAGCATATTGGAGTCAGTATAAATGCTAGTGTGCATTCCTTTAGCGAGAGAGAGCATACAAGTTAAAGCAATTAGTTCAGCTTGTTTGGAAGTGGGGGAGGGAGGAAGTACAGCAGCTTCGATAATAGAGGTGTGTGACATGACAGCATATCCAGCTTTAGCTGGTGAAAATTTATTGGGTTTAGAAGAACTGCAATTGATAAATCAAGTGTGGTCTAGGTTTGGAATTGGAAGAATAGAAATCTGAGGAAAGGGGGAAGATGCTATGTGTATTAGGGAAACACAGTTATGTGGTTCAGGACTTGTGTTGGGTGTTAAGTGAGAAGCTGGGTTGAAATCAGGCCCTTGGGCAATAGTTACTGTTGGGGTTTCAATAAAGAGTGAATAGAGCTGGAGGAGTCAAGGGCCAGACAGTAAGTGTGAAAGGTGTGAGGAGGATATTAATGCTTGAAGGTTGTGAGAACTGTAGAGGGTCAGTGGAGCATAGCCTGTTAGTTTGAGGGTTTTCAGATGTATTAAAGCAGCGGCTGCCACCACATACACACATGAGCGCCAGCCTAAAACAGCAAATTCAAGTCGTTTGGACAGAAAGGCTACAGGGCATGGTCTTGGTTCTTGTGTAAGAATTCCTACTGCACAGCCCTGCACTTAGGCTCTGTGTAATGAAAAAGGGTCAGGATGAGTCAGGGAGAGCTAGTATGGGAGCAGTCTCTAGAGATGTTTTCAAGGAATGGAAAGAGGAGTGGGGAAAGGATTTAGGATCTATGGGATCAGCTAGGTTTCCCTTTGTGAGTTTATATAATGGTGTTGTTAGGATGGCAAAACCAGGTATCCAATGGCAAAAGTACCCAACCATGCCCAGGAAGGAAAGAGTTTTTGCTTTGTAGAAGGGGTTGGGGTTTGAGAGATCAGCTGGACACAGTTGGCAGGGAGAGCATGTGTGTTTTCATGAAGAATTATGCCAAGGTAGGTAATGGATGAGGAAGAAATTTGGGCTTTGGAGGGGGATACGCGATATCCCTTTGAGAATAGATGTTGGAGAAGCAGGAGGGTGTCCTGTTGGGAAGATTTGTAGGAGGGGCTATAAAATAAAAGGTCATCAAAATATTGAATAAGGTAAGAAGCAGAGGGGTAAAAGAAAGTAAATCATGAGAAAGAGCTTGGCTGAAGTAATGAGGGCTGTCCCTGAAGCCTTGCGGCAGTACAGCCCAGGTAAGCTGCTGGGACTATGGGTGTCAGGGTCAGTCCAGGTAAAAGCAAAGAGAGGCTGGGACAAGGGGTGCAGGGGAATAGAAAACAAAAAGGCATCTTTAAGATCGAGAATGGAATAGTGAGTTGTGGAGGAAGGTATTGAGGACAAAAGAGTGTATGGGTTGGTCCCCACAGGGTGGAGAGGCAGAACAATATGGTCGATTAGGTGCTAACCTGAACTAACCTGTAAGACTTGTCCAGTTTTTGGACAGGTAAAATGGGGGAACTGTAAGGAGTTTATAGGTTTTAGAAGCCCATGCTATAGCAGGCGAGTGATAACAGGCTTTAGTTCCCTTAAAGCCTGTTGTGGGATGGGATACTGGCGTTGAGCTGAGTAAGGGTGATTAGGTTTTAATGGGATAGTAATGGGCATGTGATCGGTTGCCAGGGAGGGAGCAGAGGTGTCCCATACTTGTGGGTTAAGGTGGAGGGGATACAAGAGGAAGATGTGAAAGAGGCTTTGGACTGGGGAGAAGGGCAGCAATGAGATGAGGCTGTAGTCCAGAAATAGTCAAGGTAGCGGATAATTTTGTTAAAACTTCTTGACCTAATAAGGGAGCTGGGCAGGTGGGGATAACTAAAAAGGTGTGCATAAAAGAATGTTGTCCAAGTTGGCACCAGAGATGGGGAGTTTTAAGGGGTCTAGCAGCCTGACTGTCAATACCCGCAACAGTTATGGAGGCAAGGGAAACAGGCCCTTGAAAAGAAGGTAATGTGGAGTGGGTAGCCTCCATATTGATTAAGAAGGGAACAGACTTATCCTCCACTGTAAGAGTTACCCAAAGCATCTGTGATAGTCCAGGAGGCTTCTGAGGCAATCGGGCAGTGTCAGTCTTCAACCACTAAGCCAAGAAGATCTGGGAAGGAGTCAGCCAGAGAGCCTTGAGCCAGAGTTCCAGGGGCTATGGGAGTGGCTGCCGGGCAAGTTGGACAGTCCAATTTCCATTGGGTCCCAAACAGATGGGACATGGCTTAGAAGGAATCCCAGGCTGCAGGCATTCCTTGGCCCAATGGCCAGATTTCTGGCACTTGAAGCAAGATCCTGGCGGAGGAGGTCCTGTAGGAATGCCTGACTGCTGCAGTTTAGGGTTTTGAAGTTCTTGTGTACTGGAGATGTGGTTAAGGTTTCTCTCACAGTGCAGGCAAGTAATTGCAACTCAGAAATGCATTACAGCTTGGCTGCCTCTTCTCTATTATTGTACACATTGAAGGTGAAGTTAAGTCCTGTTGTGGGGTTTGAGGGCCAGAATCTAAGTTTTGGAGTTTTTCTAATGTCGTGAGTGGGTTGGGTAATAAAATGCATATTGAGAATAAGACAGCCTTCTGGCCTCTCTCAGTCTAGGGCAATCTAAGGCGTCTAAGGGTTGTTGCCAAACAGGCCATGAACTGGGCTGGATTTCTATACTTGATGAAAAAGAGCCTAAATGCTAACTGATTTGGGAGAGGTCAGCTAAAGAAAAAAGAGCATTAACCTTGACTATGCCTTCAGCTCCAGCCACCTCTCTAAGAGGAAATTGTTGGGCAGGTCGGGGAAAGCTAGTCATGGAACAAAACTGTAAGCCAGACCGGGTGAGAGGAGGGGAGGTGATAGAAGGATTATAGGGTGAGGGAGTGGAGGCTGAGGAAGAATTGGGATCTGCCTCAGCCTGGTGAGGAGCATCCTAGGGAGGAAGGGAGAGGCCAGATGAGTCCATAGAAAAGGAGGATTCAAAGGACTCAGAGCTTGGAATGGAGATTGAAGGAACAGACAGGAGGGAAAGAAGAAAGATTTGGGATGAGTTGCATTGGGAGCAGAGACTAGGGAGGGACTGATGTGTAAAAGAATGCCTGGAAGTCAGGCACCTCAGACCATTTGCCCATTTTTCAACAAAATTATCTAGATCTTGTAGGATGGAGAAATTGAAAGTGCCATTTTCTGGCCATTTAGAACCATTGTCGAGTTTGTATTGGGGCCAAGCGGTGTTGCAGAAGAAAATAAGACACTTAGGTTTTAGGTCAGGCAAGAGTTGAAGAGGTTTTAAGGTTTTTAGAACACAGGCTAAGGGAGAAGAAGGGGGAATGGAGGGTGGAAGTTTGCCCATAGTAAACAGCTAAGTTTAGAGAAAAAAGAGGGTAGAGACACGGAGAGAGGGAGGTGGTACTTGCCACCCAGCGGAGGTGGTACTTGCCACCAAGGTGAAGGATCCAGGCAGGGGTCCCAGATACCTCTGGAATGTGGGTGAAAAATCAGGCAGGCGTCCCCACAGTGATTAAACACCAAAAGAAGACTGTCTTCCCAAGTCTACGACCAGCGCCAGAGTTTTGAGTTCACAGATAAAATGCATCTCCTCTGTCTCTACCAGAAAGGGAAAGGAACTGAAATTAAGGAAGGGAGAGATTGAAGGGTGGAGGGATAGCGAGAGAGGTTGGAGAAGATAATAAAAAGAGGCCTCTTACCTGATTTAAAATTGGTGAGATGTTCCTTGGGCTGATCTGAAGACCCAAGGTCATAGGTGGATCTCCTCATGGAGTGAGGGTGAGGACAGGGGACCAGTCTCCTGAAGGAGTCCTCCTGTCCCAGGTCTTTGGCACCAAATCAATAATGCTAAAACTTCCAGAGGAATCTACAAATTCAATGCAATCCCTACCAAAATAACAATGATATTCTTTACAAAAATAGAAAAAAAATCCTCAAATTTATATGGAACCACAAAACACCCAGAATAGCCAAAGCTATCCTAAGCAAAAAGAACAAAACTGCTGGAATCACATTACCTGACTTCAAATTATACTACAGAGATATAGTAAATAAAACAGCATGGTACTGGCATAAAAACAGACACATAGACCAATGGAACAGAATAGGGAACCCAGAAACAAATCCATACATCTAGAGTGAACACATTTATGACAAAAAAGCCAAGAACAAACATTGAGAAAAGGATAGTCTCTTTAATAAATGACCCTGGGAAAACTGGATATCCATATTCAGAAGAATGAAACTAGACCCTTGTCTCTCACCATATACAAAGATCAAATCAAAATGAATCAAAGACTTAACTGTAAGATCTCAAACTATAAAACTATTAAAAGAAAACATTGAGGAAATTCTCCAGGGCATTGGACTGGGCAAAGATTTCTTGAGTAATATCTCACAAGCACAGGAAACCAAAGCAAAAATAGACAAATGGGATTACATCAAGTTAAAAAGCATCTGCACAGCAAAGGAAACAATAAGCGAATTCAAGAGACAACACATAGAATGGGGAAAATATTTGCAAACTACCCGTCTGACAAGGGATTAATAACCAGAATACATAAGGAACTCAAACAATTCTATAGGGAAAAAAATCTAATGATCTGATCTTAAAATGGGCAAAAGATCTGAATAGATATTTCTCAAAAGAAGACATACAAATGGCAAACAGGTATATGAAAAGGTGCTCACATCATTGGTCATCAGAGATGTGCAAATCAAAACTACAATAAGCTATCACTTCACCTCAGTTAAAATCGCTTTTATCCAAAAGACAGGCAATAACAAATGCTGGTGAAGATGTGGAGAAAAGGTAACCCTCGTACACTCTTGATGGCAATGTAAATTATTGTAGCCACTATGAATAACAGTATGGTATTGCAGGATCTGGCCAGCAGCCCGCGATGTAATGGGGCTCTCTCTTTGTTCCCAGGTGGATCAGCAGGTTGAGAAATAATAGACACACAAGATAGTGAAAGCTGGGTACAAGGGGGTCACTGCCTTCTGGTCCCACGGTGCCAACAATGCACTGGATATGCCAGCATTTATTATTAAGTTTAGTGAGGGTGGGGGTAGGTTAGTGAGGGATTTAGGGTCATTTGATTATGAGGTGAGATGGTCACATGGGGATGAAGTAATTCTGTATCATAACATCTGTATGCAGAAGTACAGTATACAGAGATAAGAATTTACAATATAGTGTGTGCATCAGTACTTTCTAACAGAGCCTTAAAACAGAAACACAGTCTTTCCATAACCTACGATTAGCAAGATATTAATCAGCAGTAACAGTTGCAACAAAAGCTGGTTACAAACAATCCATAGTAACAGGACGTGAAGCTAGACAACTGATTAGACCAGAAATGCTCAGAAGAGAGTATGCCTTAACCCTAAAGAGGCCTAGAAGAGCCATGGCAAGATGAGGGCATTTATAGCCCTATCTTATCCATATGGACAGGCACCCCCTATGCATGTGTTTATAGGCTCTCCACAAAGGTTGCATTCCATTCCCAGAGCTATGAACATCTGCTTTTCTGGGATAGGAATCTTGGTGATGTGACCTCCCTGACTGCACATCCATTCATAAGCTAGGCACATCACGCACTGTTGGCTCATTCTGGCAGTCCAACCTGGCACTGTCTTTACACAATCCTGCATGCAATTTTGTATTTACAATAATCAGGGGCATTTCATCTTTTATTCCATAGCAATAGTTTCAGGGGGTCTCCCTGCATCATGGAAGTTCCTCAAATAACTAAATCCATACAATCCAGCAATCCCACTGCTAGGTATATACTCAAAAGAAAGGAAATCAGTATATCAAAGAGATAGCTACACTCCCATGTTTATCATAGCATTATTCACAATAGGCAAGATTCAGAAGCAATCTATTTCCATCAACAGATGAATGGATATATAAAGTATGGGACATATACACAATGGAGTACTATTCAACCGTAAAACAAGAGTGAGATCCTGTCATTTGCAACATGGGGATGGGACCTTTTAGCCCAATGGGGGCGTCACTCTGCAGATCCCTTTCTAATAATGGCCACTGTTATTATCCCTCCCCTACCCTTGATGTGGCTCCGTCAAGATCCAATTTGGGTAGAACAGTGGCCTCTGAAGGGAGAGAAATTACAAAGAACCCATGAATTAGTTGAAGAGCAATGAAAAGCCAGCCATATAGAACCATCTAACAGCCCTTGGAATTCGCCCATCTTTGTCATTCCCAAAAAGTACGGTAAATGGAGACTTTTGCATGACTTACGTGCTATTAATACTAATTTGCAACCTATGGGGTCCCTTCAGCTGGGGTGATCAACCCCTCCCCCATGGCAATTCCTTGAGATTGGCCTATAATGGTTATCGGCTTAAAAGACTCCTTTTATATCATTCCCCTTGCAAAGCAGGACAGAGAAAAATTTGCGTTTACCATACCAGCTACCAATAATGAAAGGCCAGCTGCTGATTTCATTGGAAAGTGCTTCCTCAAAGAATGCTGAACAGCCCTACCATGTGTCAGTATCATGTAAATCAAGCTTTGCTCCCCAGTAGAAGAGAACTTTCTAATTGCAAGATTATTCATTTTGTGAATGATACATTACTAGCAGCCCCAATGGAGCCAATGCTTTTAAGTTTATATACCTCTGTTGTAAAGAATGTAAAGTCAAGAGGTTTCATCACAGCACCCACCTGAAAAAGTACGAATGTCTTCTCCTTGGAAATATCTTGGGTACATACTAACTTCCTGGTCAGTAAGACTTCAAAAGGTTAAATCAAATACTAGCAACTTACACATCTTAAATGATTATCAGAAATTACTAGGCAATATTAACTGGCTTCGCCCCCAACTTGGGCATTACTAATGGTAAATTGCAAAACCTGTTTGCTATCTTAAAGGGCAATACAGCCTTGGATTCTCCCAGGTATTTAACCCCCACAGCGAAAAAGGAAATTGAAGAGATAGAGGAAGCTGTCTCTCAAAGGCAACTAGATTACATTGATCCATGGTATTCAATTCAATTGTTTATTTTTCCCACTAAACACTCCCCTACAGAGTTAATAGGACAGATGGCCCCAGGGCTGCACTTTCTAGAATGGGTTTTTTGCTCACTCTCTCCCTATATCCAGTTAATCAGTAAAGTCATCTATTCAGGCCACAGATGATGCAATCTGTTGCTAGGTTATGATCCTAATGTCATAAGAATTCCTTTAAGTAAAAAGCAATTTGAAGCAGTTTTGCCCCTGTCGTTAGATCTACAAATAGCCCTCTCTGATTACACAGGCCATATAGAGCATGCCCTTTCTGCTGACAAACTCCTTCAGCTCTTATCTCGAACTACTGTGATTTTACCTACAAAAATAGTTCACTCCCCCATACCTAATGCTTTCACACTTCGTACTGATGGCTCGGGTAAACACGGAAAAGTGGCTGTCTGGTGGAGACCACATAATTCCCTCACTCAATATGGGTTTACTAGCACTGAAAGAGCTGAAGTTGGAGCCTTAATATTGACTTTGGAGACTTTTTCCACTCAGCGCATCCATATTGTTAGTGACTCTGCTTACTATGTTTATTTATTGCAGAACCTTGAGACAGCACCCACTAAGTTTACTCTGGAGCCCACCCTGTGCACTGTTTTTCTCCAACTTCAGAAACTGCTAGATCAACGTACACACCCTATTTTTATTACCCATATTCGAGTCCACAGCTCACTGCCTGGCCCATTGGCTTAGGGCAATGATCAAGCAGACCTACAAGTTATGACATCACTGCTTGACCAAGCCACCCAATTGCCAAAACTGGAGAAATATATCTAATTTTTCCACCGAAACTGGAGACACTTATCTGAACAATTTCAACTTACCCAGAGACTAGCTAAACAAATTATCCTACAATGTCCAGATTGCCAACTCACAGGCACATCCCCTCCTTCTACAAGTGTTAACCCTAGAGGACTCAAACCTAATCAGTTATGGCAAACAGATATACACACATCCCTGAATTTGGAAAACTACAATATGTACATGTACCTGTTGATACCTACACTCATTTAATTAGTGCACATGCTCTTCCTGGAGAGTCCACTCAATATGTCGTTAAACATCTTCTTTTAACTTTTGCATTTATGGGGCAGTCCACAAAAATTAAAACTGATAATGGTCCAACTTACGCCAGCTCACAACTTCAATGGAACATCCAACATTCCACAGGCTTTATATACAACCCCCAAGAACAGGCCATAGTAGAACGTGCCCACTCCATCCTTAAAAATATGCTCAGAAAACAAAAAGAGGGAAAGTATGGGTAAGCACCCTGCAACAGTACTAGCACACGCCTCATTTACTCTTCATTTTTAAAATTTAGGTGACACATTTCCACCAGCTATAGAAAAGCACTTTGCTAAAACTTCTCAAGACACAAAACCTGTAGTTTTATGGAAGGATGTAAATAGTAATGAATGGTGTGGTCCAGATGATTTGCTAACATGGGGAAGAGGATATGCTGGTGTTCACACCCCCTCAGGTCCTCTTTGGATTCCAGCATGATGCATCAAACCTTACCATGGCATGGCTAGGACCCAACCCAATACCAGAAATGAAGGAGATGACCCTGCAGGACCCACAGCCCCAGATGATGTGACTTCATCAGACAACACAGGCCCCAGACATTATCTGGAGGATGCTGAAGAGGACAACTCCGAAGGCTAAGCAAATCCTACTCCAAACACAAACACCATTCACTCCAGATAATCTGTTCCTTTTTCATTCTCTCACTTCGCCTGCTACCTGTACCTGCCACACTCTATTAAGCCCATCTTCTAATCTGCCTTTTTTCTGCCCTGTTGCTTAGACAAACAACCCCTTTCTAGCTTCTAAAAATGTGAGTGCTTCACTAGAAGAAACTAACATACCCCCGGTGGAGATCTTTAGTAACAGCACACATCAAACTGAAGTGCCAAGTAACACTACAGGTCACTCCTTGATTGGAAAAGAATGTTACTGATTATACTCACGTTTATCTCACGTGATTTGCTAATTCTAGGATGCAAAGCCAGAATAAGAGCAACGACTGTCTCGCCTGACAGACCTGTTGCTGCACACATCTGTACTCTTCAAACAACAAGGCCTGATGTGAAAAACAGAGAAAGCGGAGATGTAGGGGATCGGTCAGGGTGGTGGGAGAAATTATAAAGCTACAGGAAATAGACACAAACCTTCTTGGAAGGCCGGGAGTTTGTATAACTTAAGTAGAAGATTTGGCTGAAGGCAGCTGGATTATCTTAAAAGCTTAAGGCATAGATACATAGGACTGTAGAGGAGTTTATCTAAATAGCTTGTTTACTCATGTGGTCCTAAGACTGACCTTTGGTCATCTGTGGGTGCATCACTGCTCTCTACTCGGGAGGTCGGCAATGTTAATTACTCTCCAGTGGTGTTTACTTGAGACCTTTGTCATTTAATCTGTACTAAATAAATGTGAATTTCGCTGGCTTATCAAGGCCGATTCTGCTGACTCAGGCAGCAGAGCCCCTTAGCTACACTGACAGGCAAAATATCTGTGTCAGTGTATGTCTTTCATCCGTCACTGGGTCAGGGTCCGTAGGTCAGACCCGGCAACCTGGTACTACAGGTGCATACCACCATACCTGGCTCAATTTGCTATCTTATTGTTACAGTAAGTCTGTTGCATTCGTCTTGTGATCTTTATTTGACCATTAAGGCTGGTCAGTTATTGTGTCTAAACCACAAAAGGAAGGTATGTCTGGCCTCCCCTCTCATTATGTCTGGGAACTAAGTTTTTAAGGTTTTTTTTACAGGGGATTCCCTTGGCCAAGGAGGGATCCATTCTGTCAGTGGCAGTGGGAAGGGGGAGCTTGGGATTTAATTATTAGTTTACATTCCCCCTTTTGTTGGTCATTATATACCAGATGCAGCATCAATGGCCAAACTTTTATTTTGTCCCATATTATTGCTGGGGTGGTGGGTCTGCCTACCCAGACCCAACATGTCCCTCGGTGGGGCCCCTATGGCCAAAAGTCTTGGAGTCAAAATATTTATAGCTGACTAAATGTTCCAGACCAGACGGGAATGGCGGTGGGCAGGTTCTCATTAACCCTGGGAATCCTTTAAGTAACATAAGAGCCAAAAATCAAATGCCAAAAGGCGAGGTTATAAAATTGACATCTATTTAAGTTCTATGCACTGAGCTACTGTAATATTGGTTGTAGCTACACACTTGTAGCAATTAGTGATACAAAATATAAGCATTTTCCTAAAACCATTTAAGGTAAGGAATTTAGAGAGTTTCAACGTGCTGCAAGGCTTTTTGTAGTCTTTTTAGTAATTTCTCCTAAAGTGATAAAATTGTTTATATAATTGGCACAATTTTATTACTGGGAGCACGATACCCAGAAGGCTTTGTCACCAGGTGATATGGTTTGGCTGTGTCACCACCCAAATCTCATCTTGAATTCCCATGCATTGTGGGAGGGGCCTAGTGGGAGGCAATTGAATCATGGGGACAAGTCTTTCCCATGCTGTTCTCATGACAGTGAATAAGTCTCATGAGATCTGATGGTTTTAAAAACAGGAGTTTCCCTGCACAAGCTCTCTTGTTGCCTGCTGCCATCCATGTAAGATGTGACTTGCTCCTCCTTGCCTTCCTTCGTGATTATGAGGCTGCCCCAGACACGTGGAACTGTGAATCCTTTTTCCTGTATAAATTACCCAGCTTCAGGTATATCTTTACCAGCAGCATGAAAACAGACTAATACACCAGGCATCTGGATATCCTCTCCATAATTTTTGTTTAATTCTATGGCAAGCAAAACTTTTTATCGTTGGGATGGATGGAGAGAGGCCACATAGTAGCCCAAGAGACAGTCTTATTTTTGGCAGATGTTTGGGCATCTGTGTGCCCGTTCTTGAGTATGAGGGTCTGAAATAATTCTATCCCTCAAATTTGGCCCTTACCATCTAACATGCCCACCTCTTCTGTGACAGTCCCTGGGCCTAGAGGGAAGGCGCTTATAGTTTTAGCAGCAGACCATTAGCAATGAAAGCACATAAGTCCTAGTCATATTCTAAATAGTTTTTAAATTTCAGAGATATCAGGCCAGGCATGGTGGCTCACACCTGTAATCCCAGCACATTAGAAGGCCAAGGTGGGAGGATCACTTGAGGTCAGGAGTTCAAGACCTGCCTGGCCAACATAGTGAAACCCCATCTCTACTAAAAACACAAAAAAATTAGCTGGGCATAGTGTCAGGCACCTGTAATCCCAGCTACTCAGGAGGCTGAGGCAGGAGAATCACTTGAACCTGCCAGGCAGAAGTTGCAGTGAGCCAAGATCGCACCACTGCACTCCAGCCCAGGTGACAGAGTGAGACTCCATCTCAAAAAAAAAAAAAAAATTGCCTGGCATGGTGGCATGCACCTATAATCCCAGCTTCTGGGGAGGCTGAAGCATGAGAATCGCTTGAACCTGGGAGGCAGAGGTTGCAGTGAGCCAAAAGCATGCCAACGCACACCAGCCCGGGTGACAGAGAGAGACTCTGTCTCAAAAAAAAAAAAAAAAAAGAGAGAGTTGGGTAGGTAAAGGATAGAAAGTTTCAAAGAGAGAAAAGAAGGGAGTTCCTGAGCACAGGAACACCACTGGGCAATGACTGGGAAATGGGAAGAAGGCAAAGGAGGCTAATGTGGATGAGGAAGAGGGCGGTGCAGTATCCTTCTGAAGAACCAGGCAGGGACTTGTTCACTCAGGACCTTGCAGGACCCCTGAGGCACCATTTTCATGGTTGGCAAGAAGTTGAGTCTGTAGACCCTGACAAAATCTGACTGGTCCAGGGATCAGTGCCCAGGTCAAAGATTGTCCAATAGGATCTCTCCAGTTTGGATGGTAGCTAATCCAGCCAATCACCTCTCCCCTGGCATGTGTTCCACTGTCCATGGTTCTGAAGTATCTATGCAAAATAAGACTGGGGATCCCAATCAACAGGTTGGCCGCATAACCCAGTGTATTAATTAGCTACTGCAGTGTAACAAATCATCACAAACTTGGTGGCTTGAAACAACACTCATTCATTATTTTCATGGTGTTTGTGCATCAGGAATCTGGCCAAGATTTATCTGGACTCTATTCTCAGGGTTACATAATCAAGGAGCTGACCAAGCCGTGTTTTCATCTGGAGTCTGGGGAAAAATTGTGTTCAAACTCATTAATGTTGTTGGCAGAATTCAGTTCCTTGAAGTGCAGAACTGGGGCCCCTGTTTTCTTAGCTCATTGTTAGCCAGGGATCACTCTGCTCCTAGAAGGTGTTCTTGGGTTTTTGTCATGTGGCCCCTACCATCTTTAAAGCCAGCAATGACAGGTCAAATCCTTCTCAAGGTCTGAATCTCTCTGGCTTCTTACTTTCTTGATACTTGCCTTCTACATTCAGATTTATAGAGTTTGTGTGATTAACTCAGGCTCACCTGGACAATCTCCCTTTGATAAATTTAAAGCCAATTGAGGAAGTGGCTCAAGTCACAAGTCCTCAGTGCCAGACTGTCCAGTGAGCAGCATGGCCCAAGCCATCAGCCAGAGCAGCCCTGGAGCAGAAGCAGCAGCTGCCACCATTTGCAAAGCCCAGCTGAGCTGGCCTTGGCATTGTCAATGACACTGAACAGGTTGAAGGAGGAAGACAAAGAGCCCCTCACTGAGCTCTGTGTCAAGGCGGTCAGTGATGGTGAAAGCACAGGAATCTGCCTTTTTTCCCAGAGATTCCTCATGATTCCTTAGTTCAAAGGAGTTTTCTTTAGTGTCACAACTGTTGATCTGAAAAGGAAACCTGCAGATCTGCAAAACAAGGCTCCTGGGAACAACCTACCACTTATAATTTTCAACTGTGAAGTCAAATAAGCTTGAGGAATCTCCTGAAGAAGTTTTATGTCCTCCCAAGTACTTAAAGCTTTCACCAAAACACCCAGAATCAAATACAGCTGGAATTGACATCTTTGCCAAATTCTCTGCAAAGATCAAGAATTCAAGGCCAAAAGTTAATGAAGCATGAGTGAGGGATCTCTTAAAAACCCTACAGAAAATGGTGATTATTAAAAAGTCAAGAAACAACAGATGTTGGTGAGTTGTGGAGAAAAAAAAAATGCTTTTACACTGTTGGTGGTAGTGTAAATTAGTTCAACCATTGTGGAAGACAGTGTGGTGATTCCTCAAAGATCTAGAAGCAGAAATACCATTTGACCCAGCCATCCCATTACCGGATATATACCCAAAGGAATATGCATCATTCTATTATAAAGATACATGCATGCATGTGATCACCACAGCACTATTCACAATAGCAAACACATGGAATCAACCCAAATGCCCATCAGTGATAGACTGGATGAAGAAAATGTGGTACACACACACCATGGAATACTATGCAGCCATAAAAAGGAACAATATTATGTCTTTTGCAGGGACATGGATGGAGCTGGAGCAGCTATTCTCAGCAAACTAACACAGAAATAGAAAATCAAACATTGCATGTTCTCATTTAAAACTATGAGCTGAATGATGAGAACACATGGACACAGGGAGAAAAACAACACACACCGGTGTCTGTCAGCAGGGTGAGGAGAAGAAGAGCATCAGGAAGAATAGCTAATGAATGCTGGCCTTAATACACAGGTGATGGGTTGATCTGTGCAGCAAATCACCATGGCACACATTTACCTATGTAACAAACCTCCGCATCCTCTGCACATGTACCCTGGAACTTAAAAGTTGAAGAAAAAAAAAACCTGCAAAAACTTATGAATATCTGAATTATCCTCTCCCTGATGAAATTGATGAAAATAGCATGGAAGACGCTAAGTTTTCTATACATAAATTTCTGGATGGCAATGAAATGGCATTAGCTGATGGCCATCTGCTGCCCAAACTGCATATTGTCAAAAACAAATCACAACTTTGATATTCCAAAAGGAATGACTGGCCAGGCACAGTGGTTCATGGCTGTAACTCCAGCACTTTGGGAGGCTGAGGTGGACGGATCACTTGAGGTCAGGAGTTTGAGACTAGCCTGGCCAACATGGTGAAACCCCATGTCTACTAAAAATACAAAAATTAGCCCGGTGTGATGGCTGCCTGTAATCCCAGCTACTCGGGAGGCTGAGGCACGAGAATCGCTTGAACCCGGGAAGTGGAGGTTGCAGTGAGCCAGGATCGTGCCACTGCACTCCAGCGTGGACGACAGAGTGAGACTCCAACTCAAAAAAAAAAAAAAAAGACATACCCAAGACTGGGTAATTTATAAAGGAAAGAGGCTTAATGAACTCACAGTTCCACATGGCTAATGAGGTCTCACAATCAAGGCAGAAGATGAAAAAGAGCAAAGAGACGTCTTACGTGGCGGCGGGCAAGAGACTTTGTGCAGCGGAACTCTCCTTTGTAAAACCATCAGATTTCCTGGGAGTACTTCACTACCATGAGAACAGTATGGCGGAAACCCCTAATGATTCAATTATCTCCACCTGGTGCCGCCCTTGACTTGCGGGGATTGTTAAAATTCAAGATGAGGTTTTGGTGGCGACACAGCCAAACCGTATCACCTGGTGTTGACTTTTTTTTTTTTTCTCTCGTCTCTGTCATGCCTGCCTGACCACCATTTGAAAAAAAAGAAAAAATCTATTTTTGCATAAATCACTCACTGGATTCCAACACAGATTGAATTTTCAGTCTCTGGTGGTGTCTGCAGTTAAAGCAAGGCCATTGATTGTGAAGGAATATGGGATTATGAACATTGGAATGGGGACTGAATTAGCCTGGTCAGCGAGCCATAACGAAATACCAGACTTACCCGGCCACAGCTATAATTCCTATAATTCCACCTATAATTCCTCCACTTTGGGAGGCCAAGTCGGGAGGATTGCTTGAGTCCAGGAGTTCGAGACTAGCCAGGGCAACATAGTAAGACCCCATCTCTACCAAAACAAAAATTAGAGAAATAGTCAGGGATGGTGGCTCATGCCTGGAGGGAAGCTGAGGCAGGAGGATGACTTGAGCCCAGGAGTTCTAGGCTGCAGTGAGCCAAGATGATGCCACTGCACTCCAGCCTGGGTAACAGAGCAAGACTCTGTCTCAAATGCTCTCACTGATAAGTGGGAGTTGAACAATGAGAACACATGGACCCAGGGAGGGCAACATCACACACCGGGGCCTGTCGGGGGGTGAGGGGCTAGGGAAGGGATAGCATTAGGAAAAATACCTGATGTAGAGGATGGGTTGAGGGGTGCAGCAAACCACCATGGCACGTGTATACCTGTGTAACAAACCTGCACGTTCTGCACGTGTGTCGCAGAATTTAAACTATAATAAAAAATAATAATAATAAATTAAATAAATGCTGGGCCAGGCATAGGATTCCCATTCAAAAGGGGAGAAAATCAGAAGGAAGAAAGTGATGATGGGGGGGGGAGGGGGGAGGGATTGCATTGGGAGTTATACCTGATATAAATGACGAGTTGATGGGTGCTGACGAGTTGATGGGTGCAGCACACCAACATGGCACAAGTATACATATGTAACAAACCTGCACGTTATGCACATGTACCCTAGAAC
>NW_012115377.1:3962250-3962845 GCF_000951035.1 Colobus angolensis palliatus | reverse complement strand
CAACATGGCACAAGTATACATATGTAACAAACCTGCACGTTATGCACATGTACCCTAGAACTTAAAGTATAATAATAAAAAAAAAAGAAAAAAGAAAGAAAGTGATGATGGGCCCCAAGCAATTTCAAAATCTAGCAAGGCAAATTCCATTAGATCTTAAGGCTGGAGAATAATCCTCTTTGCTCCCATGCTCTGCCTCCAGGCCCACTGCAGCGGCAGCATCACCATTTTGGGAGACAGCGCATCAAATCCTAACCACTAGACCACCAGGGAAGCATCATCAATTCAGATCCGCAGGACAGATTCACCCCTCGGCTCAGGATCCCGAGACTGTGGTAGTCCCTGATCCTTTGACAGTGAGGAAGAAATCCTGCCCTCTGAAGGTGAAGAGGAGCCAGACTCCTTTTGCTGTGAAAGGGACAGCCCTGATGATCTCCGAATTGCCTTTGAAGTCATTCCTCCCTTTTCTTTTCTTTTTTTTTTTTTTTTTTTTGAGGCAAAGTCTCGGTCTGTCGCCCAGGCTGGAGTGCAGTGGCCGGATCTCGGCTCACTGTAAACTCCACCTCCCGGGTTCACGCCATTCTCCTGCCTCAGC
>NW_012115377.1:3956473-3957620 GCF_000951035.1 Colobus angolensis palliatus | reverse complement strand
AATCAGGGAAAATGTTCAAGACCAGACTAGCCAACATGGCAAAACCCTGTCTCTACTAAAAATACAAAAAATTAGCCGGGTGTGGTGCAGCACACCTGTAATCCCAGCTATTCAGGAGATTAAGGCAGGAGAATCGCTTGAACCCGGGAGGCAAAGGTTGCAGTGAGCCAAGATCGCACCACTGCGTTCTAGCCTGGGCGACAGAGTGAGACTCCATCTAAAATAAAATAAAATAAAACTTGTAGGGGCTGGATGTAGTGTCATGCACCTGTGGTCCCAGCTACTTGGGAGGCTGAGGCGGGAGGATGGTTTGAGCCCCAGAGTTCCAGGCTGTAGTAAGCCATGATTGCACCACTGCACTCGGGCCTGGGCAACAGAGTGAGACCCTGTCTGGAAATAAATAAATAAATTTGTTTAAGGAACCCCAGCATCCTTGAAGAGTTCTGTGATCAAGCCTTCCTGTAAATTAGTTCAAGGCTGGGCCTGGTGGCTCGCACCTGTAATCCCAGCACTTTGGGAGGCTGAGATGGGTGGATCCCTCGAGGCCAGGAGTTCAAGACCAGCCTGGCCAACATGGTGAAAGCCCATTTCTAAAAAAAAATACAAAAATTAGCTGGGTGTGGTGGCGTGTGCCTGTAATCACAGCTACTTGGGAGGCTGAGGCAGGAGGATCCCTTGAACCTGGGAGGCAGAAGTTGCAGAGAGCCAAGATCGCACCGCTGCACTCCAGCCTGGGCAACAGAGAGAGACTGTGTCTCAAAAATAAATAAATAAATAAATAAGTTCAGAAATTACAGTGGAAATACTGCCACTGAATCTGGAACCCTAAATATTATGGGGATAACTGAGTACCAGGATATCAGGGGTCTAGTGTCCCCACTTAATCACCAACAACAAGGTGAGCATATTTACCATAATGAACAGAAAGTCAAAGCAGCCATCAGAACAGTCTAACTCACAGAGACTGACAGCACTAGCTGCTTCATGATGGTGTTCCCAGCAGGGAAATTGATGGGAAGTTGTTTACTAAATTATTATTATTATTATTATTATCATTATTTGAGTCAGAGTCTCACTCTGTCACCTAGGCTGGAGTGCAGTGGCGTGATCTCAGCTCACTGCAACCTCCGCCTCCCAGGTTCAATCA
>NW_012115377.1:3948777-3950096 GCF_000951035.1 Colobus angolensis palliatus | reverse complement strand
CACACACCACTACGCCCAGCTAATTTTTTTTTTTTAGATGGAGTCTTGCTCTGTTGCCCAGGCTGGAGTGTAGTGGTACGATCTCAGCTCACTGCAACCTCTGCCTCCAGGGTTCAAGCTATTTTTCTGCCTCAGCCTCCCAAGTAGCTGCGACTAAAGGTGCACACCACTACACTTGGCTAGTTTTTGTATTTTTAGTAGAGACAGAGTTTCACCATATTGGCCAGGCTGGTCTCGAACTCCTGACCTCACGATCCGCACACCTCGGCCTTCCAAAGTGCTGGGATTACAGGTGTGAGCCACCATACCTGGTCACGCCAGGCTGATTTTTATATTTTTTATAGAGATGAAGTTTCGCCATGTTGTCCAGGCTAGTCTCAAACTCCTGAGCTAAAGCAATCCTCCTGCCTTGGCCTCCCAAAGGGCTGGGATTACAGGCATGAGCCACTGCATCCAGCCTGGTCCATGGTTTTTCACTCCATACGTTAATAAAGGCGACCAGAAGCAGTTAGCATTCGTCTGGCAAGGCCAGCAATACACCTTCACGGTCCTGCCATAGGAGAATGTCAACACTCCAGCCTTACATCATAATTTACTTTGCAGAGATTTTTTTTTATAATTTCGGCTTTTATTTATTTGTGTATTTATTTAGAGGCAGAGTCTCCCTCTGTCGCCCAGGCTGGAATGCAGTGGTGCAATCTTGGCTCACTGCAACCTCCGCTTCCTGGGTTCAAACAATTCTCCTGTCTCAGCCTCCCTAGTAGCTGGGATTACAGGCATGCGCCACCGCTCCCGGCTAATTTTTGTATTTTTAGTGGAGACGGGGTTTCACCATGTTGCTCAGGCTGGTCTCAAACTCCTGACCTCAGGGGACCCACCCGCCTCGGCCTCCCAAAGTGCTGGGATTACAGCCACGTTGCCTGGCTTAGGGACTAACATTTAAGTCAGTAGATTTTGAGTAAAGTCCCTGGGAGACCCTCCATAATGTGGGTGGGCCTCAACCAATCAGTTGATGGCTTTAAGAGAAGAAGACTGAAAAATCCACCACAGGAAGAAGGAGTCCTGCCTCTAGTCTCTGACTTCAGAGTCAACAGCTCTCCCCAGGGTCTCCAGCCTACCCTGCAGATTTCAGACTTGACAGCCTCGTCAATCATGTGAGACAATTTCTTAAAATCTCTCTCTCAACCTACAAAGAACTCAAACAAATTTACAAGAAAAAAGCAAACAACCCCATCAAAAAGTGGGCAAAGGATATGAACAGACATTTCTCAAAAGAAGACATTCATACAGCCAACAGACACATGAAAAAATGCTCATCG
>NW_012115377.1:3928071-3943642 GCF_000951035.1 Colobus angolensis palliatus | reverse complement strand
TGCCACTGCACTCCAGCCTGGGTGACACAGTGAGAGCATGTCTCAGAAACAAAACAGACCATGGACTAGATTTCACCTGATCTAGACTTGACTCATGATCTAAAATGTAAACTGCTTGAGAGCAGAAACTAGTCTCTCTTCTTTTTATTCTGTATCATTGCACCTAGAAAAATGTGGGCACAGCTGGTGCAGTGGCTCACACCTGTAATCCCAACATTTTGGGAGGTCAAGGTGGGAGGATTGCTTGACCCCAGGAGTTTGAGACCAGCCTGGGCAACATGGAGAGACCCCTGTCTCTACCAAAAAGTTTAAAACAAAAAAATTACCTGGGCATGGTGGTGTGTGCTTTTAGTCCTGCTACTTGGAAGGCTGAGGTGGAAGGATTGCTTGAACCTAGGAAGGAGGTTGAGGCTGCAGTGAGCCATGATCATGCCACTGCACTCCAACCTGGGTGACACAGTGAGACTCTGTGTTAAAAAAAAAAAAAAAAAGTCATAAAAATGTTAAAACAAAAAAAAACAGGACTGCTGATTAGCTGATATTTCATGCCCCCAGGGGCTAATGATATCATTTGATCTGCTTAAAACATGGGCCAAAGGATGGAGCAAAGCTCACCCAACCAGTTCTCTATTTCTTTCTAAGAAATCGCCTTCACAAATGCCCCAAGACTCCCTCCTGTTTTCTCAAATCCTCTCACACTGCATGGGAAATTTCCCAGAACTTCCCTGGACTCTGAGGCTGTGCTTTCCTCTGGCTTTGATTTTTAACCCCGGTCTTGTCAGATATAGAGAGATCAAGAGATGGATTGAGATAAAGAGACAGATAGAGATAGAGATGGAGATAGAGAGATAGAGATAGAGATAGAGACAGAGATAGAAAGATAGGTAGAGAGACAGAGATAGGTAGAGACAGAAAGATAGAAATGAGATAGAGATGGAAAGAGAGAGATAGGTAGAGATAGAGAGACAGGTAGAGAAAGCGATAGATAGAGGTAGAGAGAGAGAGATGGAGAGAGACAAAGACAGAGAGGAAAAGATTGAGAGATTGAGATAGAGAAGTATATGGAGTTGAAGAGATAGAGAGATAGGAAAAAGGAAGAAAAAAACAAAATTTAAGCATATTTTAAAGAGATAGAGAAAGAGAGAGAGATATAGAGAAACAGAGAGAGACAGAGATAGAGACAGAAAGGGAAAGAGACAGAGAGAGAGGAGGAGAGCAAATGATAATGCAAGCGGGCCTGAATATTAACTGGGGAACCTGGGTAAAAGACACGATGGGTGTTCCTTGTACACCTTTCATTCATGTAACTTTCCGTTTTGTTTTGTTTTGAGACAGAGTCTTTCTCTGTTGCCAGGCTGCAGCGCAGAGTCTCTATCCTGGGCTCACGCAGTCCTCCCACCTCAACCTTCCAAAGTGCTAGCGCTACAGGCAAGCACCACTACGTGTGGCTAATTTCTTCCAATTTTTGTAGAGGCAGGGTCTCACCCTGTTGCCCAGGCTGATCTCAAACTCCCAGGCTCAAGCAATCCTCCCACCTCGGCCTCCCAAAGTGCTAACATGACAGGCATGCGCCACCGTGCCCGGCCTACTTTGCTTTACATTTGAAGTTATTTTCCAAAAACAGTCTTCTAAAAGAAGCTCTTTCTATAGGCGATCTTAAATTCTTCCCTTCTCACTAATTTCTCAAGCCACTCATACAACTAGAGTCATTCCCATCACTAAAAATAGCCCTTGTAGGGCCGGGCGCGGTGGCTCAAGCCTGTAATCCCAGCACTTTGGGAGGCCGAGACGGGCGGATCACGAGGTCAGGAGATCGAGATCATCCTGGCTAACACGGTGAAACCCCATCTCTACTAAAAATACAAAAACTAGCCGGGCGAGGTGGCGGGCGCCTGTAGTCCCAGCTACTCGGGAGGCTGAGGCAGGAGAATGGCGTGAACCCAGGAGGCGGAGCTTGCAGTGAGCTGAGATCCGGCCACTGCACTCCAGTCCCAGCGACAGAGCGAGACTCCGCCTAAAAAAAAAAAAAAAAAAAATAGCCCTTGTAAAATCACCTTGTGACTCCAGTTGTTCAAACTCCAGTAAATGTTTTCAGTTATCTTTTAAATTTTTTTTTTTTGAATGTGTGGGAATGTGTGGGTTCCACCTGAGACCAAATGTTAGAGTGGAACAAAAACTGAGCCACAGAGTCAGCCCAGATTTACCAGGATGGGTTTACTTTTGTTTCATTTTGTTTCGTTTGAGACAGAGTCTCACTCTGTCACCCAGGCTGGAGTGCAATGATGAAATCTTAGCTCACTGCAAACTCCACCTCCCAGGTTCAAGTGATTCTCCTGTCTCAGCCTCCTGAGTAGCTAGGATTACAGGCACCCACCACCACGCCTGGCTAATTTTCTGTATTTTTAGTAGAAATGAGGTTTCGCCATATTGGACAGGCTGGTCTTGAACTCCTGACCTCAAGTGATCTGTCCGCCTCAGCCTCCCAAAGTGCTGGGATTTCAGGCATGAGCCACCTCGCCCAGCCTGGGTTTACTTTAAACTCACAGCTAAGGTAGAAATGGCTAAGCAAAAGCGACTGAAGAGAGAATGAGCCTCTCTATGATTCTTTCATTACAGAAGTTTATTCTTGAGGGGGAGAAGGAAGAGAAGCTGATTAATGGGTACAAACACACAGTTTGATAAAAGAAATAAGACCTAGCATTTGTTAGCTCAATTGGGTGTCTAAAGTTTACAAGAATCTATTGTCTCACTGGGTGTGGTGGCTCACACCTGTAATCCTAGCACTTTGGGAGGCCCAGGTGGGCAGATTACTTGAGGCCAGGAGTTCAAGACCAACCTGGCCAACATGGTGAAACCCCATCTCTACTAAAAATATGAAAGTTAGCCAGGCATGGTGGCAGGCACTTGTAAACCCAGCTACTCGGGAGACTGAGGCAGGAGAATCGCTTGCACCCAGGAGGCGGAGGTTGCAGTAAACCGAGATCGCGTCACTGCACTCCAGCCTGGGTGACAGAGTGAGACTGCCTCAAAAAATATATATATATGTGTTTAAGATAAAAAATATAAACACATAAACTGGGTCTGTGACCACAATATGTTGCTGCAATCAGGACCATTGCAATAAAATAAAACACTCAACTACTATGAAGCCGTCGCCTGGCCCAGGTCTCATAGAACTGGCAGCTGCCATTGCCTCCTCTGCATCTCACTCATGTTGATGATCTATTTCTGCCACAACCACACTGTCACTCACCATCGAGTGCCAAATAAAGAGGACTCTTCATTAGATCATCCTTTTATTTCAGAGGGCACTACGTTAAAAGATTTAATTTACGATATGACAATATCAGGCTCTGGGTCAGGTCTACCATTGCTTGTTCAGAGAACAATTGTGAAAACTCTTGTTGTTACAGGAAAGCACTGGCACAGGTGGATGTGAACATTTTTGGCAAGGCAAGTGGCGGGGAGAAGTTGCCATTAAGGTATTCCCTTCTTGCCTGGGCACGGTAGCTCACACCTGTAATCCCAACACTTTGGGAGGCTGATGTGGGCGGATCACTTGAGGTCAGGAGTTCGAGACCATGGTGGCCAACATGGTGAAATCCCGTCTCTACTAAAAATACAAAAATTAGCCGGGCGTGGTGACGCAAACCTGTAATTCCAGCTGCTTGGGAGGCTGAAACAGGGGAATTGCTTGAACCCAGGAGATGGAGGTTACAGTGAGCTGGGATCACGCCACGGCACTCCAGCCTGGGCAACAGAGGGAGACTCTGTCTCAAAAAAAAATAACTTTAAGGTCAGGGGTACATGTGCAGATTTGTTATATGGGTAAACCTGTGTCATGGGGGTTTGTTGTACAGATTATTTCACCCAGGTGTAGGGCCCAGCCCCACAAGGCCGGTGGGTTTTTCTTCCCGTGTGTGGAGTTGAGAGATTGTAGAAATAAAGACACAAGACAAAAAGATAAAAGACAGCTGGGCACAGGGGACCACTACCACCAAGACGCGGAGACCGGTAGTGGCCCCAAATGCCAGGCTGTGCTGTTATTTATTAGATACAAGACAAGGGGGCAGGGTAAGGAGGGTGAGCCATCTACAATGATAGGTAAGGTCACGTGGGTCACGTGTTCACTGGACAGGGGGTCCTCCCCTCCCTGGCAGCCAAGGCAGAGAGAGAGAGAGGAGAGAGACCGTTTATGCCATTATTTCAGCATATCAGAGACTTTTAGTACTTTCACTAATTTTGCTACTGCTAACGAGAAGGCAGAGCCAGGTGTACAGGATGGAACATGAAGGCGGACTAAGAGCGTGACCACTGAAGCACAGCATCACAGGGAGACAGGCCTCCGGATAACTGCAGGCAGGCCTGACTGATGTCAGGCCCTCCACAAGAGATGGAGGAGTAGAGTCTTCTCTGAACTCCTCTGGGGAAAGGGGGACTCCCTTTCCTGGTCTGCTAAGTAGCGGGTGCTTTTCCTTGGCACTGACGCTACTGCTAGACCACGATCTGCTTGACAACAGGCCCCGTCTTCCCAGATGCTGGCATTACCGCTAGACCAAGGAGCCCTCTGGTGGCCCTGCCTGGGCATAACAGAAGGCTCACACTCCTGTCTTCTGATCACTTCTCACGGTGTCCCCTCAGCTCCTATCTCTGTATGGTCTGGTTTTTCTTAGGTTGTGATTATACAGTGAGGATTATTATAATATTGGAATAAAGAGTAATTGCTACAGACTAATGATTAATGATAGTCATATATAATCAAATCTATGATCTATATCTAGTATAACTATTGTTATTTTATATATTTTATTATCCCAGAACAGCTCGTGTCCTCCAGCTCTTGCCTCGACACCTGGGTGGCTTGCTGCCCACACCCAGGTACTAAGCCTAATACCCATTCGTTATTTTTCCTGATTCTATTCCTCCCCCAACCCTCCACCGTCTGAGGTCTTGCTCTGTCACCCAGGCTGGAGTGCCGTGGCATGATCTTGGCTCACTGCAACCTCCACATCCCAGGTTCCAGTGATTCTGCCGCCTCAGCCTCCTGGGTAGCTGGAATTACAGGCACACGCCACCACGCCCGGCTAATTTTTGTATTCTTAGTAGAGACCGGGGTTTCACCATGTTGGCCAGGCTGGTCTCAAACTCCTGACCTCAGGTGATCCATCCGCCTCGGCCTCCCAAGGTGCTGGGATTACAGGTGTGAGCCACTGCGTCTGGCCCCAAGTTAAATTTTTTTAAATTTAAATTTAAATCATGGAGAACTTCTCCCCTAGAGAAGAATGTGACTCCATGAGGCAGAGATTTATCAAATTGGCAGACTACATCATGACAACCTCCTGGGAGGGCCCGGCCCCGCCACACCTGGCCACAGACTAATTTTTTCCACAAGGGAAAGTTTGACCAGCTTCTTGTGAAAACTCGTGTGGTACTGACGACTGTAGTGGGCTGTCTGGCTGCTGGCATCACGCCAGCTGCTGTAGGGAGGGCCCAGGGAGGAGGCTGACAGCTCCCCCACCATGCAGCCCGCAGCCCACAGCCCTCAGCACAGCACTGGAGCAGCAAGGTCTGGCAGAGAGGGGCCCTGATTGAGGGCAGGGGCAGGAAGAGGGAGCAGCGCCCTCTTTGGGGACTAGCCAGCAGCGCAGCCACTGCACCCACCCCACAGAGGGTTCAGGGATCCTGGGCCTCAGGAGAAGGCTCTGTGCAGGGCCTCCCAGCCGTGTTCCTGGGGTTCATCCCACATCAGGGCGACCGTCAAGCCTGCCACTCCCCATGGCCATGCCGGGGCCAGGATCATCTCCCCCGAGGCTGCCCCTGAGTGCTGGGGCAACAGGGGCAGTTCCTGGTGATATTGCCCTGCCCTGGACACCAGCCCAGGCCCAGCAAGGATCAGGAATCCCCGCCCCAGTCTGCAAGGGGGCACACCTGAGGCTGCATCCTGGGCTTCTGCAGCCGCCCAAGTTGTGGCCACAGATTCAAGCCTCCCTCTGCTCTTGGGAGGCCAGGAAGGCCCCCCTGCCCTTGCAGGCTCCAAAGCACCTGCTCCCACTGCCTGGTTTCTCCCTGCTCTCAGCACCTGCTCTGATCTTGGAGCAAAGTCAGGGCCCAACCTGGGGCCACGAACAGCAGCAGGAGTCAGTTTGGTTCCTGGCAGAAGGGAGCAAGTCCCCGCTAAGACCCCACCTTCAGGTCAGGGAGGGCCTTAAGGCTGAGGGCCGCCAGACCTGTGGACCAGAGTGGGAACTTCTGATGCCTTTTCCAGGCCCACCCACGGCTGTCGATGGACCAGTCGGCACACACTGCATCCCCTCTGCAGTCCATAAAAGCCCCAGGCTCAGCCAGAGCAGGGCAGAGAAAAAGAGAGACATCGGGATGACCAGCTGCAGAAAGGAGCTACCCTCTCTGCTGAAAGCTGCAGTGAGGTTGGGATGACCTGCTGGGCAAAGAGAAGCTACCCTTTCCAAGGCCTCCTCTCTGCTGAGACCTGCAGATATCAGGAGGACCAGAGAGGAACTACCCTGTCTGGGGTCTCCGCTCTGAGCTGAACACTCAGTGGGATGACCTGCCTACCGAGAGGAGCTGCCTACTGTGAATCTTCTCGGAGCTGCTCTAACACTCAATAAAGCTCCTCTTCATCTTGTTCACCCTCTACTTGCCTGTGTACCTCACTTTTCCTGGATGCAAGACAAGAACTCCGGCGAAGGTGCCAGGAGCCACAGATGTTTCCGACCAGGAAAGCGACACCCTAAAGGTTCTGTAACAGTATTATGCAAGCCTTTTGTTTTTTCTTTCTTTCCTTTCTTTTTTTTTTTTGAGAGGGAGTCTTGCTCTGTCACCTGGGCTGGAGTGCAGTGGCGCAATTTTGGCTCACTGCAACCTCCGCCTCCCAGATTCAAGCGATTCTCCTGTCTCAGCCTCCGGAGTAGCTGGGATTACAGGCACACGTGGCCATGCCCGGCTTTTCGTATTTTAGTAGAGATGGGGTTTCACTGTGTTGCCCAGGCTGGCCTCAAACTTCTGAGCTCAGGCAATCCACCCACCTTGGCCTCCCAAAGTACTGGGATTACAGTCGTGAGCCACCACACCTGGTCTGTGTAAGTCATTTTTATCTGTTCAAAGACAGTGGTTTTTAACAAATGAATTACATTTAAACTTAGAATATGGTTAATGTTCAATAATAGGCCTTTTTCTCGAAAGGCAAAGAAAGTTAATGATTTGGATAGATAACAGGTGTGCCAGAGCCACATTTGTAATGCAGAAGTAAATGTTCAGTGTGTCCTGTGTCTTGGTGACTGAGGTTACAGTTAGAGCGGTTGTGAGGTCTCACTACACTTTGAGGAAGGCAGCTTTTCATTTAGCGTTTCCATTTGTTTGTATGCCATTGGAACTAATTCACATGTGATTTCTGCCATGAACTCAGTGCACCCTTGATATTTGAGAGAGAGGTAACTAAAGAACATTCTGGGTATAGCTTCTCCATTTACAGAGCTTTTCAGTCAAATTAAATGCTTTGGTTTTTTTGGGTTTTTTGTTTGTTTGTTTTTTGGGTTTTTTTTTTTTTTTTTTTTGAGACAGGGTCTCACTCTGTTGACCAGGCTGGAGCGCAGTGGCACAATCATGGCTCATTTCAGCCTCGACCTCCCAGGCTCAAGTGATCCTCCCACTTCAGCCTACAGAGTAACTGAGACTACAGGCTTGCACCACCATGCCTGGTAACTTTTTAATATTTTGCAGACCTGGGCCCCAGAAGTGGGGCACTAGGTTGCCCAGGTTGGTCTTGAACTGAGCTCAAGCAATCCTCCCACCTCAGCCTCTCAAAGGGCAGGGATTATAGGCATGAGCCACAGTACCCAGCCACATCATCTGTAGTTTCTGTTCTCTGTATTGTATTTGTGAAAAAAAAAAAATTGAGACAGAGTCTCGCTCTGTTGCCCAGGCTGGGCACAATCTTAGCTCACTGCAACCTCCGCCTCCTGGATTCAAGTAATTCTCCTACCTCAGCCTCTGAGTAGCTGGGATTACAACTGTGTACCACCAACGCCTGGCTAATTTTTATATTTTTTGTAGAGACGGGGTTTTGCCATGGTGCCCAGGCTGGTCTCAAACTCCTGACCTCAGGTGATCCACCCACCTCAGCCTCCCAAAGTGTTGGGATAACAGGCATGAGCCACTGCACCCGGCCTTGCACAGTTATTTTGGCTTTATCGGTGTAATCTCTGCCGTTCAAGTTATGTACAGAGGTGGGCGTGGTGGCTCACACCTGTAATTCCAGCACTTTGAGAGGCCGAGGCGGGTGAATCACAAGGTCAGGAGATCGAGACCATCCTGGCTAACACATTGAAACCCCATCTCTACTAAAAATTAAAAAAAAGCTTAGCCGGGCATGGTGGCGGGCACCTGTAGTCCCAGCTACTCAGGAGGCTGAGGCAGGAGAGTGGCGTGAACCCGGGAGGCGGAGGTTGCAGTGAGCCAAGATTGTGCCACTGCACTCCAGCCTGGGCGACAGAGCACGATTCAATCTAAAAAAAAAAAAAAAGATATATACAGAAAATGTCCATATAAATTTCCACTTAAATGGCATGATATTGAGAAGCGGTAAAGAGGAAAAAAATAAATAAAGCTTCATTTCCCCGTTAGTTTGTTTTTTGGGTTCTTTTGTTTTTGTTTTTATTTTGTTTGTTTGTTTGTTTGTTTGTTTGTTGAGACAGGGTCTGGCTCTGTCACCCAGGCTGGAGTGCAGTGGTGCAGTCTGGGCTCACTGCAGCCTCTGCCTCTCAGGTTCAAGCAATTCTTGTGCCTTAGCTTCCCGAGTAGCTGGGACTACAGGCGCATACCACCATGCCCAGATAAGTTTTGTATTTTTTAGAGACGGAGTTTCACCATGTTGGCCGGGCTGGTCTCCAACTCCTGACCTCAGGAGATTGCCCACCTCGGCCTCCAGAAGTGCTGGGATTACGGGCCTGAGCCACCACGCTGGGCCCCCCATTAGTTTTTTCAATTGCATACTGTATTTGTAACAACAGCCCAGATGAATGTAAGTAGGAAATGGAAGAGTGGTGCCTATATGAAGTGCTAATACTGCAGTAGAAAAATACTGCAGTAGAAAAAAATTAGCAATGCAAATAAATTACTTTTTCCCAAGTGACAGGGGCATACTTTTTAAAAGTGTGTATATTGGAAAAATAAAAGTAAAAAATAAAATAAAATACATATAATATAAAATATAAATAATATATGTATAAATGTATATGATATTAAATATTATTTTTTACATTTTTATTCTTTCTTTTTGGAGACAGAGTCTGGCTCTGTCACCCAGGCTGGAGTGCAGTGGTGCAATCTTGGCTCACTTCAATCTCTGCCTCCCGGGCTCAAGCGATTCTCATGCCTCAACCTCCTGAGTAGCTGGGACTTCAAGCACATGCCACCATGCCCAGCTCATTTTTCATATTTTTGGTAGAGATAAGATTTCACCATGTTGGCCAGGCTGGTCTCGAACTTCTGGCCTCAAGTGATCCACCCAACTTGGCCTCCCAAAGTGCTGTATTACAGGCATGAGCCACCATGCCCTGCCTTTACTCTTTAAAATTATTTACTTCACTTGTATTTCTATGCATCGTATTCAACCTCAAATATTAAATAGAAATATAAAACAAAAATAAATGTAGCCTGGGTGCAGTGTCTCACAACTGTAATTCCAACTCTTTGGGAGGGCAAGGCGGGCAGATCACCTGAGCTCAGGAGTTCTAAACCAGCCTGGGCAACATAGCAAGACTCTGTCTCTACAAAAAAAAAAATCTATATTAGCTAGACATGGTGGTGCACCCCCGTAGTACCAGCCACCTAGAAGGCTGAGATAGGAGGATTCCTTGAGCCTAGCAGGTCAAGGCTGCAGGGAGCCGTGATCACACCTCTGCACTCCAGCCTGGGCAACACAGCAACACCCTATCTCACAAATCAAATAATTAGTTAATTTTAAATTTAGCCAGCCCCAGTGGCTCACTCCTGCAGCCCTAGCTACACAGGAGGCTGAGGCAGGAGGATCGCTTGAGCCCAGGAGTTTGAGACTGCGGGGAGCTATGTGACCACATCACTGCACTCCAGCCTGGGCAACAAAATGAGACTCTGTCTGAAAAAAAAAAAAAAAAAATGAAATCCTGTCTTTTACAGCAACATGGTGTGAAGCTGGAGACCGTTATCTTTAAGTGAAACAACTCATAAACAGAAAGTCAAATACTGCATGCTCTCACTTATAAATGTGTTGGGAACAGGCCCCCCAAAATCTGGCCATAAACTGGCCTCAAAACTGGCCCTAAACAAAATCTCTGCAGCACTGTGACATGTTCACGATGGCCATGACGCCCACACTGGAAGGTTGTGGGTTTACCAGAATGACGGCAAGGAACACCTGGCCCACTTGGTGTTCTTTAAGGGCAGAAAACCACTTAAAGGCGTTCCTTTTTTTTTTAATTAAGTTCTAGGTTACAGGTATACATGTGTTAAAGGCGGTCTTAAACCACAAACAATAGCATGAGCGATCTGTGCCTTAAGGACATGCTTCTGCTGCAGATAACTAGCCAAATCCATCCCTTTATTTCGGCCCATCCCTTTGTTTCCCATAAGGAATACTCTTAGTTAATCTATAACCTATAGGAACAGTGGTTATCACTGGCTTGCTGTTAATAAATACGTGGGTGAATCTCTGTTCGAGGCTCTCAGCTCTGAAGGCTGTGAGACTCCTGATTGCCCACTCCACACTCTATATTTCTGTGCGTGTGTCTTTAATTCCTCTAGCACCGCTGGGTTAAGGTCTCCCCAGCCAAGCTGGTCTTGGCATAAATGGGAGCTAAACACTGTGTAGATGTGGACATCGTTTTTGCCTCAAAGCCCTGTCTTCTTCATTCATCTCCCTGGCCTGTTTCAGGGGATTCTTGCCAGCTTCATGGCCGGACATGGTGCCTGCCTCCCTTCCTGCCTCAGCTTCTCATCCTAACAGACTCTCAGAAGTTGAATCAGACACCACTGACCACCACTTCCTTCTTGAAACACATTTCTCGAAACTTAATTTTTTTCTTTCTTGTCTGGTCACTCCTCCAAACCTCCAAATATGCTGAACACCTGACTTACAGACACTGCATATATATATATATATGCACACACGTATATATGTATACGTATATATACACACACACAGTGAAACCCAATCTCATATACATATATAGGCTTTCTGTTGTATATCTAAGTTTCTCTGCACGTGGTGAAACCCCATCTCATCTATATATATATACTTTCTGTTATATATCAGAGTTTCTTGGCAGTTGCTTAGACCCTCCTCTCTTCTACACCTTTGTCTGTGTAAGAGATTCATCCTGTCCCCAAAACGTGTATTATAGAAAATATAGCAACAACTCTCTTTTTTTTTTTTTTTTTTCTGAGACGGAGTCTCGCTCTGTCTCCCGGGCTGGAGTGCAGTGGCCAGATCTCAGCTCACTGCAAGCTCTGCCTCCCGGGTTCCCGCCATTCTCCTGCCTCAGCCTCCCGAGTAGCTGGGACTACAGGCACCCGCCAACTCGCCCGGCTAGTTTTTTTGTATTTTTTAGTAGAGACGGTGTTTCACTGTGTTAGCCAGGATGGTCTCGATCTCCTGACCTCGTGATCCGCCCGTCTCGGCCTCCCAAAGTGCTGGGATTACAGGCTTGAGCCACCGCGCCCGGCGCAACAACTCTCAAATGTGCATTCCAGGTAAACAGCTTGCACAGCTACAGAATGGATTCAACACTCCCCCTTGGCCATCCAGGTCAAAGTCCCTCAAAGACATCTAGAAATCCCGCACAACTCAAAGTGACCTGTGATCAGGTTCCCCAAGTCCATAAATGCCTCCACCGTCTACCCTGTTTGTGGCATGATTATATATACAGGCTTTCGTCCACGGTTCCTGGCTCAGAACTACTAAAACCCTTGGGATCTCCAAAATGCTGTCTTTTATGTATCTTTTGTCTGATAGGTTCAAGGTGGGGCTGGTCACCAGAAAGGACCAAGGCAGGATTAGCAGGTTGGGACTTTCAGTCCCAGCCCTCAATCTTCAGGGGGAGGAGAGAGGGGCTGAAGGTCAAGTTGATCCCCAATGGCCAATGGTTTAATCAATCATACCTATGTAATGACGTCTCCATGGAAACCCCAAAAGAGACCTTCCAGTTAACTGAATACGGGAGGATCCCAGAGGGTGGTACATCCAGGGAGGGCATGAAAGATCCATCCCACTTCCCCCATACCTCACCCTATGCATCTCTTCATCTATAGCCCTAGTAACATCATTTATAACAAACCAGTGAACATAAGTATTTCCCTGAGTTCTGTAAGCCGCTCCAGCCAATTGATCAAACTCAAACAAGGCGTCATGGGAACCCCAACTTGAAGCCAATCAGTCAAAAGCTCCAGGCCGGGCGTGGTGGCTCACGCCTGCAATCCCAGCACTTTGGGAGGCCGAGGCGGGCAGATCACAAGGTCAAGAGATCGAGACCATTCTGGCCAACATGGTGAAACCCCATCTCTACTAAAAATACAAAAATTAGCCGGGCATGGTGGCAGGCGCCTGTAGTCCCAGCTACGTGGGAGGCTGAGGCAGGAGAATTGCTTGAACCTGGGAGGCAGAGGTTGCAGTGAGCCGAGATTGTGCCACTGCTCTCCAGCCTGGGTGACAGAGCAACACTCCATCTAAAAAAACAAACAAACAAACAAAACCTTCCGGAAGCCCAGACTTGCAACTGGTGTCTGGGGGACATGGGGGTCACTCTTGGGGACTGAGCCCCCAGTCTGTGCAATCTGACACCATCTCCAGGTAGATGATGTTGGAATTGAATTGGAAGACACCCAGCTGGTGTCAGCTGCTGGGTGTGTGGGGGAAAAAAAAAACCCACACATTTGGTCACAGTAGTCTTCTTCTGTATTGATGATTCCGGTGGTAGTGGTGGTAGTGGTTTTGGTGTTACAGCAGAGGAAAAATACAGTTTGAGGCAGGCTCAGTGACTCACGTCTGTCATCCCAGTACTTTGGGAGGCCACGGCGGGTGGATCATTTGAGGTCAGGAGTTCAAGACCAGCCTGGCGAACATGGTGAAATCCCATCTCTACTAAAAATACAAAAATTAGCCAGGCATGGTGGCGGGCGCCTGTAATCCCAGCTACTCGGGAGGCTGAGGCAGGAGAATTCCTTCAACCTGGGAGGTGGAGGTTGCAGTGAGCCAAGACCATGCCACTGTGCTGCAGCCTGGGCAAGACAGGCAGGTCACCTGAGGTCAGGAGTTCAGCTTGGCCAACAGGGTGAAACCTTGTCACTGCTAAAATTACAAAAATTAGCCAGGTGTGGTGGCTCACACCTGTAATCCCAGCTACCTGGAAGAGTGAGGCAGGAGAATCGCTTGAACCCAGGAGGTGGAGGTTGCAGTCAGCCAAGATCGCACCACCACACTCCAACCTGAGCAACAGCACGAGAGCCTGTTTCAAATAATAATAATGATGATGTTGGTAATAATAACAGATTTCACATATGAAATCCAATGTCAGCCACTGTACAATTGAAACTGTTAACTCATTTAAAACTCCCAAGAGCACCGGGCACGGTGACTCACACCTGTAATCCCAGCACTTTTTGGGAGGCCAAGGCGGGTGGATCACCTGAGGTCAGGAGTTCGAGACCAGCCTGGCAAACATGGTGAAACAACATCTCTACCAAAAAATACAAAAATTAGCCAGCTGTGGTGGCAGGCAGCTGTAATCCCAGCTACTCGGGATTACAGGCAAGAGAATTGCTTGAACCCGGGAGGCAGAGGTTACAGTGACCTGAGATTTGCGCCACTGCACTCCAGCCTGGGAGATAAGAGCGAGAATTCTCAGAGGGTTTTCCACTCTGCTTTCCCCACCCAGGCATCTCACCCCCTTGAGATACCATGACGAGCCCACCTAAGGCCCTCATCTCCATCCTGATCTCGGGCACTAGGCATTTCCTGAGCAGACCAAGCCAGAGATTGCAGGCAGCAAGACAAAGCTGAGATGCACCACGACAAGATGCGACCGTCAGGAAAGTCGACTTGAAAAGTATCCCCTGCTGGGAAACCTCAGAATGGGGATCCCCTGAACAGAAATCCCCCCTGAAAGGGGCACACCTACCTCAGTGGTGTGGGCATACCTCTGCTTCCTGACATCTGACCTCTTGTAAACATGCGGTCTTTGTTCCTACCCCATGCCCTCGGACAAATCCACACTCCCCGATCCCAAGCCCTAGAAGCCAGATTTGGAGATCTAGAATTTAGAGGCCAGGCACGGTGGCTCACGCCTGTAATCCCAGCACTTTGGGAAGCCGAGACGGGTGGATCAAGAGGTCAGGAGTTCGAGACCAGCCTTGCCAATATGGTGAAACCCTGTCTCTACTAAAGATTTTTTTAAAAAAAAGAATTAGCTGGGCGTGGTGGTGGATGCCTATAATCCCAGCTACTTGGGAGACTGAAGCAGGAGAATCTCTTGAACCTGGGAGGCAGAGGTTGCAGTGAGCTGAGATCTCCCCATTGCACTCCAGCCTGGGCAATAGAGCAAGACTCTGTCTCAAAAAAAAAAAAAAATTAGAATTTAGAAAGGTAGTATGATGTGTGTAGCCATGGATTATCACCTCTGGGGGCTCCTAGGACACCGCTCCATAATCAAGCATACTTGATTGATGTAAACGTCCCTGTGTCATTGCAGTCATTGCAGGTTATGCAATGAATAAAGACCATCAATACAATTACATGGGCACAGTCAAGTTCAACTGCCAAAGTAGTTATGACAAAGGCAAGTTTCTGCTTGGGAGATTTTTCCAGCTTTAGCTATATCAATATACCATGTACATAAATTACATATAAATATAATTTTAAATTATGTGTGTAAAATGTGTATATATGGTTTACCAATTTTTTTTTACATTATTAAGGATTCAGTTCAGTGATAACAAATACATTTGTATTCTTATTTTTTCCTCGTCCCCCTCTCCCCTCTTCCTAACCTCTGATATATATACCTGATGAGAGAGAGAGAAAGAGAGAGTCTGGTTCTGTCACCCAGACTGGAGTGCAGTAGTGCAATCATGGCTCACTGCAGCCTCGAACTTCTGGCCTCAAGCGATCCTCCCGCCTCAGCCTCCCAAGTAGCTGGGACTACAGGTGCACGCCATTGCACCCAGTTAATTTTTTGCAGAGACAGGGTCTCCCTGTGTAGCACAGGCCAGTCCTGAACTCCTGCGCTCAAGTGATCCTCCTGCCTCGGCCTCCCAAAGTGCTGGGATTGCAGGCATGAGCCACCACATCCAATCATATTTATATATATATACATATATTTAGTCCCTGGACTAAAGATGTGAGTGAAGGCTCAAATCTAGCCCATAATCTGCCCCCTAGTCTGTGCACCTTGGCTTCTGTCTGGTAGAAGAAGGCGGTTCTTGGCCAGGCACAGTGGCTCACACCTGTAATCCCAGCTACTTAGGAGGCCGAGGCAGGAGAATTGCTTCAACCTGTGAGGTGGAGGTTGCAGTGAGCCAAGAT
>NW_012115377.1:3918330-3923857 GCF_000951035.1 Colobus angolensis palliatus | reverse complement strand
AGTGACTTGATTGTAAAAATGTACAGAGCGGAATCATATGCTGGTCTCCAAGAGTTTAAAGCAGCCATAGAAGATTTAAATGCAGTTCTTTTTCCACTTCCAGATTGGCCTGAGGTCTACTTCAGAAAAGGAAAAGTACTCTATGTTGCTGGTTTTTTAGGTGATGATGCTTTACAACTCTTTCTTCAGTGCTTAGCCCTTGATGAAGATTTTGCACCTGCAAAGCTGCAAGTGCAAAAGATTTTATGTGATTTATTATTACCTGAAAACTTAAAAGAAGGCCTGAAGGAATCTTCCTGGAGTTCATTACCATGTACTAAAAACAGACCTTTTGATTTTCCTTCAGTGATGGAAGAGTCTCAGTCTCCCAGTGAACCTAGCCCAAAGCAGAGTGAAGAAATACCAGAGGTCACTTCAGAGCCCGTCAAAGGAAGCTTAAACCGTGCTCAGTCAGCACAGTCTATACATTCAACAGAAACGCCTGCCAGAGAGGACCGTTTAAAAAGAGTGTCCTCAGAACCTGTTCTGTCTGTTCAAGAAAAAGGTGTTCTGCTGAAAAGAAAGTTGTCTCTTTTAGAACAGGATGTGATTGTAAATGAAGATGGAAGAAATAAGCTTAAAAAACAAGGAGAAACTCCCAATGAAGTCTGTATGTTTTCCTTAGGTTATGGTGATATTCCAGAAGAATTCATCGATGTCTCGGATTTCGAGTGTTCTGTCTGCATGAGGTTGTTTTTTGAGCCAGTAACAACCCCTTGCAGACATTCATTCTGTAAGAATTGTCTTGAGCGTTGTTTAGATCATGTACCATATTGTCCTCTTTGCAAAGAAAACTTAAAAGAGTATCTAGCAGATAGGAGGTACTGTGTCACACAGCTGTTGGAAGAATTAATAGTGAAGTATCTGCCTGACGAACTGTCTGAGAGAAAAAAATATATATGATGAAGAAACTGCTGAATTCTCACACTTGACCAAGAATGTTCCAACATTTGTTTGTACTATGGCCTACCCCACTGTGCCTTGCCCTCTCCATGTATTTGAGCCAAGATATAGACTGATGATTCGAAGAAGTATACAGACTGGAACCAAACAGTTTGGCATGTGTGTCAGTGATATACAAAATAGTTTTGCAGATTATGGTTGTATGTTACAAATTAGAAACATGCATTTCTTACCTGATGGAAGGTCGGTGGTTGATACAGTTGGAGGAAAGCGGTTTAGGGTTTTAAAAAGAGGAATGAAAGATGGATATTGCACTGCCGACATTGAATATCTGGAAGATGTTAAGGTTGAGAATGAAGATGAGATTAAGAATCTCAGAGAGCTTCATGATTTGGTTTACTCTCAAGCCTGCAGCTGGTTTCAGAATTTAAGAGACAGATTTCGAAGCCAAATTCTTCAGCACTTTGGATCAATGCCCTAGAGGGAGGAAAACCTTCAGGCAACCCCTAATGGACACGCATGGTATTGGCGGCTTCTTGCAGTTCTCCCTGTAGATCCACAATACCAGCTGTCAGTTTTGTCAATGAAGTCTTTGAAAGAATGGTTGACAAAGATACAGCATATACTGAACTATTTTTCTAGAGACCAATCTAAGTAACTGCTTGGATCTCCCTTTAAAATTACCCTAATCTGGCTGCGTCGATGGCCAGATTGTCCGCTGCCTTTGCACATCTAGTGCTGGTTTCAGAAATGTAATGAAACTTTTCTTTTTCCTTCAACCTCCTGAATCATGTGGTTCTGCAAATGAATACCTTCAACTAGGATTTAGACCACTAAGAACTTGCACAGAAAAACACGCACTGAATGTGTGTTAAACCTCTACATTGTGAAGTTGCACTATGTACTATACTCTAAAATGAAACAAGAACTCTGTGAGTGCGTGCGTGCGTGTGTGCTTGTGGGGGTTGGGTAGTGTGTGTGCATTTTCTCTGGCTTTAAAATTTTAAAACAAACAAAAAAGCCATAGAGAGCAGAACTTGCTGAGGGTCATTTGTTGCCCAAGTTTACAAGAGTAGCGATACAAGTTTTTGGATATTGAATTTGCTTCAGATATATCTTTCCTAATGCTTATATTTGCACAAGTCTGTAAAATATCGTGTTGAGGATCATTGTTTGTTGGAAATACTGCTCTTGCTGAACCGTCTTGACCACTGACTATGACACAGTTTCTTATTTATGTAAATACTTGCATCACAGTGGCCAACAGGCATTGGATGCAGAACCTAGAGCCAGTTTTCAGGCACAGTTGTAAACCTGACATGGTACTGTGCATCTATTCATAAAACACTCAAAACTGTGAAAATATGGTTTACATTTAATTGTACGTAAAGGTAAATGGAGAACTCAATTCAGTACCAGTTAGTTTATACATTTTAGGAGGCTTTTCACATTAACTGCCCATTTATGTAATTTATAGTTTGACATGATGTGTTTTAAAAAAAATGCATAGTATAAACCCATTAAGGATCTGGGAGAAGAGAAGAAGTTTAATATAGAGCTAAGCTTTTAAAGTTTGTTTTTACTTTTAATTCTGGTCTCAGTGCAAATGTTAGTTATGCCTTATTCATATCACAGTTAGATGACCATGCTGTGACATGGTTTATATTCATGCTGCCCTAGAAACTTTTGTAATTATTTGTTGCAAATTTGTGACTGTGCTTATTAACTTTCTTCTATGTAAGTAATTTGTAAAAATTTCTTAAAATTTTTGCTTTTGCTTATTTAATTTTGAATAAAAGCTAAATTCCTAAAAAAAAAAATAATAAATAAATAAATACATTTGTATTCTTATTTTTTCTTCATCCCCCTCTCCCCTCTTCCTAGCCTCTGATATATATACCTGATGAGAGAGAGAGAGAGAGAGAGAAAGAGAGAGTCTGGTTCTGTCACCCAGACTGGAGTGCAGTAGTGCAATCATGGCTCACTGCAGCCTTGAACTCCTGGCCTCAAGCAATCCTCCCGCCTCAGCCTCCCAAGTAGCTGGGACTACAGGTGCACGCCATTGCACCCAGCTAATTTTTTACAGAGACGGGGTCTCCCTATGTAGCACAGGGCAGTCCTGAACTCCTGCGCTCAAGTGATCCTCCTGCCTCGGCCTCCCAAAGTGCTGGGATTGCAGGCATGAGCCACCACACCCAATCATATTTTTATATATATATATATATACATATATTTAGTCCCTGGACTAAAAATGTGAGTGAAGGCTCAAATCCAGCCGATAATCTGCCCCCTAGTCGGTGCATCTTGGCTTCTGTCTGGTAGAAGGAGGTCCTTGGCCGGGCACGGTGGCTCACACCTGTAATCCCAGCACTATGGGAGGCCAAGGTGAGTGAATCACTTGAGGTCAGGAGTTCCAGACCAGCCTGGCCAACATGGTGAAACCCCATCTCTACCAAAAACTACAAAAATTAGCCTGACTTGGTGGTGAGTGCCTGTAGTCCCAGCTACTAGAGAGGCTGAGGTAAGAGAATCACTTGAACTCGGGAGGTAGAGGTTGCAGTGAGCTGAGATCACCCCACTGCACTCCAGCCTGAATGACAGAGAGAGACCCTCTCTCAAAAGTTAAAAAAAAAAAAAAAAAAGAGGAAGAAGAAAGAGGGGGTTCCTTATCAATCCAATAAAGACACCTTTTTTTTTTTTTTTGAGACAGAGTCACGTTCTGTCTCCCAGGCTGGAGTGGTATAATCTCGACCCACTGCAACCTCCACCTGCAAGGTTCAAGCAACTCTCCTACCTCAGCCTCCTGAGTAGCTGGGATTACAGGCACCCACCACCACAGCTGGCTCATTTTTGTATTTTTAGTAGAGATGGGGGTCTCACCATGTTAGCCAAGCTGGTCTTGAACTCCTGACTTCAAATGATCCACCCGCTTCTGCCTCCCAAAGTGCTGAGATTACAAGCGTGAGCCACCATGCCCGGCCCATCTTTCCTTCTTCTTTTTTTTTTTTTTTAACGGAGTTTTGCTCTTGGTGCCCAGGCTGGCGTGCAATGATGTGATCTCTGCTCACTGCAACCTCCACCTCCCGAGTTCAAGTGATTCTCCTGCCTCAGCCTCCCAAGTAGGTGGGATTACAAGCATGCAGCACCACGCCTGGCTGATTTTCTATTTTTAGGAGAGATGGGGTTTCTCCATGTCGGTCAGGCTGGCCTCAAACTCCTGATCTCGGGTAATCCATTCAGCCTCCCAAAGTGCTGGGATTACAGGCGTGAGCCACCGCGCCCGGCCTCATCTGTCTTAACTGAATGTTTGTATCCTTTGACCAACAGCTTTCATTTTACCCACCCACAGCCCCTGGCAACCACTACTCTATTCTCTGCTTCTGTATGTTTGATTATTTTAGATTCCACATATAAGTGAGATCATGTAGTATTTGTCTTTCTGTTTGGCAACGTTAGAGTAATGGCTATGATATTATAAAGCTGTGGTTGGTTTACAATATCCCACCCTTGCATAATTGCTTTTATAACATCATGACTTTGTAACGTCCTTCTTGGCAAGAGGGTTCTTTTTTTAAAGACAGGGTGTCTCTCTATCACCCAGGCTAGAGTGCAATGGTGTGATCACGGCTCACTGCAGCCTCGACCTCCTGGGCTCAAGAGATCCTCCTTCCTCGGCCTCCCAAGTAGCTGGAGCCACAGGTATGTACCACCATGCCCAGCTTGAGGATATGTCTGTAACATCACAGCTGTGTCATGGCAAGGCTCTTCTGTGAGCTGTTGCTTCTTTCTAAAACCCACATCTGTCATTGTATGATGTCATCTGTAAACCTGTGTGTCACTGCTTGAGAAATGTACCTTTGTGTTGTCTTAGTCATATCTCTCAACGCATCCTGTTCAACATATAGTATTTTCACTATCTTATTTCACTATCTCTCATGGTATTTTCACTATCTCTTATTTCACTATCTCTCATAGTATTTTTACGCTCTCTATTATTGGCCTTGCTTGCCAGTTTTGAATCAAACCTTTTTTGTTTGTTTGTTTGTTTTGAGACAGAGTCTCGCTGTTTCACCCAGGCTGGAGTGCAGTGGCAAAGTCTCAGCTCACTACCACCTCCGCCTCCCAGGTTCAAGCAATTCTCCTGTCTCAGCCTCCAGGTAGCTGGGATTACAGGTGCCCACCACCACGCCCAGCTAAGTTTTGTATTTTTAGTAGAGGCGGGGTTTCACCATGTTGGCCAGGCTGGTCTCAAACTCCTGACCTCGTGATCCACCTGCCTCAGCCTCCCAAAGTGCTGGGATTACAGGCATGAGCCACTGTGCCTGGCCGCAACCCCTCTATTGTACCATTCTGTTTCTGTAACATCGTTTCTGTCCATTTGAGTGTCCTTAATAATTGCTAACCAGGAGCCAGACACTGTGCATTAAAAGTGTATTAAACTATCAACTCCTGGCTGGGTGCGGTGGTTCACGCCTGTAATCCCTACACTTTGGGAGGCCAAGGCGGGTGGGTCACTTGAGGTCAGGAGTTTGAGACCAGCCTGGCCAACATGGCAAAACCCCATCTCTGCTAAAAATACAAAAAT
>NW_012115377.1:3909531-3911425 GCF_000951035.1 Colobus angolensis palliatus | reverse complement strand
GCGGGTGGGTCACTTGAGGTCAGGAGTTTGAGACCAGCCTGGCCAACATGGCAAAACCCCATCTCTGCTAAAAATACAAAAATCAGCTGGACATGGTGGCATGTGCCTGTAGCCCCAGCTACTCGGGAGGCTAAGGCAGGAGAATCACTTTAGCCCGGAAGGCGGAGGTTGCACTGAGCTGAGATCGTGCCATTGTACTCTGCTTGGATGACAGAGCGAGACTCCATCTCAAAAAAAAAAAAAAAAAATTATCAACTCCTTTAATTCTCTTTTTTAATTGATATGGCTGTTATAACAAAGTAGCTCATACTGGGGGCTTCAACAGCAGAAATTTATTGTCTAACAGTTCTGGAGGCTGGAAGTCCAAAATCAAGGCACTGGCAGATATGGTTCCGTCTGAGGGCTGTAAGGGAAGGCTCTGTTCCAGGCCTCTCTCCTTGGCTTGTAGATGACATTTTCTTCTTTTTTTTTTTTTGTTTTTTGTTTTTTGTTTTTTTGAGATGGAGTAGCTAGGATGACAGGTGCATGCCTCCACACCCGGTTAACGTTTGTATTTTTAGCAGAGACGAGGTTTCACTATATGGGCCAGACTGATCTCAAACTCCTGATCTCAAGTGATCCACCAAAGTGCTGGGATTACAGGCGTCAGCCACCGGGGCCTGGCCATAGATGCCATTTTCTTCTGTACATGGTGCTCTCCCTGTGTGTGTCTGTGTCCAAATTCCACCCCCCATCCCCACTTTTTTTGGAGACAGGATCTTGTTGTGTCACACAGGGTGGATTGCAGTGGTAATCATAGCTCACTGCAGCCTTGACCTCAAGGTTCAAGTGATTTCCCACCTCAGCCTCCCTAGCAGCTGGGACTACAGGTGTGTGCCACCACACCCAGCTAATTTTTTGTATTTTTTGTAGAGACGGGGTCTTGCTATGTTGCCCATGACTGGTCTCAAGCCCCTGGGCTCAAGCAATCCACCTGCCTCAGCCTCCCAAAGTGCTGGAATTACAGGCATAAGCCACCCTACCACATCTAGCCAAAGCCCCCCTTTTATAAGAACATCAGTCATATTGGATCAGGGATTACCCTAATGACCACATTTTAACGTGATCACCCCTGTAAGACCCTATCTCTAAACAGATGCAAAGTCAGGCTGAAAAGGCTGGAACTTAGGTACTTTCCCCATTTGGGACTAAACTTACTCATCAGAGAATGGGCCTCAGAAGCAAGGTTCCCGAATTTGTGGTTGGGTCATAGTAGATTCAGGGTGTGGAAAAGAAACCTCAAACAAGAAAAACTGTTCCAATAAGAAATTCCGGGGAGGGCGGACTTGGTGGCCCATGCCTGTAATCCCAGCACTTTGGGAGGCTGAAGTGGGTGGATCACTTGAGCCCAGAAGCTGGAGACCAGCCTAACCAACAAACCCTGTCTCTGCTAAAAATGCAAAAATTAGCTGGGTGTAGTGGTGTGTGTCTGTAACCCCAGCCACTCAAGAGGCTGAGGCAGAAGAATCATTTGTGAACCAGGGAGGTGGAGGTCGCAGTGAACTGAGATCGCACCACTGCACTCCAACCTGGGTGACAGAGCGAGACTCCGTCTCAAAACAAACAAAAAAAAAACAGAAATATAATTTTCCTTTTTTCCCTTAACAATTATACAATACAATCAACAGACTGTAATAGAAAACTGTCCCTGCTTCCAAATCAACAGAGGACCATTGTATGCATTGTCAGGTCTTTACATAAGAGTTAAGTTTTATTTATAATTGTTTGTGGGCCAGGTGCAGTGACTCATGCCTGTAATTCCAGCACTTTGGGAGGCCGAGGCGGGCAGATCATGAGGTCAGGAGATCGAGACCATCCTGGCTAACATG
Organism: Colobus angolensis palliatus; assembly: GCF_000951035.1. NCBI lineage: Eukaryota > Metazoa > Chordata > Mammalia > Primates > Cercopithecidae > Colobus > Colobus angolensis. Next base: position 3,909,557 of record NW_012115377.1, on the reverse strand, counting down.
GTGAAATCCCGTCTCTACTAAAAATA
>NW_012115377.1:3906039-3907526 GCF_000951035.1 Colobus angolensis palliatus | reverse complement strand
AAAAATTAGCCAGGTTTGGTGGCGGGCACCTGTAATCCCAGCGACTCGGGAGGCTGAGGCAGGAGAATTGCTTGAACCCAAGAGGCAGAGGTTGCAGTGAGCCGAGATCATGCCACTGCACTCCAGCCTGGTGACAGACCAAGACTCCATCTCGAAAAATAATAATAATAATAATGATAAATTTAAAAATAATAATAAAAATAAAAATAAACAAAATTAGCCAGGCTTGGTGGTGCACACCAGTAGCGCCAGCTACTCAGAGGCTGAGGTGGGAGGATCACTTGAGCCTGGGAGGTTGAGGGTACAGTGAACTGTGATCATACCACTGCTCTGCAGCCTGGGTGACAGAGCAAGACCCTGTCTCAAAAACAAAACAAAACAAAAAACAGATCATGTTAGAACAAAAAATAAACAAATAAATAATTTTATTTATTCTGCAGTTCTGGGGGTTAAGACTTCAACATGTGAATTTGAGGCTAGAAGGAGCAGAATTCAAACACGCTACCCTCTTGTATATTCCATGGGATTCCTTGGAAAAGATCCAGGGTTCCAGGAAGTCCATCTCTAGAACTCACATTGTCAACCACTCTGCCTGTTACTGGGACTGTGTGGTGTTAAGCCCACTTCCCTGGGCTTCAGTTTCCTTGTCTATAAAATGGGAATAATTATAGAATAGCAGCTTCACACAGGGGTCATCATAAGGCAATTAGTGCCTGGGACCAGTAAACATTAATAAATGCATCTGGGCCAGTGGCTCCCACCTGTAATCCCAGCACTTTGGGAGGCTAAGGCGGGAGGATCACTTGAGGTCAGGAGTTCAAGACCAGCCTGGCCAACATGGCGAAATCCCTTCTCTACTAAATATACAAAAATTAGCTGGGTGTGGTGGTGGGCACCTGTAATCCCAGCTACTAAGGAAGCTAAGGCAGAAGAATCGCTTGAACCCAGGAAGCAGAAGTTGCAGTGAGCCAAGATTGTGCCACTGTTCTCCAGCCTGGGTGACAGAGGGAAACTCTGTCTCAAAAACAAAAAAGTAAAGTAAATGCACCTGGGTTGAATAGTGAATTGAAGAGTGTCCCCACAAAATTCATGTCCTTCCTAAAATTTCAGAATGTGACCTTATTTGGAAATAGCATCTTTGCAGATGCAATAAATGCATAATGCCTGGGACTAGTAAACATCAATAAATGCATCTGTGGTTATTGTTACTACTGTAGAATTTCAGCTGCATGCATAGTCTTGGGTCTTGGGAACATCCTAGAACATTATGGAGTCCAAGCATCCCTGCTGTGAGGCACACTCAGGCCCCACATAACCCCAAAAGCAGGGCAATCACTCAAATGCCAAAGCCACCTGAGGGGACACTGAGGGATCTGGAGGCCTGCATGCTTAGGGGTTCTTGTCTTAGAGGTTATTTGGCTCCAAATTTGGAACAAAAATCCACGCCAGAAGAAAATTCATGGGAACACACCAGACATTCCATGGTC
>NW_012115377.1:3901710-3904679 GCF_000951035.1 Colobus angolensis palliatus | reverse complement strand
AAACCCGGGAGGCGGAGCTTGCAGTGAGCTGAGATCCGGCCATTGCACTCCAGCCTGGGTGACAGAGCGAGACTCCGTCTCAAAAAAAAAAAAAAGTGGGTGGGGACACAGAGCCAAACTATATTAATGACCTTCTTTGGAAATAGGGTCTTTGCAGATGTAATTATTTAAATTAAGATGAGGTCATATTGTAAGAGGGTGGGTCCTGAATCCAGTATGACTGGTGTCCTTATAAAAAGGGGAGAGTTCAGGCCTTGTGCCTTACACCTGTAATCCCGGCACTTTGGGAGTCTGAGGCAGGAGGGTTGCTCCGAGTTCAAGATGAGCCTAGGCAACATAGCAAGACCCTGTCTCTACAGAAAAAAAAAAAAAAAAATACATAAGAAGAGGGCAGGCACAGAGGCTCATGCTTGGAATCCCAGCACTTCGGTAGGCCAAGGCGGGCGGATCGCTTGAGGTCAGGAGTTCAAGACCAGCCTGGCCAACATGGTCAAACCCTGTCCCTACTAAAATTACAAAAATTAGTTGGGTGTGGTGGTGCATGCCTGTAATCCCAGCTACTCTGGAGACTGAGGCAGGAGAATCGCTTGAACCCAGGAGGTGGAGGTTGCAGTAAGCCAAGATGGCGCCACCACACTCTGGCCTGGGTGACAGAGTGAGACTCTTTCCATCTCAAAGAAAAAAAGAGGAAGAAGAGACAGGGAGATGGAGTCACACAGAAAGAACACAGCCATGTGACCAACAGAGACAGAGATTGGAGGATTGCTGGTAACCACCAGAACCCAGGAGGAGGCAAGGAAGTCCTCTACTCTGGAGTCTTTAGAATGAGCATGGCCCTGTCAACATCTTGACTTTGGACTTTGGCTTCCAGAACAGAGCGATAACAACTCCCGTTTGCTTTAAGCCACCCACTTTACGGTACCTTCTTATGGCAGCCCTAGAAAACTATTAGGTTGATGCAAAAGTAATTGCAGTTTTGCCATTAAAATGGCAACCCATGTCACCAGCAAGAGGCAAGAAGGAAATCAAAGTAGCTCCTGTAACTCTGTGGTTGCATCTGAGTCTTTGCACAACTTCCTCCTCTCCACTCTCCAGCCTCTGTGGCCCAGCCCATCCACATTCCTGGGGAGGAGACCTGATTGGCCCAGCTTGAGTCATGGGTCCAACCTGACCCAATCAGCTGGGACGAAGGAATTGAGTCACCTGTTGCCAGGAGTGTTATTCAAAACAGGCAAACTACCCTATAGCCAGACAGACGGTGACCAATCAGGTTTGACCAATCAGATTTGGCACTGGCTCCCGGACCAGAGTTGGAGGGACCATCCTTCTCTCCCCACATACCCCATGTTAAGGCCTCGGTTGCAGGGTCACAGGGCTATCCTAGCGGGCCAGAGGATGCGTCTAGTTATAGGGGTGGTCGTGAAAGATCTGTACGGTGGGGAAATTATGGGGCTGAAGAAACTGGCCAGCTCTATAGAGCAGAGAGGGACAGGGTGCGCTGGTAAATGTTTAACAACCAACTCTCCAGAGGGAGGAAAAATGAGTATTTATTATAAATTGTATTGGCATGTAAACAACCTTGGAGACATAACGATACCCTGTCTCCGCAAAAAAAAAAATAAAAAGCCAAGTGCGGTGGTGCACACCTGTGATCCCAGCTACTCGAGAGGCTGAGATGGGAGGATCACCCGAGCCTGGGGAGGTCGAGGCTGGAGGCTGCATTGACTCATGATTGCACCACTGCATTCCAGCCTGGTCAACAGAACAAATCCATCTCAAAAAAAAAAAGAAAGAAAAAAGCTAGCCCCCAAGTATCACACAGGAGGTGGAGGCTGGAGATGAATCTTTAAATTCCTCACATATTACCATAACTCAGATTTTCTTTCAGTCTGCTTCTGGATGTTTCTCTAGCCCCCTAGCCCTGGTACAATGCTGGCACATTACAGATGCTCAATACACACAAATAAGCAAATAAGTACAATGAATTAATAGAAAGGATGAATCCCAGTTGCTTGGGAGGCTGAGGTAGGAGGATCGTCTAAGTCCAGGAGTTCAAGACCAGCCTCGGCAGTGTCGAAGACCACCCCCCCCCCAAACAACTCCCCTAAAAAAGCCCATTCCACAAACTCAGGAACCTCTTTAAATAGATATATAGATATAGATATAGATAATATATATAATACATTATCTGAGCTCAGGCTCAGAATAAATATCAAGGACCAACTTGAGGAAGGAGTGGGTGAGGAGGGTTCTCAAGGGGAGGTCAGCAGCAGGGACCCCTGCCAAGCCCCTTGAGGTAGAGAAATTACCAGGGACCCAGCACCAGGGGTCTCCATGAAGGATGGAGTTGGGTTCAGTCTCTGTCCAGGTGGGCTGCACCCAGGCTGGGCGTTATTCAGACCTCGGTGAGGGGAGTCCAGCTGGGACTTCCGGGGTCACCCGGAAGAGTCCCAAGACTGTGGCGCCCTGGGTAAGCTGCCAGGCATGGCATGCCCTGGCCTCAGTGTGCAGATGGACACCCAGGCGCTGGCCGGCACCCAGGTGCAGCAGGCGGCCCTGGAAACCGAAGGCCGAGTTTCGAGCCTCGGAGGAGGCGGATGGCAGGTCCACGGTCAAAGCCAGGGCGGCGGCCCCAGCAGCAGAGCGCAGTGGCTGCAGGTGCAGCGCAAGCGAAACGGAGCCTGAGCCCTCGCCGGCCACCACGCGCTGCAGCTCTAGTTGCAGGAAGACGTAGTAGACGCCAGCCTTGGCCACCACCAGCTCCTTCGTGTCCTCCTTGTAGCTCAGGCCCTCCGCCAGAGACACGCCTGCCAGGCCTGGGTCGCTGTACCAGCTCAGGGGCCCATCGGTCAGCAGAACTGTGGGAGGAGAGGATGCACTTAGTTTAGCTGAGCTTGTCCCAACACAGCTGGGCGTGGCCACCGAGCAGGACAGCGCAGCCCTGGGAGAAATGAAAGGGTGGGGGGGGT
>NW_012115377.1:3898533-3900762 GCF_000951035.1 Colobus angolensis palliatus | reverse complement strand
GGGAGGGAAGGGGGAAGGGGTCTCTGGAGGGAGAGGAGAAGGGAGAAGGGGGTCTCTAGAATGGGAGGGGAAGGGGGAAGAGGTCTCAAACGGGAAGGGAGTCTCTGGACGGAGAGCGAAGGTGTGGGGAGGAGGGTCTTGGAAACGGGGAGAGGATGGGGTTGGGGAAGAGGGTTTGGGGAAGGGGTAGGGTAAGAGACAGGGAGGAGGGTCTAGGGGAGGGGAAGGGGAGAGGTGGAGGGCCTGGGGATGGGGGAGAGAATGGGAGTAGGGAGGAGGCTCTGGGGGAGGAGAAAAGATGGGGAAGAGAGGCTGGGGGAGTGGGGAAGGGGCAGGAAAGAGGGAAGAAAAGCAACATGGAGGAGGGTTTCGAAAAGGAGGCCAGAGATACAAAACCAGGCTGGGGGTTGGGGATGTCAAGCCCCAACTCTGAGAGGGCAGGGGTCCCAGGTGGGCCCAGATGGGGGTCTGATGGGGAGGCCATGGTATCCAGAGAGTCAGGGCAAGTCAGAAAGAGGGACGAAAGAGGGATCAGTGGCGTTCAAAGAGGTGAAGTGGCAGCTTTCAGAGAAGGCAGCGGTCGAGGGTCAGAGCGGGTGGGCGGCAGGGCCCCACTCTCCAGGTGTTCCCCCTTCTTAGTATCCCCAGGAGGGGCCAGGGACCGGAAGAGGCACAGGACACTCACCATTTTGGGCCACCAGCTGCGCAAACATGCCCTGTTAAAAGTGGAAAGGAGGAAGGTGGATGGGGGTTCCCCGAGAAAATGGAGGTTCTGTCTCCACTCACTTCAGCTGTCAGGGTCCCCAGGGTCTGTGCAAACCTGAAGCCTACGCTTCCCTTCCCTTCCAACTAAAGAACACTGAGAACACACACACGAATACACACACAAACACACAAACACACCACAAACACACACGAACACACACACAAACACACGAACACACAAACACACGAACACACAAAAACACACGAACACACACAAACACACACAAATACACCACAAACACACACGAACACACACAAACCACAAACACCACAAACACAGAACACACACACAAACACACGAACACACACAAACACACCACAAACACACACGAACACAAACACACAAACACACCACAAACACACACACGAACACACCAGAAACACACGAACACACACACACACAAGAAACTGGTGGCTCAACCTGCCCCAAGGACAGACCTTGCGGGGATTCCCCCGGGGGTCTTGCAAGGGAGAGGGGGATACCTCAACGGTTGGGGATAAGGCTCTTTGGGAGTTAGCAAAGGAACTGGGGGTCTCCTTGGTGGTCCCAGATAAAGAGGAAGTGCCCCCCTCGGATCGGGGATGGAAAAGTTTCCCCCCAGGGATGCAGATCTTGTGAGGCTGCGGGGTAAAAAGAGGCGCCCTCTATGTCCTACATAGAGAAAGGAGGCTATGGAGGGTTGGAGAACCGCGGAGGGTCCCTCCCAGGGTGCAGATGGGGTGCCTTGGGAATGCGGAATGAAGAGGGGTGCCCCCACCCAGTGCCACATGGAGGAGGAAAGCCAGCCTTTCTCCGACCCGGGGTGCAGAAGACGTGTCCTTGGGGGGTTGAGGACGGTGGGGGTCTCCTCCTCCCGGCCTGGGGTGCTGATGGGGTCTCGTGGGGATGCGGAATGAAAGGGGTGCCCTCCCGTGCAAGACGGAGAAGGACAGCCCCTAGAGGTCCAAAAAGAAGTTGTGGGGGTCTCCTCTCCCCCGTCCGGGATACAGATAGGGTCTCGTAACGGGAGCAGGATAAAAGGGGTGCCCCCCGGGCTAGAAGAAGAAGGAGACCCTTGGGGGGGGTCCAAAAAGAACTGTTGGGCAGTCTCCTCCCCGCCCCCGGCCTGGGGTACTGATGAGGTCTCGTAGGGGTGAGCGATGAAAGGTGTGCCCCCTCGCCCCGCCTCGGTGCTAGATGGAGAATGGGAGTCCCCGTGAGTCTCCTCTCCCCGGCCGGGAGTGTAGAACAGGTGTCCCTGGGGGTGCGGGAGGGAGAAGGGAGTCCCACAGGGACGGTAGGGGTCTCCCGCGAGACCAGCTACCGAGGGTCGGGGCACGTCTCACCTGCCGCAGGTCCAAGAGGCCGGCGGGATTGTCGGGCGAAAGCTCGGGACCCTCGCGGAGTCTCGGGCTAGCCGCGGAGCCAGGCGAGGCCTGAACCCCGGACACGGCCCAGGGCCGGGCGAGGAAGACGGCGCAGGC
>NW_012115377.1:3895417-3898278 GCF_000951035.1 Colobus angolensis palliatus | reverse complement strand
GGCGGCCACGCCCCTCCGCCCGCGGCCACGCCCCTTCCCAGCCCAGAGCCTTTCCCCTTGCCCCCGTGACTCTGCGGAATTTTCTCCACTCGGATCTCTCTCCGCCTTTCGCTCTCCTTTGCGTTTCCGGCCTTCCAAGCTCGGCCCCAGGTTCTTTTCTGCCTGCTGTCTCTCCACTGCCCTGGTTCTCCCTCTCTGCCACTCTTTCCCGGTATCTCTGTGGGTCTCTTGCTGACTCAGTCTCCTTTGCTCTGTGTGTCTCCCCGTTAACGTCTTTCTCTCTCTCTCTCTCTCTCCCTGTCTCTGGCTCTTTTATGTATCTCTGTCTCTCTGTCTCTGACTCTCTCTGTCTCTGACTCTCCCTATCTCTGGCTCTGTTATCTCTGTCTCTCTCTGCTTCTGGCTCTGTTATCTCTCTCTGTATCTCTCTCTGTCTCTGCCTCTCCCTGTCTCTGGCTCCCTCTCTTTATGCGTCTCTGTGTCTCTCCCTGTCTCTGTATGTCTCTGGCTCTCACTCTGTCTCTCTGCCTGTTTCTCTCTGTCTCTGATTCCCTCTGTCTCTGACTCTGTCTCTCCCTGTCTCTCTCCTTTTCCTTCTTTGTCTCCTTCCCCTCCTCGCAGCACCCCCTAGCCTCCCATCACTAGGACTCCCCCAGGTTCCCCCACATCCAGTACTTCCTAAGAAGGGTCAGGCTTCAGCCAGGCCTCAACCACCCCCACTCCTGCAGCACCTGCCCCCAAGCCCCGACCCCCCGAATGGAACCCTGAGTGTCATGCTCAGCCCTCCTGCCCACCTTCCCCAGGATCCCTGGGCCTTCCCTGGCCTGCCCCCACCCACCCACTGGATGCTTCCTGGCAGGAGCCCCTCGGGACCCTGTAAGCAGAAGCTCGGAGAGTCCAGGTGGAGAAATTCCCCTTGCGAGAAAGGGACAGTGTTGAGCGAGTTGGAGGAAACTCACATTTCCCATCTGCTCTGGCCTGCTGGAGGCGGCCAATCCGGGGCTGGGAGGATGGGCCAAAAAGCAGTGAAAACTTGGCCCCAAAAGAGGAAGCACTCCCCGATGGAGAGGGACGTGACCCGGGGAAAGCCCTTGGCTGGTGTTGAAGTCCTGGTCTGCCCAGACCAGTGTGGGTCCACACTAGCCAACTCCCTTCCTGTCTCCCAGCCCCAGGGGAGATGGGAGGGTAGACCACGCCTTTTATTCCTCTGCTAGCAGGAGTCAACAGCCCATAAAATAAAGGGACTTGTTTTGTTTTCAGATACCAGCTCTGTTGCCCAGGCTGGAGTGCAGTGGCACGATCATAGCTCACTGCAGCCTCCAATCCTGGGTTCAAGCCATCCTCCTGTCTTAGCCTCCTGAATAGCTGGAACTACAGGCACATACCACCATGCCTACCAATTTTTTTTAATTTTTTACTTTTTTATAGAGACAGGGTCTTGCTAGGTTGCTCAGCTGGTCTCAAACTCCTGGACTCAAGCGTTGCTCCTCTCTTGGCCTCTCAGCGCTGTGAGTGCAGGCATGCATTACCGTGCCTAGTCATAAGGGAGACTTCTCACGCAACAGAACAAGCATCTTCCGATGTCAGCACCATGTCTGATCCTGTATTGGGCCTCCCTGGGGTATTACAGAGAAAACAATGATGATACTGGCTAGTGTTGAAGGAACATTACCAAATGCTAAACACTTCCTATATACGGTTTGGGTTCTCCACGTGTGAGGCCCAACCCAGCAACAGGGCCACTATCAATTAGTTATGCAAATTCTCTAGCACCCCGGCCTAAACCGCTGGAAACTCTCGGAGGGGGCGTCCTCCAGAAGATTCTGATGGCCCGTAAGTTTGAGAATGCCACTTGTGCCCACGTTTTTCCTTCGCAGCTGCTGTTCCTCGGCCTGGAACATTCTTTCCCCAGACCTGCAACTGCCAGACACCTTCTTACCACTCATGTCTCCCTATATACCATCCCTTCCGGGTCAAGGTGACAAACTGAACCAGCCTCTGCTTTCACTGTCTCCTGAAACTTCGCTGTAGTGACACTTAAGCAATTGTTCGTAAACCAGAAAAAAATTACAAGCCAGCAGAATGGAAAGGTGAGTTTCCTTAGATTTCCACCACCCCCAAGACTTACTTGTTGGTGAATCCCCTCAACCATGAACAACGTGGTGGATGGTGGCTAAAATACAGAAGTTTGCCATAGATAAATTTGTGGAAGGAGGCAGGACGCGGTGGCTCACGCCTGTAATCCCAGCACTTTGGGAGGCTGAGGCAGGTGGATCACCTGAGGTCAAGAGTTCAAGACCAGCCTGACCAACATGGTGAAACCCCATCTCTACTAAAAATACTAAAATTAGCCAGGCGTGATGGCAGGTGCCTGTAATCCCAGCTACTCAGGAGGCTAAGGCAAGAGAATTGCTTGCACCCGGGAGGTGGAGATTGCAGTGAGCCGAGATCGTGCCACTGCGCTCCAACCTAGGTGACAAAGTGAGACTCTTATCTCAAAAAAAAAAAAAGTGCGGAAGGGACATGAGCTCCTCTCCACTTTCCATAAGATAGAATCAGAGAAGGAATTTTTTGTTTTAAGATAGGTTCTCGGCCCAGACTGGTGGCTCACACCTGTAATCGCAGCACTTTGGGAGGCTGAAGCGGGTGGATCCCCTAAGTTCAGGAGTTCAAAACCAGCCTGGGCAACATGGTGAAGCCCTGTCTCTACTGAAAAAAAAAAAAACTACAAAAATTAGGTGGGTGTGATGGCGCATGCTTGTAGTTCCAGCTACTTGGGAGGCTAAGGCGGGAGAATCACTTGAACCCGGGAGGTGGAGGTCGCAGTGAGCCGAGATTGCACCACTGCACTCCAGCCTCGG
>NW_012115377.1:3889548-3889937 GCF_000951035.1 Colobus angolensis palliatus | reverse complement strand
TGTAATCCCAGCATTTTGGGAGGCCAAGGCAGGTGGATCACAAGGTCAAGAGATTGAGATCATCCTAGCTAACACGGTGAAAGCCCATCTCTACTAAAAATACAAAAAATTACCTGGGCATGGTGGTGCACGCTGTAGTCCCAGCTACTCGGGAGGCTGAAGCAGGAGAATTGCTGGAACCTGGGAGGCAGAGATCGCAGTAAGCCAAGATTGCGCCACTGCACTCCAGCCTGGCGACAGAGCAAAACTCCGTTTCAAAAAAAAAAAGACAGAAAGGAAAATGGGCTGGGCACCGTGGCTCATGCCTGTAATCCCAGCACTTTGGGAGGCCTAGGTGAGTGAATCACCTGAGGTCAGGAGTTCAAGACCAGCCTGGTCAACATGGTGAA
>NW_012115377.1:3884635-3886665 GCF_000951035.1 Colobus angolensis palliatus | reverse complement strand
AAAAAAAAAAAAGTAATTAACCAGGTATCGTGGCACACACCTGTGGTCCCAGCTACTCAGGGAGGCAGAGGTGGGAGGATCGCTTGACCTGGGGAGGCAGAGGTTGCGGTGAGCTATGGTTACACCACTGCACTCCAGCCTGGGCAAAAAAGAGCAAGACCTTGTCTTTAAAATAAAAACAAAAATAAAAAAAGAAAGACAGGCTGGGCGTAGGGGCTCACGCCTGTAATCCCAGCACTTTTGGAGGCTGAGGTGGGTGGATCACCTGAGGTCGGGCGATTGAGACCAACCTGACTAACACAGTGAAATCCCGTCTCTACTGAAAATACAAAAAAATTAGTTGGACGTGGTGGCACATGCCTGTAATCCCAGCTACTCAGGGGACTGAGGTAGGAGAATCGCTTGAATGCGCGAGGCAGAGGATGCAGTGAGCACAGATCGTGCGGCTGCACTCCAGCCTGGACAACAGAGCAAGACTCTGCCTCAAAAAAAAAAAAAAAAGAAAAAGAAAAAAGAGAGAGAGTGTGGGAGTTTTTGCTGTGTGATCTTGGGCAAACTGCTTCACTTCTCTGATTCAGCTGATTGTTCAGATGTGTTCAATGGAAATCATAGTGGATCTCAAAGAATGGTGGAAAGCTTGCTCTGTGCACTGTGCCGAGCACATAGTAAATGTTAGATAAAGGCAAGCTGTCATTGTGATGGTCACTGAATTTTCTCTACAGTTCTGTGGTACACCATCGTCCCTAAAACGTGGGCACAGAAATTGAAACTCCAGAAAGTGAGGTCTCTTGGCCAAGGTCTCACTGTGACCGGTCTGAACTCCAATCTGTGCTGGGGGGCTTGGCGGAGTTCTGAACAGGCGCCCCAGGGAAGGGAAACAAGACCTCAACGCCTGGGGAAGGCTCAGGCCGCAGTCAGGGAGCGCCATGACGTGCTGTGGTTGGGACATCTGAGCCAGGCGGCCCCGCCCACCGTGGAGACTCAACGTCACCCTCTTAGCACCTCACGTTTGCTGGAGTCACACCTCTTGTGCTCAGCTGTCTCCTCGAAGTAAGCGTGGGCTCTGGTTTTCCTCACCCACTGGGGAAGGGCCCCGGTCTCCACCCTCACCATCACTGGCCTTGAGGGAGGGATTGCACAGGAAGTAGTTGGAAGGGACAGCACCCCAGGCTGTGCCAGGGGGCCCCTCCTTCTTCTGCCTCTGAGGTTGAGTGAACAGACGCCTCCCCCATAAAGTCCACCTTGATTGTTTCCTAGCAAAAATCCTCTCCTCTCAGGGTCTCTGTAGTGTGTCTCCCATCACGTTGCCAGTGACTTCTTCGAGTGTTAACTTTTACCTGGCCTGGGTCCTCTGTCTACCCCAGGGCAGAGGTGAAGCCTCACAGAGCATTAGTGGTGTGAGCAGAGAAATTTGCATGAGTCAGACAGCTAGAGAGTGAGCTAGGGACCAGATAGAACTGAAGAAAAGAGGGAAGGAAAGTGTGGAGTGAAGTGGATCTTTTTTTTTTTTAAGATAGGGTCTCGCTCTGTTGGCCAGGCTGGAGTGCAGTGGCATAATCATGACTCACTGCAGCCTTGAACTCCCAGATCCTCCCACCTCAGCCTCCTGAGTAGCTGGGACTACAGGCACATGCCACCACACCCAGCTATTTCATTATTATTATTATTTCTTGTACAGATGGGGTCTCACTATGTTGCCCAGGCTGATCTGGAACTCCTGGGCTCAAGCGATCCTCCTGCCTCAGCCTCCCATGTATTAATAGCTGGGTCTAGGCCAGGTGCGGTGGCTCAAACCTGTAATCCCAGCACTTTGGGAGGCCGAGACGGGTGGATCACAAAGTCAGGAGATCGAGACCATCCTGGCTAACCCAGTGAAACCCCGTCTCTACTAAAAAAATACAAAAACACTAGCCGGGCAAGGTGGCGGGCGCTTGTAGTCCCAGCTACTCGGGAGGCTGAGGCAGGAGAATGGCGTAAACTCGGGAGGCGGAGCTTGCAGTGAGCTGAGATCCGGCCACTGCACTCCAGCC
>NW_012115377.1:3881263-3883732 GCF_000951035.1 Colobus angolensis palliatus | reverse complement strand
ACAAAAAATTAGCTGGGCACGGTGGCGGGTGCTTGTCATCCCAGCTACTTGGGAGGCTGAGGCAAGAGAATCGCTTGAACCCGCGAGGCAGAGGTTGCAGTGAGCCGAGATTGTGCCACTGCACTCCAGCCTCGGCATCAGAGCAAGACTCCATCTCAAAAAAAAAAAAAAGAGTCACAAGGTACATTCTCACTACGTCGCTCAGACAGGTCTGGAACTCCCGAAGTTGAAGAAATGACCACAACATTTCCTCAAGAGATCCTCCTGTCTCAGCCTCCCAGAGTGCTGGGATCAGAGGCAGGAACCACCACTCCCAGCTTGCGAGGTATGATTGTGCAAAGCAGTTGAGCTTTGTGAAGTTGGGGCACACACCCTGCCACTCTGGGACCGAGTGTCTCCGACGTGATACACAGTGTCTCCGCCGTGGACTCAGGAGGATGCATGCCAGCATGGGTGTGTTTCCAGTGGAACAGCACCATTTCCAGCGGAACAGCACCATAGCGTAGGATTCGACTCACTTGGCTTCAAATCCCAGCTCTGCCTCTGCTGGCTACATGACCTTGAAATCGCTCATCACTTTGTGCCTCAGTTTCCCCGTATGTGAAATGGGACTAACACCAGTGACCACCCTGTGGGACTGTTGTCCAGAATCAGGGAGCCAGAATAGTGCCTGGCATACAGCAGCTGCCCAGTAGAACCCGTCATCATTGCTGCCAGTGGGCTGAGAGTGCGGTGCCTCCACGTGACTGTGTACCACGGTTGATCTTGTCTGGGCAAAAAGGCAGGCCTGGCTGGGCGTGCTGGCTCACGCCTGTAATCCCAGCACTTTGGGAGGCTGAGGGGGGCGGATCACCCGAGCTCAGGAGTACAAAACCAGCCTGGGCAGTATAGCGAGACCCTGTCTCTACTAAAAATACAAAAATTAGTCAGCTGTGGTGGCAGGTACCTGTAGTCCCAGCTATTAAGGAAGCTGAGGTAAAAGAATCGCTTGAACCTGGGAAGCGGAGGTTGCAGTGAGCCAAGATTATATCGCTGCACTCCAGCCTAGAGATTCTGTCTCAAAAATAAAAAGAAAAAACAAATAAACAAAAAAGCTGGGTGCGGTCGCTTATGCCTGTAATGCCAGCACTTTGGGAGGCCGAGGTGGGCAGATCACAAGGTCAGGAGTTCAAGACCAGCCTGGCCAACATTGTGAAAGCCCATCTCTACTAAAAATACAAAAATTAGCTAGGCGTGGTGGTCCACACCTGTAATGCTAGCTACTTGGGAGTCTGAGGCAGGAGAATCACTTAAACCCGGAAGATAGAGGTTGCAGTGAGCCGAGATGATGCCATTGCACTCCAGCCTGAGTGACAGGGCAAGACTCCATCTTAAAAAAAAAAGGCCAGACACAGTAGCTTACTCCAGCCTGGCCAACATGGTGAAACCTTGTCTCTACTAAAAAGGCAAAAATTAGCCGGGCGTGATGGTGGGCACCTGTAATCCCAGCTACTCGGGAGGCTGAGGCACGAGAATCGCTTGAACCCAGGAGGCGGAGGTTGCAGTGAACCAAGATCATGCCACTGCACTCCAACCTGGGCGATAGAAAGAGACTCAGTCTCAAAACAAAACAAAAACAAAATAGAAACAATGGGCAGGCAGGAACATATGGTACAAAACTGTTGAGGATGGAAATAATCGCAATGGTCATCAGAAGGAAAACTGCCAGATTATTACTCACAGAATCAGTTAAAAATTAAGCGGTAAACATGTCTGAGTCATCTCTTGATAGAGATCTCCAAGGGCTAAGAGAACAAGGCACTTAGATTTGGCCTCCTCTATGCTTTCAAAGATTAAGGTTTTTAGTGTGAAATGGGCCCTACCCATCAGGTTGAGTCTCTGTCCTGTTTGAACTTTAGGTTGAACATTTGGCTTGATTATTTTATGTAATTGGTTTTTTGGGCAGATTGCTTACAAAACCTTTAAAGGAGCCTGGGCGGCCAGGCACGGTGGTTCACACGTGTAATCCCAGCACTTTGGGAGGCCAAGCTGGGCAGATCACAAAGTCAACAGATCGAGACCATCCTGGCCAACGTAATGAAACCCCGTCTCCACTAAAAATACAAAAATTAGCTGGGCGTGGTGTCGGGCGCCTGTAGTCGCAGCTACTCAGGAGGTTGCAGCAGGAGAATCGCTTGAACCTGGGAGGCGGAGGTTGCAGTGAGCCGAGATCATGCCACTGCCCTCCAGCCTGATGACAGAGTGAGACTCCATCTCAAAAAAAAAAGAGGCTGGGCACGGTGGCTCACACCTGTAATCCCTGCACTTTGGGAGGTTGAGGCAGGTGGATCACTTGAGGTCGGGAGTTCGAGACTAGCCTGGCCAACATGGGGAAACCCCGTCTCTACTAAAAATACAAAAATTAGCCAGGCATGGTGGTGTATGCCTGTAATCCCAGCTACTCGGGAGGCTGAGGCAGGAGAATGGCGT
>NW_012115377.1:3877143-3880756 GCF_000951035.1 Colobus angolensis palliatus | reverse complement strand
AAAAAAAAAAAAAAAAAAAATTTTTTCAGAAAGATATGCAAAAATTGAGGGTATTAGGGGTGAGAAGATGTGGACGTTTCATGGTATATGATTTTGCATGCTTGCATTTTCCATGGGGTAGTTTTGTTTGCTTTGTTTTATTCTTTTTGTTTTAACTTTAAGCACAGAATCGTGACCAGCTTTCACACACGCAGAAAGAAACCAGTGGCCAGAGCCATTTGGAGGAAGGAAACTTTTAGCACTTAGTGACATCAAAGGCAGGAAATGGTGTTTCCCTGCTAAGGGCAGTGGAAGGGGGAGTCAGGGATGGGGAAGACCCAGGCAGACTTGGGGCAGACCCAGGGACCCCTTCCAAGAGTGTGAAGAGGCAGCTCACGGTGCTGGGAAGTCAACCAACTACAGAAAGGGAATCCCAGCAGGGTAACCACCTGGAAAGGACTTTCCAACTCCCCTCCGGGAGGGGCACCATTAGACACACACAGACACCAAAACACAAAGGGCACCCCCATTCTGGACATACTCAATCACACAAACCAAGACAGACACACAGACACACCATGCAGACGTACACACAATCTCACACACACACACCTGGACACACAATCATAGATACACAACAACCATCAAAGCTAGCCACAGACCGGGTGCAGTGGCTCACACCTGTAATCCCAGCACCTTGGGATGACAAGGCAGGCGGATCACTTGAGGTCAGGAGTCCAAGACCAACCTGGGCAACATGGTGAAACCCAGTTTCCACCAAAAATACAAAAAAAAAAAAGAAAATTAGCCGGGCGTGGTGGTGGGCGCCTGTAGTCCCAGCTACTAAGGAGGCTGAGATGGGAGAATCACCTGAACCCGGGAGGTAGAGGTTGCAGTGAGCCAAGATCGTGCCGCTGCACTCCAGCCTGGATGACAGAGTAAAGATACATATATTCGGGGCATATAACCAAACACAGCAAGACTAGAACACACCAACACAGACACACCATCACACGCATACCAAAACAGACATGAAGAAATACAACACACACACATACACAGTTACACACTGAGACAGACCCCCAAAGACACAATCATAGATACACATGGCAGGCACCATGGCTAGCCATAGACATAACGCAAGAACACACGTTATGGGCATATACAATCACACACACAGAGGTCCAGGTCCAACCCTAAGACCATCCAAGTTCTGCCCCCCTCCCAGAGGAGTCCCCAAGGACTACTCCTCAGAACACCCAAGCTCCACCCTCTACCCACAGAGGACCACCCAAGATCCACCTCCGCCAGGGAACCCAGGACTCACCCCTCAGATCACCTAAGATCCATCCTCCCAGAGGAAACCCAGGCCCTTCCGTCTGGGGGCCGCCCCCTCCCTCCCCTGAGGAACGACTCTGGGCCCCTTTTCTCCGCAGCGATACCCAGCTTGGGCGGCGGGCGCCCCCTGGTGGACCTGGAGCCCCAGTCCACGGCTGCACGGAGCCGGGACCCAAGAGCCAAAGCGCGCGGGGGGTTTCGGACTGGGTGTATTCACTGCAGAGCCTGGGAAGGAAAGAGCGTGGAGAAGCGGGAGCGGGGAGAGGGGCGGCCGGAACTGGATCGGGCAGGGCATTGAGCGCGGGAACAGAACTTCGGAAGCAGGAATGTGTTGGAGGCCGTGGAACCGAAGACCTCTCACACCCGCACCCCAGCCAGCCCCGCGTCTCCACCCGGCAGGTGCGGCTCCCGGACCGCGGAAGACCCCAGAGGCGCATTCCCAACTAGGCACAGCGAGGGCAGGGTCGGGGCGGCTGGAGTGCTGAGGGTGAGAGGTCTTCAGTCCCACGGCCGTCTCCTAGTCATGGCTCTCAGCCTGGAAGTGACCGCCAAGAAATCTCCCGAGACCGGGAATGCCCAGCGCTCAGCCTGGATGATCACCAGCACCAACGTGGCTTTGGCTCGCGGGTCCAAGAGAAAGATGTGCCCGCCTCTTCCACGACTGACCCCTGTCAGTTTCCCGAAACCCCACTCCGCTGTCATCCTCCTCCCAACTCCCTAGCTTCTCCCTAGACCCCGCCCGCGTACCCATCCTTTTGCCTCTCAGGCTCTGCCCACCCCTCAGTCCTTCCGACTTTCCTGTCATTCTCTCGAGGACCGCCCACTTCCCCAGCAATCAGACTCCCAGGCCCAGCCCACCCCTCACTTCCTCTACCCTACTGTCATTCTCCCTAGACTCCGCCCACTTCATCTGTCATTTGCCTCCCAGCCCTTGCTCACTCCTTAGTACCCCCCACTCCCCTGTCATTCTCCCCAGGCCTCGCCCACTTCCCCTGCCGTCCGCTCCAGGCCCTCCCCACGCCACAGTTTCTCCCAACATTATCTCCAGGCCCCGCCCACTTCCCCTGTCATCAGCCTCTTAGGCCCTGCCCACTCCTCAGTCCCTAACACCTCCCTGTCATTCTCCCAGGCCCCGCCCATTTCCCAATCATTAGTGGCCTGGGAATAGGGCCAGGAGACTCTTCTTGCCCCATTCCGTTTCCTGCTTTTTTGTTTGTTTGTTTGTTTTTTGGAGATGGAGTTTCGCTCCTGTCGTCCAGGCTGCAGTGCAATGGCGCGATCTCGGCTCACTGCAACCTCCGACTCCCGGGTTCAAGTGATTCTCCTGCCTCAGCCTCTCGAGTTGCTGGGATTACAGGCATGCGCCACCATACCCATCTAAATTTTTTTTTGTATTATTAATAAGTAGAGAGGGGTTTCACCATGTTGGTCAGGCTGGTCTCGAACTCCTGACCTCAGGTGATTCACTCACCTCGGCCTCCTAAAATTCTGGGATTACAGGCATGAGCCACCGCGCCTGGCACTTTTCTGCTTTTCTTAGTCCATACCACCCTCTCCTCAGGCTCGGCCCCTCTACCCCTTTGAGAGTTTGTTCCATCTCAAACCCTCGCCCCTTTTCTGGGTACCGCCTTTCCGGAGCCCTGCACCCTCTTCCCGCTCCAGGTTTTCAAGCCATGCTCATCCCTCGCCAATTTCGCTGGGACTTGCAGCCGCCTGAGGGTCTCTGCCCCCTGATTCCTTTAGGCCTCATCCCTTTCGTTCTGCCCTCCAAACATGCAGGCTCTGCCCTCACCCATAATCCCCATGTACATCCACCAAGACCCCGCCCCAGACCTGCCACGCCCCTGGTGTGGGGTGGGAGCTGTGTCCTAAATCACTAACAGGAGATATGGAGACCTCGGTTTCTCCGCCCCACCCTTCCTCCATGAGGCCTAGTCTGAGTGGGCAAACCCATCCCAACGCTCTCTGCTCCCCCGAAGTGAATAAGGTCACCACATGGGATCATGGCCCCACCCCAGCAGGAATCCTTTCTCAGCGCCCGTGACCTGGGGACTCGAACAGGACGCCCCCCCAGCCACTCCACTGTCACCAGAGCTCCGGCACCACCAAGATGTTGGATGCAGCTGGACACAGTGGCTCACGCCTGTAATCCCAGCACTTTGGGAGTCCAAGGAGGGTGGATCACCTGAGGTCAGGAGTTCCAGACCAGCCTGGCCAATGTGGTGAAACCTGTCTCTACTAAAATTACAAAAAGCTAGCCGGGCATGGTGGCACATGCCTGTAATCCCAGCTACTC
>NW_012115377.1:3876117-3876449 GCF_000951035.1 Colobus angolensis palliatus | reverse complement strand
GGGGCGTCTGGGTCAATGTGTATTTGAGTGAATGACAGAAAAAACTCCCTACAGTGTGGCTTTTGTGTCCAAAGCACCCCTGTGTGTTGCCAGCTCCCTGGGTCTGTGTGCTGCCTTTTTTTTTTTTTTTTTGAGTTGTATATCCAGGTCTGTCTATAGGGCTGTGCGGGTGCATTGAATATCTCTGTGTTATGTTTGATTGCATGTTTGTAGTACGTGTGTACCCGAGTCTGTACTGTGTTTTTTGTTTTTTGGGGTTTTTTATGGAGACAGTCTTGCTCTGTCGCCCAGGCTGGAGTGCAACAGCACAATCTTGGCTCACTACAACCTCC
>NW_012115377.1:3868049-3869467 GCF_000951035.1 Colobus angolensis palliatus | reverse complement strand
GCTAATTTTTTTGTATTTTTAGTAGAGACGGGGTTTCACCGTGTTGTCCAGGATGGTCTCGATCTCCTGACCTCGTGATCCGCCCATCTTGGCTTCCCATAGTGCTGGAATTACAGGCATGAGCCACCACGCCTGGCCCTTGTTTTTTGTTTTTTGAGATGGACTTTCCCTCTTATCGCCCAGGCTGGAGTGCAATGGTGTGATCTTGGCTCACTGCAACCTCCACCTGCCTCAAGTGATTCTCCTGCCTCAGTCTCCCAAGTTGCTGAGATTACAGGCATGTGCCACCAGGCCTGGCTAATTATTTATATTTTTAGTAGAGACAGACTTTCATCATGTTAGCCATGCTGGTCTTGAACTCTTGACCTCAGATGATTCACCAGCCTCAGTCTCCCAAAATGCTGGGATTACTGGCATGAGCCACCGCGCCCAGCCCGAAGGGTGACTGAATAGAATGGGAGGCAGGTTTGCCCTAAGCAGTTCCCAGCTTGACTTTTTCCTTTAGTGATTTGGGAGCCCCAATATTGATTTTTCTTTCACAACCAGAACCTGCAGCCGAGCTTGCCGGCCTTCAAGGGCAAAACCTACATGGTCATGGTTTAAGAGCAGCTGGGCACCTTCATCTCTGGTGACATGGCCAGCTCCTCCCTGACCAGAATCTCCAAGATGACCCTGGAGAGCCTGCAGCCCCACTTTCTGACCATGTGCCTGCCAGATCCAGCCTCCTTAAACTGTGAGAGCAGCTGCACGCCAGCTACACCTGCACCAGGCACCCCAGACGAGGTCCTCACTGCCAGGCAACGGGGTGGGTAGGGAGAAGGAGTTCAGTAAGTGTCCCCTCCCCATCCCAGCCCCAGTCCTAGCTAATCTCAACCCTCCTCCCTCCCCATCTCCCAGGAAATCCTTCTATTTCTTTTTTTTTTTTCCTTTTGAGATGGAGTCTTGCTGTGTCTCTCAGGCTGGAGTACAGTGGCGCAATCTTGGCTCATTGCAACTTCCCCTGCCCGGGTTCAGACTATTCTCCCACCTCAGCCTCCTGAGTAGCTGGGACTACAGGTGCCTGCCACCATGCCCAGCTAATTTTTTGCATTTTTAGTAGAGACGGGGTTTCACTGTGTTGGCCAAGCTGGTCTCGAACTCCTGACCTCAGATGATCCACCCACCTTGCCCTCCCAAAGTGCTGGGATTACAGACATGAGCCACCACGCCTGGCTCAGGAAATCCTTCTGATTTACTTATTTAATTATTTTAAATTAGAGACAGAGTCTAACTTTGTTGCCCAGGCTGGTCTTGAACTCCTGGCCTCAAGCGATCTTCCCTGCTTGGCCTCTTAAAGTGCTGGGATTACCAGCCTGAACCACTAGGAAATCCTTATATTCTGAACACGCCTTCTTCGGGATGTACTGCATTGTGTATCT
>NW_012115377.1:3864847-3866504 GCF_000951035.1 Colobus angolensis palliatus | reverse complement strand
GTCTCAAATAAATAAATAAATAAATAAATAAATAAAAGCAGGGTCTTTGGACCTGGAATGCGGGGCTTTTTTGACTCTATTCCCAGCCTCAACAGTATGGGACACTCGGATGAGATACTCAACTTCCTTGGGCCTCCATTTTCTCATCTGTAGAATGGGCACACAAACAGCAACTACCTCCCTAGGTTGTGGTTTCATCAGCTAAAAATATAAAAAAGCTGGCTGGGTGCCACGGCTCATGCTTGTAATGCCAGCACATTGGGAGACCAGCCTGGCCAACATGGCGAAGCCCCTTCTCTATTAAAAATACAAAAATTAGCGGAGTGTGGTGGTGGGTCCCGGTAGTTCCAGCTACTCAGGAGGCTGAGGCAGGAGAACCACTTGAACCCAGGAGGTGGAGGCTGTGATGAGCCGAGATCAGGCCACTGCACTCCAGGCTGGGCGACACAGTGAGACTCTGTCTCAAAAAGTTAATAAATAAGTAAAATATAAACAAGGCCAGGTGCAATGGCTCATGCCTGTAATCCCAGCACAGGGAGGCCGAGGCGGAGGTTGCGATGAGCTGAGATCGGGCCACTGCACTGCAGCCTGGGAGACAGAGTGAGACTCTACCTAAAAAAAAAATTATACACACACACACACACACACACACAAGATGATACACAGCAAGCACTTGAAAACAAGATTTGGCCATAGATCTGGTCTGCACAGCACTATTATTATTAATAATAGGCAGAGTGGGCTCTCTCTGTCCCCTCGGGGTAGATGAGGAGTTGGGGTGTATGTCAACAATGTCTTGATGCACGCAGAGAGGATGGAAATGTTCCCCCAGCTCCAGATGACAGGCAGATCACACCAACTAGGAAGCAGGCCTTTTCCTGGTTTTGTGGACCTCAGAAAGAGAGATCAATGCTTTTTTTTTTCTTTTTAGAGAGATGGTCTCTCTGTCACCCAGGCTAGAGTGCAGTGGTGCAGTCTTGGCTCACTGTAACCTCTGCCTTCTGGGTTCAAGTGATTCTCGTGCCTCAGCCTCCTGAGTAGCTGGGACTACAAGTGTGCGCACCATCATGCCCAGCTAATTTTTGTATTTTTGGTAAAGACAGGAGTTTCGCCATGTGGGCCAGGGCAGCCTTAAACTCCTGGGCTCCAGTGATCCACACGCCTCAGTCTCCCAAAGTGCTGGGATTACAGGCATGAGCCACCACGCCCAGCCCACATCACTGCTTCTAAAGCTGGAAGAATCTTCAAACTTTCAGATATTCATGAGAAAGATAAAAAGCACAGGGGCTGCAGCCGAGCACGGTGGCTCACACTTGTAATCTCAGCACTTTGGGAGGCCGAGGCTAGTGGATCACCTGAGGTTGGGAGTTCGAAACCACCCCGACCAACATGGAGAAACCCCATCTCTACTAAAAATACAAAATTAGCCAGGTATGGTGGCACAAGCCTATAATCCCAGCTACTCAGGAAGGCTGAGGCAGGAGAATCACTTGAACCCGGGAGGCAGAGGTTGCAGTGAGCTGGAGATCGCACCATTGCACTCCAGCCTGGGCAACAAGAGCGAAACTCTGTCTCGAAAAAAATCAAATAAAATAAAATAAAAAATAGATTTATAGGATCCATTGAAGAAAGTTTGTTTTAAAGCTCAAAGCAACCT
>NW_012115377.1:3862897-3863507 GCF_000951035.1 Colobus angolensis palliatus | reverse complement strand
GCTGAGGCAGGAGAATGGCGTAAACCCGGGAGGCGGAGCTTGCAGTGAACTGAGATCTGGCCACTGCACTCCAGCCTGGGCGACAGAGCCAGACTATGTCTCAAAAAAAAAAAGAACCTTCTTAAGGGTGGGGGAGATGACAAAGTACATGGATCAGTTAGGGTGGGGCAGAAACAAATCACAATGGTGGAATGTCATCAGTTAAGGCTATTTTCACTTTTTTTGTGGATCTTCAGTTGCTTCAAGCCATCTGGATGGATACGTGCAGGTCACTGGGGATATGATGGCTTAGCTTGGGCTCAGAGGCCTGACAGGCAGGAGGATCACTTGAGCCCAGGAGTTTGAGACCAGCCTGGGCAACTCAGCAAGACCCCATCTCTACAAAAATGCAAAAATTAGCTGGGCATGGTGGTGCCCACCTGTAGTCCCAGCTACTCGGGAGGCTGAGGTGGGAGGATCACCAGAGCCTGGGAGGTCAAGGCTGCAGTGAGATATGATCACACCACTGTACTCCAGCCTGTGCAACAGGGTGAAACTGTCTCAAAAAAAAAAAAAAAGTGGTGACCGAGTGCAGTGGCTCACGCCTGTAATCCCAGCACTTTGGGAGGGC
>NW_012115377.1:3859755-3862812 GCF_000951035.1 Colobus angolensis palliatus | reverse complement strand
TCAAAAAAAAAAAAAATGGCCTTGCTAAAGAAATAAAAACATACACACACACATACTAACTGAGTTGGGGGAGAGAGACTATATAAGTCACAGAAGCTAAGGGATCACCCCATCAAACCCATATAAGGTCTAGCCCCCCTGAAATTTATTCTGGCATCTAGTGTGAGCAAAGGGGCTAACACAAATTTCCCCCGAAATCATTAACACAGGATTTCTCAGCCTCAACCCTGTTGACATTGGCCCCGCATCATTCTCTGGGGTGGGGCCGTCCTGTGCACTGAAGGGCTTTCAGCAGCACCTCTGGCCTCCACCCACTAGATGCCAGTAGTGCACACAGTCTCACACACACACACCCGCCTCCATCTGGGTATGACAACCAAAAACATCTTCAGATAGTGCCAAGTGTCCCCTGGGAGGGCAACATCACCACCCCCCGTGCCCCCCGCCCCTACACATGCACACACACACACTGTTGAGAACCACTAGTCAAATTTAGTGGTCATTGGGCAGGGCACAATGGCTTACACGTGTAACCCCAGCACTTTGGGAGGCTGAGGTGGGAGGATCACTTGAGCTCAGGCGTTGGAGACCAGCCTGGGCAACACAGCAAGACACCATCTCTACAAAAAAATACAAAAATTAGCCAAGCATGGTGGTGCATGTCTGTAGTCCCAGCTACTTGAGAGGCTGAGGTGGGAGAACCACTTGAGCCCAGGAGTTTGAGGCTGCAGTGAGCCATGACCATGCCACTGCACTCCAGCCTGGATGACAGGGCAAGACCCTGTCTCAAAAAGCAAACAAACAAACAAAAAAAATTTGCCAGGTGCAGTGGCTCACACCTGTAATCGCAGCACTTTGGGAGGTCGAGGTGGGCGGATCACTTGAGGTCAGGAGTTCAAGACCAGCCTGGCCAACATGGTGAAACCCCATCTCTACTAAAAATACAAAAATTAGCCGGGCGTGGTGGTGCGTGCCTGTAATCCCAGCTACTGGGGCAGCTGAGGAGGGAGGATCTCTTGAGCCCAGGAGTTTGAGGCTGCAGTGAGCCATGACCATGCCACTGCACTCCAGCCTGGATGACAGGGCAAGACCCTGTCTCAAAAAGCAAACAAACAAACAAAAAAAATTTGCCAGGTGCAGTGGCTCACACCTGTAATTGCAGCACTTTGGGAGTCCAAGGCGGGCAGATCACGAGGTCAGGAGTTCGAGACCAGCCTGGCCAACATGGTGAAACCCCGTCTCTACTAAAAATACAAAAATTAGCTGGGCATGGTGGTGCGTGCCTATAATCCCAGCTACTGGGGCAGCTGAGCCAGGAGAATGGCTTGAACCCAGGAGGCTGAGGTTGCAGTGAGCCGAGATGGCACCACTGCACTCCAGCGTGGTGATAGAACAAGACTCTGTCTCAAAAAAAAAAAAAAATTAGTGGCTATGGCAAATGTGAGGTCTCAACCACATGGCCAAGATGGCTTACCCCACCCCCCACCAGCAATACACCAAAGTCCTTGAGTGGGGAAGTCAAGGACGGAAGGTGAGGAGGAGACTTCCTGGGAGGGTGGGACTGGAGGTTGTCCAAGGAAGCAGCCCCAGGAGGCCTGACCTTCACAGGAGAGGCAGCACAGGAAGTCCAGTCCAGCCTCTGATAATAGTTAGACTCGTGAAAGATACAATTTATTGTTGACTCTGCGGGAGGGGAGACTAGCACTATGTTCTTAACTGGGTCTTGCATCATCAGACCCTGGAGGGTGGGCCTTCTTCACCACCCCAACTTGCAAATGTGAAATTCAGACACAGAGAGGAGCACCAGGGCAAGGTCATATACCTAACGTTACAGGAAATGCAGAGGAAGGGCATATGGTGTGTCATAGATTAGAATACTGAACACTGGAATAAAATATAATTCCAGTCTCACGCCTGGAATCCCAGCACTTTGGGAGGCCGAGGTGGGAGGATCCCTTGAGCTCAGGAGTGGGAGACCAGCCTGGACAACATAGCAAGACCCCATCTCTACAAAAAATCTTGAAAATTAGCCAGGCGTGATGGCGTGCACCTGCAGTCCCAGCTATTTGGGAGGCTGAGGCGAGGGGATTGCTTGAGTCCAGGACATTGAGGCTGCAGTGAGCTCTAAGCATGTCACTGCACCACAGCCTAGGGGACAGAGCAAGACCTGTCTCAAAATAAATAAATAAATAAATATATATATATATATATGCCGGGCGCAGTGGCTCACGCCTGTAATCCCAGCACTTTGGGAGGCAGAGATGGGCAGATGGCCTGAGGTCAGGAGTTTGAGATCAGCCTGACCAACATAGAGAAACCTTGTCTCTACTAAAAATACAAAAAAATTAGCCGGGCGTGGTGGCACATGCCTGTAATCCCAGCTACTCGGGAGGCTGAGGCAGGAGAATCGCTTGAACCTGGGAGGCAGAGGTTGCAGAGAGCCGAGATCGCGCCATTGCACTCCAGCCTGGGCACCAAGAGTGAAACTCCATCTCAAAGAAAAAAAAACAGAAAAAGGATATAGATATAGATATAGATATAGATATAGATATAGATATATTATAATATTGGAGAGGAGTGGTGTTATTTTGGGAGAGCTAGGCAGCCCTGGCGACTCACTATCCCCTCCCAATATGTAACCCAGCTGTCTTACTCCTCCACTTTCCTCCTTAGGCCAGGCTGGGGGTGACCCACCTGTGACGAGCTCAATGCCCAGTAGAGGTGTACCGGGGAGCCCACCAGCATCTGCACCCAGTCATGGGAGGAAAATCGTGGTTTTACTATGCAGCTTCAGGACAAGCCCTCCGGGAACCAACCTGCAAACCATATCGCCGCTCCGGAGCCCCCAGCCCAGCCCCACTGGGAGGGCTCGCGGTTAATGCAAGGATTCTGGCGAATGCGGTCTAAATAGAATGAGAAGAGGGACTGCGGACCGAGAAACTGAGGCAAGGCCTGGGGCAGGAGGGTGGAGGCTAAGGGGGAGGGGCAGGACTTCTCAGATGCCTGTTTACCAGGCGCTCCCCTCCCTTCCTCCGCCCAATTTCTGCGGGTGGTCAA
>NW_012115377.1:3858051-3859705 GCF_000951035.1 Colobus angolensis palliatus | reverse complement strand
ATCGGGGCCAAGGTGCGCGGGGGACGGGGCTCGGGGAGGAAGCAGCGACCCCGGGGAGCGGCGCGGGGTCGGTTCCCGGAGCACCCCCCAACCTGGGAGCCTTTGGAGAGGAATGAGGTCCCCAGGAGGCCAGCGCGCCCCAGGGGCCGTGGGGGAAGGGTCGCGGGGTGGGGGTGGCAGGGCCAGGCTGGGAACAAAGAGGCTGCGGAGAGTGGGAGCCAGCCTTCTGTCCGCCTGTCACAGCTGGGCCCACAGCTGGGCCACTGTCCCCTCCTCACGCACAAAGAACCCCCATGCCTCCCCCGGGCTGCAGCCTGGGTGCGTTGGCACCAGCCGGCCCCGCTGGGTGCTGACTCGGCTGCACCCCGCCCCCAACCGCTCCTTCTTGCTGCCTCATCCTCGCCCCGACACCATGCCTCTAGGTCCCGCGTTCACCTTGCTAGGGGAGAGGTGGCAGCTAAGGAGGTAGTTGGGGGCTGGCGGTACTCTTCCGCCTGGCCACCGGCTTCCCCTCTCTCAACTCTTCGACCACCTCTCTCTCTAGTTTTGGGAGGTTATCAGTGATGAACATGGCATCGACCCCACAGGCACATACCATGGGGACAGTGACCTGCAACTGGAGAGGATCAACGTGTACTACAATGAGGCCACAGGTAGGGCGAAGGAGGCACCTTCCAGGTGGGGAGGGGCAGCTGGGAGGGAACAGGATGCTACCGGGCGCCTGTGGTTCCTGGCACGCAGCAAACTGCCCTCCATCTGTTTCCCTGCAGGAGGGAATTATGTCCCCAGAGCGGTGCTGGTGGACCTGGAACCTGGCACCATGGACTCCGTCCGTTCCGGCCCCTTCGGTCAGATCTTTCGGCCGGACAACTTCGTGTTTGGTGAGTCCCCCCAGCAGGGAGCAGAGACTGGAAAACCTCCTTATTCCTGCTAACACCACTGAGTCAACAGCCACCACCGGAGCCCACAGACCAGAGAGGGGTTGGACAGGGCACCAGCCACCAGCCCTGCATCCAAGGCTGTGATGGGGGATGCTCGGGCCACTGTGAGAGCCCTGGAGAGGGTGGGTACAGAGAGGGGTTCAGGGAAGGCTTCCTGGAGGAGGTGGCATTTTAATTCAACAGTCTGAACCGGAACCAGACTGCCTGGGTGCACATGCCAATTCTGCCACTTCATGCATTCAACAAATGGTGAGCACTTACTGCATACCAGGCCCTGTTCTAGTAGTTGGAGACACAGGGAAGAATCAAATAGACAGAGCTCCCTCTCTGCCCCAGTGCAGCTCACGTTCTGGTGGAAGGTGATAGGCCACAAAGGAGATAAATAAGTAAAGCTCGGTCAGGGGTTGATTCAGATGGATAACTTAGGATGGGCTCCTCAGCCTTTCTGGGCCTCAAAATCCTCGTTTTTTGTTTTTTTTATTTTTTTCAGACAAGGTCTGTCTGTCCTGCTGGCACCCAGGCTAGAGTGCAGTGGCATGATCGCGGCTCACTGTCACCTCCACCTCCGGGCACACGTGGTCCTCTTGCCTCAGTCTCCCAAGTAACTGGGACTACAGCGCACCACCACATCCAGCTAATTTTTTAGTCTTTGTAGAGAGGTGGGTCTCTGTGTTGCCCAGGCTAGTCTCAAACTCCTGGACTCAAACGATCTA
>NW_012115377.1:3851256-3857216 GCF_000951035.1 Colobus angolensis palliatus | reverse complement strand
CATTGTTTTCATTACTATCTGCAGTCTAGAATGTGAGTAGGATTTGGACTAGCCAAAGGGCATTGAAGGGAGGAAAGATGGAACAGCATATGTGAAGACAGTGAGGCGTCCACACCCTGGGACAATCCTTCCAGGGAAGCTTTCCTGGCTCCAGCTGGCTGCATGTCCCTACCCTGGCCTCAGGCCCTGGCTCCACCCGCCTCCAATACTCCCAGCATCTAAGATGTGCAAAGTGCAGGACCTGTCCTACCTCTCTGAATCTTTTCCTCAACTTCGCCTCTTGCTTCCATTTTACAGGTGAGAAAACAGGCACAGAGACAATAGGTCACATGCAGAAAGTCACACCGCAAGCCCGTGAGGCTGCCAGGAGCCAGAGGGTCTGACTACTAGGTCCACATTTTGTTTTGTTTTGTTTTTTGAGACGGAGTCTCCGTTGCCCAGGCTGGAGTGGGCAGTGGGAGTGCAGTGACATAACCTCCACCTTCCCAATTCAAGCGATTCTCCTGCCTCCCGAGTAGCTGGGACTACAGGCACGTGCCACCACACCTAGCTAATTTTTTGTATTTTTAATAGAGACGGGGTTTCACCATGTTGGCCAGGCTAGTCTCGAACACCTGACCTCAGGTGATCCGCCTGCCTCTGCTTCCCAAAGTGCTGGGATTACAGCCGTGAGCAATCGCGCCCGGTCTGAGTCCACACTTTTAATGCTCCTCCCACCCCCTGGCCACCCAGAGACCATAGATTCTCTTGGCCCAACTGCAAGCCCTCTGT
The DNA here is from genome assembly GCF_000951035.1 of Colobus angolensis palliatus. Classification (NCBI taxonomy): domain Eukaryota; kingdom Metazoa; phylum Chordata; class Mammalia; order Primates; family Cercopithecidae; genus Colobus; species Colobus angolensis. Next base: position 3,856,445 of record NW_012115377.1, on the reverse strand, counting down.
GGTCCTCCTGAAATCACTCACACCCTTTGGCCAATCTCATTTCATCTTGATTTCCCCCAGCCATTTCCCAAGGACCTATTATGGGTCACGGTCACAGAACTGCATCATTATGTTTTGAAATCTTCCAGCAGATCAGAGAGGGAAAGTCACTCGTCCAAGGTCACACAGTTTGTCTTGTCAGTCCCGAGAAGCTGGAGTCAAAACCACCAGGCTGGGGAGGAGGAGGGTGGGGGTGACCAGTGATGGCTTCTCTGAGGATGTGGCATTGAGCTGAGACCTGAAGGAGGTGAGGAAAAAGTCTTGTGAATACCTGGTGGGAAAGCCTAGGCAGCTGGAGCAACTAGTGCAAAGGCCCCAGGGCAGGACCACACCTGGAAAGTTGGAGAAACAACTTTGGCTGAAGCAGAGGGAGGGGATGGGACAGGTCCGGCAGGGCCTTGCGGCCTGCAGGGAGGATTTGGGCTTTGACCCCAAGGCAGGTGGGAGCCCTGGAGGGCTGTAGGCAGAGGAGGGACAGGACTTAACTCAGGTGCTCTCAGGTGTCATCTTGTGGGTACTGTGGAAAGGACAGACTGGGGGATGAGGATAGGAGCCAGGGGACCAGGACAGAGGGAACTGAACTTATCCAGGAGGGCAATGCTGGAGCTGAACCAAGGTGGAGACAGACAAGGGGTGAAAGAAAACGTTAGCTGTTCACAGTAATACTGGCCAATATTGTTTTTTTTTCTTTCGAGACGGAGTCTCACTCTGTCGCCCAGGCTGGAGTCCAATGGCGCTATCTCAGCTCACTGCAAGCTCCACCTTCCAGGTTCACGCCATTCTCCTGCCTCAGCCTCCCAAGTAGCTGGGACTACAGGCGCCCGCCACCACATCCGGCTAATTTTTTTCTGTTGTTAGTAGAGACGCGGTTTTACGTGTTAGCCAGGATGGTCTCGATCTCCTGACCTCACGATCCGCCAGCCTCGGCCTCCCAAAGTGCTGGGATTACAGGCGTGAGCCACCGCGCCCGGCCAATATTCTAATACTGATTCTTTTCCTCGTGGAGCTTGCATTCCACGGTGAGCTTACAGACAACATGATTAACAAGAAAACACAGGCCAAGTATGGTGGCTCATGCCTGTAATCCCAGCACTTTAGGAGGCCATGGCAGGTGGATTTCTCCAGCTCAAGAGTTGAAGACCAGCCTGGGAAACGTGACGAAACCCCACCTCTACAAAAAACTAAAAATAAAAAAATTAGCCAGATCTGGTAGCATAAGCCTGTAGTCCCAGCTACTCAGAAGACTGAGGCAGGAGATCACTTGAACCTGGGAGGTCAAGGCTGCCATGAGCCACGATTGCACCACTGTACTCCAGCCTGGGCAGCACACCAAGACCTTGCCTGGAAATGATAATAATAATGTTAATTATTAATCTTTTTATTGTTTACTTATTTTAGAGACAGGGTCTTGCTCTGGCTGCCAGGCTGGAATGCAGTGGTATGATCATAGCTCACTACAGCCTCCAACTCCTGGGCTCAAGCAATCACCCACCTCAGCCTCCCTAGTTACTGGTACTATAGACGTGCCACCTCCATGACTGGCTAATCTGTATGTGTATATATATATATTTTTTAGAGACAGGGTCTCACTATGTTGCCCAGGCTAGTCTTGAACTGCTGAACTCAAGCAAAGCAATCCTCCCCCCTCGGCCTCCCAAAGTGTTGGGATTATAGGCTTGAGCCACCGTGCCCAGTCTTGGTTTTTTGTTTTTGTTTGTTTGTTTGTTTGTTTTGGTGGTGGGGGCAGGAGGGTGTTTTGTGTGTGTGTGTTTTTGAGATGGAGTCTCACTCCGTCGCCCAGGCTGGAGTGCCGTGGCTCGATCTTGGCTCACCGCAGCCTCCTCCCAGGTTCAAGCGTTTCTCTTGCCTCAGCCTCCCGAGTAGCTGGGACTACAGGCCCCTGCCACAATGCCTGGCTAATTGTTATTATTTTTGATAGCTACTGGTATTCAACTACTAGAATACTAGTAGTAGGAATACAACTACTAGTATTCCTCCAGGTGGTGGAGAGACAGGGTCGAGGGTGGGGGCTCCCCATAACTGCCTGCGCTTTGTCCCCTCCCCTTCCCTCTCCAGGCCAATCCGGAGCCGGCAACAACTGGGCAAAGGGGCACTACACGGAGGGCGCGGAGCTGGTGGACGCTGTCCTGGATGTAGTCCGGAAGGAGGCCGAGAGCTGCGACTGCCTTCAGGGCTTCCAGCTGACCCATTCGCTGGGAGGTGGCACGGGGTCTGGGATGGGCACGCTGCTCATTAGTAAGATCCGCGAGGAGTTCCCGGACCGCATCATGAACACCTTCAGCGTGGTGCCCTCGCCCAAAGTGTCGGACACGGTGGTGGAGCCCTACAACGCCACGCTGTCCGTGCACCAGCTGGTGGAGAATACGGATGAGACCTACTGCATCGACAACGAGGCGCTCTACGACATCTGCTTCCGCACCCTCAAGCTGACCACCCCCACCTACGGGGACCTCAACCACCTGGTGTCGGCCACCATGAGCGGGGTCACCACCTGCCTGCGCTTCCCGGGCCAGCTGAACGCCGACCTGCGCAAGCTGGCCGTCAACATGGTCCCCTTTCCTCGCCTGCACTTCTTCATGCCCGGCTTCGCGCCCCTGACCAGCCGGGGCAGCCAGCAGTACCGGGCCCTGACGGTGCCTGAGCTCACCCAGCAGATGTTCGATGCCAAGAACATGATGGCCGCGTGCGATCCGCGCCACGGCCGCTACCTGACCGTGGCCGCTGTGTTCCGGGGCCGCATGTCCATGAAGGAGGTGGACGAGCAGATGCTGAGCGTGCAGAGCAAGAACAGCAGCTATTTCGTGGAGTGGATTCCTAACAACGTGAAGACGGCCGTGTGCGACATCCCGCCCCGCGGCCTGAAGATGGCCGCCACCTTCATCGGCAACAGCACGGCCATCCAGGAGCTATTCAAGCGCATCTCCGAGCAGTTCACGGCCATGTTCCGGCGCAAGGCCTTCCTGCACTGGTACACAGGCGAGGGCATGGACGAGATGGAGTTCACCGAGGCCGAGAGCAATATGAATGACCTGGTATCTGAGTACCAGCAGTACCAGGATGCCACGGCGGAAGAGGGCGAGTTCGAGGAGGAGGCGGAGGAGGAGGTGGCCTAGGCTGCTCCCATCGCTTCCCGTCTTTCCCCTTGAGGCTTCTGACCTTTGACCCCCCAGACCCCCCACCTCTGACCCCTGGAGCCCCACTTTCCCTCCAAGCCTGACTCCCCCCAACCCTAAGACTTGGCCCTGACCCTAACAATACCTTTGGAGCTCGCTTTACTTCTGGCTACTTCATCTCCAACCCTGGCTCCCCTTTGACCCTTAGCCCTAATTTATCTTTGACCCTCTTGAGCTCTTCCAACCTTGACATTCCCAGGAGGAGCCCCACTTCACCCTTCTGACTCTGGGAACGCGCCTTTAACTTTGCAGGTCCTCCTTCACCCCTGACCTCAGCTTCGCCTTTGACCCCTGCCCCCCATGAATCCCATTTTACCTCTAGACCTAGAAGTTCTGGTTTATGTTTGACCCCTCCCTCTGAGCTGCACTTCACCTCTGACCTTGCCTCACCTTTAACACCATCACCTGAGCCCCAGCTCCTACCTCTGACCTCAACTTCTCTTTGACCTCTGAATCCCCTCTGACCCCAACTTCTCTTTCACCCCCATGAGTCCCATTTTACCTCTACACCTTAAGTCCTGGTTTGCACTGGACCCCTCCCTCCGAGCTGCAGTTCACCTTTGAATTTGCCTCACCTTTCACTCCCCACAGCCCCAGCTCCTACCTCTGACCCCAGCTTCTCCTGGCTCCCACAGGCCCCATATGCATCCTCCCTGCCTCACTCCCCTCAGCCCCTGCCAACCCTAGCTTATCTGGGAGAGAAACAAGGCCCGGTGCCTGTGAAGAAGAGAGGTTGCCCCTGCCCTTCCTTCCCGCTTCCCTGCCTTGCCCTCAATAAATAAATTGATTGTTGTCCTGGATGTTTCTGCCGAATTCCTCTTGCCTCTCTTACAGCAAATGCCGGCTTTTCTCTACAGGATGGAGGAGGGTACCAATGACATCTCATCTCTTGGTGGGGAGGGATCAGACAGGCCAGGCTAGGCCACCCACTAATGCTGAGGTGTTGACTAAGCCATTTGCCCTCTCTGAGCCTCAGTCTTCCCACCTGTAAAATGGGATCATGTGTTTTCCCCCAGGATCCTCTCACAACTGTTACAGGAATAGGGTCCCGATCCAGACCCCAAGAGAGGGTTCTTGGACCTTACACAAGAAATAATTCAGGGCAAGTCCATAAAGTAAAAGCATATTTATTAAGAAAGTAAAGGAGCCGGGCACAGTGGCTCACCCCTGTAATCCAACACTTTGGGAGGCCGAAGCAGGCGGATCACCTGAGGACAGGGGAGACCAACCTGATCAACATGGCAAAACCCCATCTCTACTAAAAATCAAAAAATTCACCAGGTGGTGGGCGCTTGTAGTCTCAGGTACTCCAGAGGCTGAGGCAGGAGAATCGCTTGAACCTGGGAGGTAGAGGTTGCAGTGAGCTGAGATCTCACCACTGCACTCCTGCCTAGCAATAGAGTGACACTCCGTCTCAAAAATAATAAATAAAGGAGCCAGGGGTGGTGGCTCACGCCTATAACCCCAACACTTTGGGAGGCTGAGGTGGGTGGATCACCTGAGGCCAGGAGAGACCAGCCTGACCAACATGGTGAAACTCCATCTCTACTAAAAATATAAAAATTAGCTGGGCGTGGTGGCGGGCACCTGTAGTTCCAGCTACTTGGGAGGCTGAAGCAGGAAAATCGCTTGAACCTAGGGGGCAGAGGCTGCAGTGAGCCAAGATCACACCACTGCACTCCAGCCTGGGGGACAGAGCAAGACTCTTTCAAAAAAAAAATCAATAGCTACTCCATAGACAGAGCAGCCCCGAGAGCTGCTGGTTGCCCATTTTTATGGTTATTTCTTGATGATATGCTAAACGAGGGGTGGATTATTCATGTCTCCCTTTTTAGACCATAGAGGGCGTTGCCATGGCATCTGTAAACTGTCCTGGCACTGGTGGGAGTGCAGCAGTGAGGACAACCAGAGGTCACTCTCGCGGCCATCTTGGTTTTGGTGGGTTTTGGCCAACTT
>NW_012115377.1:3847255-3850983 GCF_000951035.1 Colobus angolensis palliatus | reverse complement strand
GAGCCACCGCGCCTGGCCATTTTGGCCAACTTCTTTATTGCAACCTGTTTTATCAGCAAGGTCTTGATGACCTGTATCTTATGCTGATCTCATGCTGTGACTTAGAATGCCTTAACAATCTGGAAATGCAGCCCAGTAGGTCTCAGGTCTTGGCCTCATTTTACCAAGCTCCTATTCAAGATGGAGTTGTTCTGGTTCACACGTCTCTGACACACCCACCCCGGAATTGTTTGTGAGGATTTGAGGAGATCTCAGGGGCACAGAGTGGGTGCTTGGTGGCAGAGGTACTGCTGTTCTCTGTGCAGCACCTTGCAAATATGGAAGGTAGGAAGGGGAATCTCTAGGGAAGGGTGCCAGGAAGATGGCAGCCTCAGCTGGCACCCAAGTGGCAATCCTGCCAGAGTAACAACACAGCTCACCCACATGAAGCTCTTCCGTGTGCCTGACTCATGCCTCATTTCATGCAAGCCTCACACCAACCCTGGAAGGCCTGAGCTTCTATCCCTTCCAAGCTAAGGTTTAGAGAGAGAAAAGTGTATCAGTTAGCTTTTGCTGTGTAACAAACAATCCCCCAAAACTTAGTGGCTTAAGACAAAAACAGGTATTTATTTTGCTCCCAAATCTATAATTTGAGCAAGGATTGGTGAGGCAGTTCATTTAGGCTCCCCGTGACATCAGCCAGAGTATCTTAGCTGGAGGTAGAGGGATCTATTTCCAAGGTGACGCACAACTGACTGGCCAGGTGGTGCCAATTATCAGCTGGGGGCTCAGCAGGAGTAAGGAGAACAAAGGCCTTAGTGTCTCTCCATGTAGGTCTCTCCATAGTCTGCTTGAGCTTCCTCACAACATGGCCACTGGGTTCCCCCACAGCAAACATCCCAAGAGAGCAGGACAGAAGTAAATGGATTGCATCTTTATGACCTAGCTTCAGAAGTCATACAGTGTCACTTATTCAAGACTCATCATCAAGGGAAGTCACTAAGCCTTGTTCATATTCAAGGGGATGAGGTACAGACTCCAACTCTTTTCTTTTTGAGACAGGATCTCACTCTGTCACCCAGGCTAGAGTGCAGTGGTGTGATCATGGCTCATTGAAACCTCAAACTCCTGAGCTCAAGCGATCCTCCCACCTCAGCCTCCAGAGTAGCTAGGACTACAGACATGTGCCACCACATCTGGCTAACTTTTTCTTATTGTTAGTAGAGATTAGAGATAGGGTCTTACTATGTGGCCCAGGCTAGTCTCCTGCCTCAGCCTCCCAAAGTGCTGGGATTACAGGCATAAGCCACCACACCTGGCCCATACTCCAGCTGTTTTGTTTTGTTTTGTTAGAGTTTCACCCTTGTCACCCAGGCTGGAGTGCAATGGCACAATCTAGGTTCACTGCAACCTCCGCCTCCTGGGCCCAAGCAATTATCTAGCCTCAGCCTCCTGAGTAGCTGGGATTACAGGCACCCGCCACCACACCCAGCTAATTTTTGCATGTTTAGTAGAGATGGGGTTTCACCATGTTGACCAGGCTGGTCTCAAACTCCTGACCTCAGGTGATCCACCCACCTTGGCCTCCCAAAGTGCTGGGATTACAGGCATGTTCCACCATGCCCGGCCCACACTCCAGCTCTTCATGGTAGAGTGGCAAGATTCTAGAAGAGTGTGTAGGGAGAACAATAGAACCATGGCCATCTTTAGAAATTACAAATTTTTGGCCAGGTGTGGTGGCTCACTCCTGTAATCCCAAAATTTGGGGAGGCCAAGGCAGGCCTTGAGTCCAGGAGTTCGAGTCCAGCTTGGGCAACGTGGCAAAACCCTATCTCTGCAAAAAACACAAAATAATAATAATAACTGGTTATGGTGGTACACACCTGTAGCCTCAGCCACTCAGCAGGCCAAGGTGGGAGAATCACTCAGGCCCAGGAAGTCAAGGCTGCAGTGGCTGAGCTGTAATTGCACCACTGCGCTATAGCCTGGGTGACAGAGTGAGACACTGTGGGAGAAAAGGGAAGGGAAGGGAAGGGAAGAGAAGGGAAGGAAAGGGGGCTGGGCGCGGTGGCTCACGCCTATAATCCCAACACTTTGGGAGGCTGAAGTGGGCAGATCACAAGTTCAGGAGTTCAAGACCAGCCTGGCCAACATGGTGAAACCCTATCTCTACTATAGGTACAAAAAATTAGCTGAGCATGGTGGCACACACCTGTAATCCCAGCTACTCAGGAGGCTGAAGCAGGAGAATCGCTTGAACCTGGGAGGTGGAGGTTGCAGTGAGCTGAGGTCGCACCATTGCACTCCAGCCTGGGTAACAGAGTGCCACTCTGTCTTAAGAAAAAGAAAAGAAGGAAAGGAAGAAAAGAAATATAGAAAAGAAAGGAGGGAAAGAAAGAAAGAAGGAAGGAAAGAAGAAGGCAGGAAGACAGGAAAGCAAGATGGAAGGAAGGAAGGAAGGAAGAAAGGAAGGGGGAAGGGAGGGAAGGAGGAACGGAGGGAAGGAGGAAGGGAGGGAAGGAGGAAGGGAGGAAGGGAAGAAGGAAGGGAAAAAGGAAGGTAGGAATAAATTACAATTTGCCACACAAAGTCACTTGCCCATGGTCACATGGCTATTAAACAGCAAGCTAGAATTCAAACCCTACTAGTTGAACTCTAGAACCCTGACACGAGCAGCCGGAGTTCCATATGGGGACCATTCTAGGTATATTAAGCAGAAAAGAACTTAATACAAGAATTGATGGTGCTTGCGAAATCACTGGAAGATGCTGAGGGAGTGGGCCGTAGGCTTCTCAAATTTTACTGTGCAAAAGAATCGGTAGAACAACTTGCTAAAGCACAGCTTCTTCAGTCCCACCCCCTCACAGTTTCAGATTCAGTAAGTAGGTCCGGGGTGGGGCCCAAGACTCCGCATTTTTAACAAGCTCTCAGGAGATGCTAAAGATGTGTGAATAAGACCACAGATCAAGCAGCCCCGGAGTAGGTAGGACCCTTGTGACACCACGAAAATGGGTCACCAAGGAGCAGCTCCCCTGTATAGGGAGAAAGGTGGAGAACAAAGAGGCAGTTACCAGAACTACGACCTCGAAATGGGTCCAACAAAGCACACAAATTTATGAAAATAAAATGTATAGCTCCACAATCCTGCTTCTCAGCAAGACATATGCACACGCCCACACTGCCTCGCTTCCACTTTCTAAATCTCTCATGAGCATTTCTCATTGGTAGAACCAATTCTGCATCCAAAAACGGAGCTGCAAAGGCATCTGGGAAATGTAGGGTTTGGAGGAGTTTTTTGCAGCCTCTGCTTTAGGAAGACAAGCCAGGGGCAAGGGTAGGTGAGTGGGGACACGTGGAGAGCCAAGCAGTAATGTCCACCACTCTGTGCTAGACCACCAGACCCAGGCTGGAGCCCCAGTCTTCTTGCTAGGCCCTGCAGCCAGGAGTAAGGAGAGGTATGAGGCAAGCAGCATGGACATCAGCCCACAGCAACTTCAGCAGGCCCAGCACAGCACAGCACTGGGTGGTAGACCAGCAATACAAAGGACTTAGGGAGCAGCATAGTGAATAGATCTGGGTTGGATTCCTCCTCCTTCTTTGCACAAGGCACTTAACTACTCAGAAGTATATAGACTTTTTATTTGCTTTTTTTTTTATTTTTTAATTTTTTATTTATTTATTTATTTTTGAGACAGAGTTTCGCCCTTGTTGCCCGGGCTGGAGTGCAGTGGTGCGATCTCGGCTCACTG
>NW_012115377.1:3823431-3846245 GCF_000951035.1 Colobus angolensis palliatus | reverse complement strand
TATAGGCATGCGCCACCACATCTGGCTAATTTCTGTATTTTTAGTAGAGATGGGGTTTCACTATGTTGGCCAGAGTGGTCTTGAACTGCTGGCCTCAGGTGATCCATCCACCTCAGCCTCCCAAAGCGTTGGGATTACAGGCATGAGCCGCCACACCTGGCCTGCACCCAGATATTTTTTAGATTTTTTTGTAGAGACGGGATCTTGATATATTGCCCAGGCTGGTCTTGAACTTCTGACCTCAAGCCTCAGCCTCGCTAAGTGCCGGGATTACAGGTGTGAGCTACCACGCCGGGAAAAGTAAAGGATTTTAAGATAAAAGGATTATGGCAAATTATTTGGGTGGGTCCAATATAATCACAAGGGTCTTTATAAGAGGGAGACAGAGGATCAGAGTCAGAGAAGAGGTGAGGACAAAAGCAGGAGTCCCAGCAAGTGAGAGAGATTTGAAGATTAATGCTACTGACTCGGCCAGGTACTGTAGCTCACACCTGTAATCCCAGGACTTTGGGAGGCTGAAGCATGAAGATCACTTGAGGCCAGGAGTTTGAGACCACCCTAGGCAACATAGCAAGATGCTGTCTCTATGAAAATTGTTCTAAGAAGTTAGCTGGGTGTGGTGGCACATTGCTGTAGTCCTAGCTCCTTAGGAGGCTGGGAAGGGAGGATAACACAAGCCCAGGAGTTCCAGACTGCAAAGAGCTGTGATCGCACCACTGCACTCCAGTCAGGGCAACACATGGAGACCCTGTCTCTAAAAAAATAAAAATAAAAATAAAAATAAAAAAGCTAGGCGCGGTGGCTCACACCTGTAATCCCAGCACTTTGGGAGGCCGAGGTGGGTGGACCACCTGAGATCAGGAGTTCCAGACCAGCCTGGCCACATGGTGAAACTCTGTCTCTACTAAAAATACAAAAATAAGCCAGGCATGGTGATGGGTGCCTATAATCTCAGCTACTAGGGAGGCTGAGGCAGGAGAATCGCTTGAACCAGGGAGGCGGAGGTTGCAGTGAGCCAAGATCATGCCATTGCACTGCAGCCTGGGCAACAAGAGCGAAACTCCGTCTCAAAAAACAACAACAAAATTAACCATGTGTGGCGGCTGTGTCTATAATCCTAGTTGCTCAGGAGGCTGAGGTGGGAGGCTCACTTGAGCTAAGGAGTTAGAGGTTGCATTGAGCTATAACGGTACCACTGCTCTCCAGTCTAGGAGACAGAGAGAGGGAAACCCTATCTCTTAAAATAATAATTAAAAATAAAAATAAAAACAGGCTGGGCACAGTAGCTCACACTTGTAATCCCATTCACTTTGGAAGACCGAGGTCAGGGGATTGCTGGAGGCCAGAAGTTCAAGACCAGACCAGGCAATAAAGCGAAACCCCATCTCTACAAAAAAATTTTTTTTTTCTTTTGAGGTAGAGTCTCACTCTGTCGCCCAGGCTGGAGTACAGTGGCACAATCTCGGCTCACTGCAAGCTCCACCTCCCGGGTTCACGCCATTCTCCTAACTCAGCCTCCAGAGCAGCTGGGACTACAGGCGCCCGCCACCACACCCGGCTAATTTTTTGTATTTTTAGTAGAGACAGGGTTTCACCGTGTTAGCCAGGATGGTCTCGCTCTCCTGACAGGTGATCCGCCCGCCTCAGCCTCCCAAAGTGCTGGGATTACAGGTGTGAGCCACCGTGCCCGGCCCACAGAAATATTTTTTTAAATTAGCTGAGCTGGCCAGGCGCAGTGGCTCACGCCTGTAATCCCAGCACTTTGGGAGGCTGAGGCAGGCAGATCACTTGAGGTCAGGAGTTCGAGACCAGCCTGGCCAACATGGTGAAACCCCATCTCTACTAAAAATACAAAAATTAGCCAGGTGTGGTGGCAGGCACCTATAATCCCAGCTACTTGGGAGGCTGAGGCAGGAGAATCACTTGAACCCAGGAGGCGGAGATTGCAGTGAGCGGAGGTTGCAGCCAGCCGAGATCGTGTCTCTGCACTCCAGCCTGGGCAACAGAGTGAGACTCCATCTCAAAAAAAAAAAAAAATTGTTTGTACAGTAGCACACAACTGTAGTCCCAGCTACTCAGGAGGCTGAGGTGGGAGGATCACTTGAGCCCAGGAGGTCAAGGCTACAGTGAGCTGAGATCCTGCCACTGCACTCCAGCCTGGGCGACAGAGTGAGACTCCATCTCAAAAAAAAAAAAAAAATTGTTTGTACAGTAGCACACAACTGTAGTCCCAGCTACTCAGGAGGCTGAGGTGGGAGGATCACTTGAGCCCAGGAGGTCAAGGCTACAGTGAGCTATGACGGTGCCACTGCACTTTGGCCTGGGTAACAGAGTATGACCCCATCTCTCTTTTTTGGGGGGTGGGGAGATTGAGTTTTGCTCTTATCACCCAGGCTGGAGTATAATAGCACGATCTTGGCTCTCTACAACCTCTGCCTCCCAGGTTCAAGCGATTCTCCTGCCTCAGCCTCCCAAGTAGCTAGCTACTTAGCTGGGCATGGTGGCGCACACCTGTAGTCCCAGCTACTCAGGAGGTTGAGGCAGGAAAATCGCTTGAACCTGGGAGGCAGAGGTTGCAGATATTTTGTCATAGCAGCCTTAATTTTTTTTTGTTTAAACACAGAGTCTTGCTCTGTCACCCAGGCTGGAATGCAGTGGTGCAATCAAAGCTCACTATAGCCTTGAACTTAGAGATGGGGTTTTACCATGTTGGCCAGGTTGGTCGCAAACTCCTGATCTCAAGTGATCCATCTGCCTTGTCTTTCTATGCACAATGGGTGTGTATCTGTGACTAAGTTCTTTTTTTCTTTTGAGACAGGATCTCACTTTGTTGCCCAGGCTGGAGTACAGTAGTGCAATCTTGGTTCACTACGGCCTCAAACTCCCTAGGCTCAGGCGATCCTCCTGGCTCAGCCTCCTGAGTAAGCTGGAACTACAGGTGCGTGCCACCACACCCAGCTATAATTTTTGTAGCTTTTGGTTGACACGGAGTTTCGCCATGTTTCCCAGTCTGGTCTCGAACTCCTGAGCTCAAGTGATCCTCCCACCTCGGCCTCTCAAAGTGCTGGGATTATAGACATGAGCCACTGTGCCCGGCCTGGGACTACGATCCGGCTGTAGGACTCCCTATCTCTCCATGTCTGTCGTCTCTGGCTGTTCTGGACTAGGTCTGCCTGTGCTGGTGACTTCCTGAGTGTGTAACTGTCCGTGTCTGTCTGTCCCTGTGCCTGTACTTTGTGCTCTTTGTCCCGGTCCGTGGCACCCCCACCATCCACTTTACAGGTGGCTCCCTCTGGTGGTCCACCAGTGACCATCCAGGCCAAATGGACCAAGGGAAAAAAGAGTTAAGAGACGGGGAGGCATTTTATTAACAGACAGACTGTGAATCTTGGCTGCTGCGGAGCGGGGAAGGAGAGATGAGGGCCCAGGCACGATATGGGGGACCAGACACAGTCCAGCCTGGCGGGGACGGACCTGGGGGTCTGCCTTCCCAGGCTGACCACTTATTGTCCACCCATCCCCAACATAATTAGCAGGCAGGATGCCTGGGTTTCTCACAGGGGGTGGGGGCAGGGCCTCTGTCCGGGGACGTCACCCGTTAAACTTCCTCTCTCAGCCACACAGGAAGCTGAGCCGGCTTGGGGCCCAGCAAACACAGGCCCCCAGGACCCCTGGGGAGAGGGCCCCGCTGGGCTGGCCCTGCAGGGACCATGGAATCCAGAGCTGAGTAAGAGTCTCCCCATCCCTCATTCTCTGGTACAAGATTCCCAGGCCAGGCCTGAGCCGGGGCAGAGGGGAGCTGGGGATGGAGCAGGCCCGGGAGGTGCAGTGACCTGCAGGGGCAGGTGGTTGGAATCAGATACTCCACGGGCCTCTGCTATGACCTCCACTCTGGGACAGGCCACTCTCGGTCCCCTCCTGTCTCTCTCTCTATATTCAGCTCCTGTGATTTTGTCTGTAGCTCTGTGGATGCATGTACCCCTCTGAGCTTTGTCCTCGGTATGTCTGACTGATGGCTTCGGGGGGGCACAGGGGGGGCGATCAGGGCAGAGGGGAGGCTGGGTGTTCATGTGAGTGGGTGATCGTGTGTGACTTGTGTCAGCGTGAGGGTGAAGTGCTGGGGTGCCCCATGGCAGAGACTGTGTGTGCAACTGGGCAGGACAGTGTGTCTGCAGCTGATCTCCCTGTCTGTCTCCTTGAGCCCAAGGCTGCATCTTCTGCTTGATATGGGGGCAGAGGAGGAAAGCAGAGATCGCAGGGCTTACAGTAAGTACCTAGGTATCCTGCCCTCCTTCCTCTGATGAGACATGTGGGATCAGCCACCAGGGTTCTATGGGGTCTCACACACAGAGACACATAGACAGCCCACGTAGTTATGCAGCGACACTCATAGCTGTACAGGAAAATATAGACGTCATTCACTTGCTCGGGCACACACACTCACATCTACACAAGAAAATACAGATGTCGTGGCTAGATGCAGTGGCTCATGCCTATAATCCCAGCACTTTGGGAGGTCAAGGTGGGCAGATCACCTGAGGTCAGGAGTTCGAGACCAGCCTGGCCAACATGGCGAAACCCTGTCTCTACTAAAAATACAAAAATTAGCTGGGCATAACGGTAGGCACCTGTAATCCCAGCTACAGGGAGGCTGAGGCAGGAGAATCGCTTGAACCTCCTGGGTGGGGCGGAGGTTGCAGTGAGCCAAGATTGTGCCACTGCACCCCAGCCTGGGTGACAAGAGCAAAACTCCATCTCAAAAAAATTACATAGATAGATAGATAGATAGATAGATAGATGTCATTCACTTAGCTTTAGACTGCACAGGCTGTCCTTTATATCTGTGCAGTTCCACCCCACAGATACAGGGGACAGTCTGGTCTTTTCAGGCAGACAGCAGACAGGATCACACACACACTGCCTGCTCACACAAGCCACGCACTCAGCCACACACCATCACACACAACCACACACACACGGTCACACTTTCTCACTCCATCCTGTACTTGTGTGCACCATTAACACTGCTGCACACACAGCCTCACACAACCACACACTCACAGCCACAAAGCCCCAGAGTCATGCACATGCCGATGCACCTTGTGGCACAGGCACACACAACCACGCTTGTGTGCAAAGTGGCAGACACAACCACACAGGCCTAGAAGCAAGTCTCTGGACCCCTTCTGCATCCCACAGAGGGGGTGCCCCTGCCGTGTTTGATTGGTTCTTCGAAGCGGCCTGCCCCGCCTCCCTGCAGGAGGGTGAGTTGGGAGCCTGGGAGTGAGGGAGTGGGAGGGGAGGGTGGGCCTGGGTCACTGAACTTAGAGGCCTGCTGTCTTCTACAGATCCCCCCATCCTGCGGCAGTTCCCTCCAGACTTCAGCGACCAGGTATTCAAGCTGGCTCCTTGCTCCCCCAGGGCCAGGGCTGGTCCCCCAGGGGGAGGGGACTCTGTTTCTTGGACCTGGAGCCTAGGGAGGCAGTGCCCAATCTCAGTGGCCAAGCAGTCTGCGCTTTTCTTCACCTCCAGGAAGCTATGCAGATGGTGCCTAAATTCTGCTTCCCTTTTGATGTGGAAAGGTACGGAAGGGTGGGGAGATCCAAGGACTCAGGGACTCAGATCTCTCAGGGGCCCCAAGGACTCAACACCTAGAGACTCAGACATCTGGAAACCCATACACTCGAGGACCCTGAGACTCAAAGACTCCGGCGCTCAGAAGCCCTGAGAACTAGGGACCTATATGCATTAGCATCCAGGGATTCAGACACTCAGGGACCCAGAGATCCAGCAACTCAGGGACCCAGGGACCCAGGGACTCAGGGACTCAGGAACACAGAGATTCAGAGACTCAGGGGCTCAGGGACCCAGGGACCCAGGGACTCAGGGACTCGGGGACTCAAGGATTCGGGGACTCAAGGATTCAGGGACTCAGGGATACAGGGACCCAGGGACTCAGGGACTCAAGGATTCAGGGACTCAGGGACACAGGGATCCAGGGACTCAGGGATTAAGGGATCCAAGGACTCAGGAACCCAAAGACTCAGAAACTCAGGGACCCAGGGACTTACGAACCCAGGGACCCAGGGACCCAGGGACTCAGGGACACAGGGACACAGAGACTCAGGGACACAGGGACCCAAGGACCCAGAGACTCAGGGATTCAGGGATTCAGGGACATAAGGATTCAGGGACTTAGGAACCCAAAGACTCAGCAACTCAGGGACCCAGGGACTCAGGAACCCAGGGACCCAGGGACGCAGGGACTCAGGGACCCAAGAACCCAGGGACCCAGGGACTCAGGGATCCAGGGACCCAGAGATCCAGAAACCCAGAGATCCAGGGACTCAGGGACTCAGGAACCCAGGGACCTAGGGACTCAAGGACCCAGGGACTCAGGGACCCAGAGATCCAGGGACCAAGAAGATCCAGGGACCCAGAGATCCAGGGACCCAGAGATCCAGGGACCCAGAGATCCAGGGACTTAGGGACTCAGAGATCCAGGGACCCAGAGATTCAGGGACCCAGGGATTCTGAGACCCAGGGACCCAGGCTTGCAGGGATCCTGACTAGAGACCCATACACTCAAGATCCCAGGAACTTTGTTGGGGAGGGGGGACATCCTCAGACAGCTGGGATGTCCAAGTCTCTCTAACAGCCCTTCCCACTCCAGGGAGCCCCCCAGCCCCGTCGTGCAGCATTTCACCTTCGCCCTCACAGACCTTGCCGGCAACCGCAGATTTGGTTTCTGCCGCCTGCGGGCGGGTACCCAGAGCTGTCTCTGCATCCTCAGGTGCGGGATATGGGGGTTGGATGCGGGGGGGATGGGAAAGGCCGAGGCCTGGGGACACTTCGTGGAAACTGTCTCCTCTCTCCACAGCCACTTGCCCTGGTTCGAGGTGTTTTACAAGCTACTGAACACAGTGGGAGACCTCCTAGCCCAGGACCAGGTGAGACCAGCCCCTCTCTCACTCCGGTGGGAGTCCCAGCCCCCACCCCCCCAACCTCCCAACCCCTCCCTTTCAGATCTCCCAGGCCTGGCAGGGCACACTGTGTCACACCTGTAGTCCCAGCATTTTGGGAGGCTGAGGTGGGAGAATCGCTTGAGCCTGGGAGTTTGAGACCAGCTGGGCAGCATAGTGAGAACCCTGCCTCTACAAAATCTTTTAAAAAATTGGCCGAGTTCGGTGGCTCACACCTGTAATCCCAGCACTTTGGGAGGAAGAGGCGAGCAGATCACCTGAGGTCAGGAGTTCGAGACCGGCCTGACCAAGATGGTGAAACCCCGTCTCTACTAAAAATACCAAAAAAAAATTAGTCGGGTGTGGTGGCACATGCCCGTAATCCCAGCTGCTCGTAGACTGAGGCAGGAGAATCGCTTGAACCCGGGAGGCAGAAGTTGCAGTGAGCCGAGATCACGCCATTGCACTCCAGCTTGGGCAACAAGAGCGAAACTCCGTCTCAAAAAAAAAAAAGAAAAATTAGCCAGACGTGGTGGCGCACACCTGTGGTCCCAGCTACTCAGGAGAGCAAGGTGGGAGGATCGCCTGAGCCCAGGAGTTCGAAGCTATGGTGAGCTATGATCACAGCACTGCACTCCAGCCTGGGACACAGAGCAAGACCCTGGCCCACCAGCCAGGCTAATTTTTTTTTTTTTTTTGTACTTTATAATAGAGACGTGGTTTCACCATGTTTGCCAGGCTGGTCACGGGCTCCTGGCCTCAGGTGATCCGCATGCCTCAGCCTCCCAAAGGGTTGGGATTACAGGCGTGAGCCACCACGCCCGGCCTACAAGAAAACATTTATATTAAAAAATTTTAAACGCCGGACGCGGTGGCTCACGCCTGTAATTGTAGCCCTTTGAGAGGCCGAAGCAGGAGGATCCCTTGAGCCCAGGAGTTCAAGACCAGCCTGGGCGGGTCTCTATTAGAGACCTCTCTAATAGATACCTTGTCTCTATTATTATTATTATTAAATTTCTTTTAAAGAAAGAAAAAAAAACCTCCCAGGCCTGACCTGAGCCCTTGGTCCCTCCCAGACCACTCAAGCTTACTTAAAGCCCTCGGAATCCCCAATCCCCACATCTGGCTCAGCCACCCCCGCCCCTCCACGTCCCACCCAGGTCTCCGAGGCAGAGGAACTTCTTCAAAATCTGTTTCAGCAGTCCCTGTCTGGGCCCCAGGCCTCAGTGGGGCTGGAGCTGGTGAGTAGCTCCCATTCCCTGGACGCTGGAACTTAGGTGGATGGGAAGGCTGCGCCCCAGCCCTGATGACCACAGAATCGTGCCTCTTCCCCAGGGCAGCGGAGTGACCGTCTCCAGCGGGCAGGGTATCCCTCCCCCTACCCCGGGAAATAGCAAGCCGGTGAGCGGGGCTCGGGGACCCTGGAAGGTCGAGGGTCCAGATGAGGCCAGCCTCCTGATTGATCCCCCTGCCAATACCCCCACCAGCTGTCCTGCTTCGTGGCCCCGGACTCCGGCCGCCTGCCATCCATCCCTGAGAACGTGAGTGGGGACCCGGGAGGGGTCTCTGGGGATGGGAACAGGTCCCGAAACCCGGACCGGGGATGCAAGATCCAGGGGCCAGTCCACGCCCAGCGCATCTCTCTGATTCTCAGAGGAACCTAACGGAGCTGGTGGTGGCCGTGACTGACGAGAACATCGTGGCGCTGTTCGCGGCGCTCCTGGCGGAGAGAAGAGTCCTGCTCACCGCCAGCAAACTTAGCACAGTGAGGCGGGGCCCGCCGGGCCGGGGTGGGAGCAGGGTCTGGCTCCGCCCCTGGGGGCGGGACAACGGGGCTGATTCCTGGCTCTAACCCGATTGCGCGAGACCTGAGGGCGAAGCGCTGGCCCCGCCCCTTCGAAGGTCTCGGAGAGTTGAATTCTGGCCCCGCCCTCGTGGGAGGGGGCTGCGTTCAGCTCCTCCTTTTTGGGAGTACTGTGCTCAGGTTGCACCTACTATGGGCCACAACAGGTCTGGCTCCACCTCTCCGGACCCTCAGGTACACTGAGAACTAGGGACCTATACACATGGGGACCCAGGGACCCAGGGACTCAGGGACTCAGAGATCCAGGGACCCAGGGACCCGAATACCGAGGGACCTAGAAACACAGGGACTCAGATAACAACTAGAAACTCATACTCCCAGGGACCCCGAGACCCAGGGTCAAAGGCAGAGTTGGAGACTGGCTCCACCCCTAGGGGCGGGGCCACATGATTGCATTCCAGCTCCACCTCTTTGGGTGGGGTTAGGTCGTGGCTCCACCCCTAGGGGCGGGACAAGGGCGGGCTACATCATAGCTCCACCTATTTCGGGGTGGAGTGCGTGGAGGCTCAGTCCTTGCTCCACCCGTATGCGGGAAGACTCAGGGGTGTTGCCTATTAACTGCGCCCCGTAGAGAGAGGGATCAGGACAGGATGAGTCCTGGCTTCACCTGCTTAAAGCACTGTTAAGTAGCCAAATTCCTGGTCTCCACATGATTTCTAAAAGGGTTCGAGTTGTCACTCATTACCCAGCAGTGGACGGGAAGGGGGAACAGGAGACTGGGGAGGTGGGAAATGCAGCTGGAAGAGACCCCCGCGCTAGAGGGTCCAGGCCATGATTTCACGCCCCGCCATCGCCCCCCAGCTGACCTCGTGCGTCCACGCGTCCTGCGCTCTCCTGTACCCCATGCGCTGGGAGCACGTGCTGATCCCCACGCTGCCCCCACACCTGCTGGACTACTGCTGGTGAGCGAGGGAAGCTGGGAGGGGCAGGGCCTGGGGGCAGGCCCTGGAGGCGGTGCCTGCATGACCCCGTCCCCTCGGTCCGCAGCGCGCCCATGCCCTACCTCATTGGAGTGCACGCCAGTCTCGCCGAGGTGAGCGCGTATCCACCCAGACGGCGGGGATGTGAGGGTTCCCCCTCCCTCTAAATCCCCAGATGCCCTCCTCTGCCAAGGACTCTCGGACTCTGAGCGGCCGGCCCCGCTTTTCCGCAGAGAGTACGAGAAAAAGCTCTGGAGGACGTCGTGGTGCTGAACGTCGACGCCAATACCTTGGAGACAACATTTAACGATGTGCAGGCGCTGCCTCCAGACGTGGTCGGTGTCGCCCCTCCCACCTTCCTGCCCCGGGAGGCGAGGGCTCCACACCTGCCCACTCAGGGCCACTCCCTTGTGCTTCAGGTGTCCCTGCTGAGGCTCCGACTCAGGAAGGTCGCCCTGGCCCCCGGGGAAGGGGTGTCCCGTCTCTTCCTCAAAGCGCAGGCCCTGCTCTTCGGGGGGTACCGCGATGCACTCGTCTGCAGCCCGGTGAGCAGCGGGGCCCTTGCGGGAGAGGTCTCTGGGTTCCTGAATGAATCGTAATATAATGATAGGTACGGTAGATGGCCTGACGCAGTGGCTCACGCCTGTAATCCCAACACTTTGGGAGGCCGAGATGGGAGAATTGCTTGAGCCCAGAAGTTCAAGACCAGCCTGAGCAACACAGTGAGACCCCCCCCATCTGTTGTTTGTTTGTTTGTTTGTTTGTTTGTTTTTGAGACAGAGTTTCACTCTGTTGCCCAGGCTGGAGTGCAGTGGCATGATCTCGGCTGACTGCAACCTCCACCTCCGGGGTTCAAGCGATTCTCCCGCCTCAGACTCCCGAATAACTGGGACTACAGGTGCGCACCACCACGCCCAGCTAATTTTTGTAGTTTTAGTAAAAATGGGGTTTCTCCATGTTGGCCAGGCTGGTCTCGAACTCCTGACCTGAGGTGATCTGCCCACATTGGGCTCCCAAAGTTCTGAAATTATAGATGTGAGCCACCATGCCCGGCGACCGTCTCTATTTTTTTAATTAAAAAAATAATGATAGGTAGCATTAATGGAGTGCTTACTTTGTGCCTCTGTTTGCCCCTCTGTAAAATGGGACCCCAATAGTGCCACCCAAAAGGATATTAGAATCAGTGAATCAGCATCTTCCCAGCACTTTGAATCGTACCTGGCATACAGCAAGCACTCAATAAATGCTAGCTCCTACTGCTGCTATTATCTCATTTAATGCTCATGACATTTTGAGATGGATACTGCAGTAGTCCCATTTTCCATATGAGGAAACCAAGGCTTTGGAGCAGTCCCACAGTGGGTGAATGTTGAAGCCAGGGCCTCGATCTCTGAAGCGCCCTCCCCTGTTTTTCACAACCAAGCTATAAAATCGTTGGGGCAGGGGGTCCCAGTATCACTTGAGCATCTGACGTTCTTGTCATCTCTGCATCCCAAATCTCCACACAGACCACCCACTTCCTCTGTCTCCGCCCTAGTCTGGACCCTGTCATTGTTTGCCTAAAATTAATGCACTGATCTCTCCCCCGGGACTCCTCCGCAAGCAGCCTTCTTCTTTCTTTCTTTTTTTTTTTTTTTTGAGACAGAGTCTTGCTCTCTTGCCCAGGCTGGAGTGCAGTGGCACAATCTCAGCTCACTGCAACCTCCGCCTCCCAGGTTCAAGCAATTCTCCTGCCTCAGCCTCCCAAATAGCTGAGATTACAGGCATGCGCCACCACACTGGCTAATTTTTGTATTTTTAGTACAGATGGGGTTTCACCATGTTAGCCAGGCTGGTCTCAAACTCCAGACCTCAGGTGACCCACCCACCTCGTCCTCCCAGAGTGCTGGAATTACAGGTGTGATCCACCGCACCCGGCCCCCTGCAAGCAGGTTTCTGCTTTATCTCCCAGAGTCTGTCCTCCCCGCAGTGACCAGAGGTCACCTGTGAACACCTAAGTCAGATCATTTCCCTCCCCTGCCCACAGCCCTGCAGGTCTTCCACCTTACTCAAGATAAACACTTAAATCAGCCGGGTGGGTGACTCACCCTGTAATCCCTGCACTTTGAGAGGCCAAGGTGGGTGGATTGCTTGAGCTCAGGAGTTTGGACCAGTGTGGGAAACATAGTGAGACCCTGTCTCTACAAAAACTGCAAAAATTAGCCGGGCATAGTGGCGTACACCTGTAGTCCCAGCGACTTGAGAGGCTGAGGTGGGAGGATCACTTGAGCTCAGGAGGCAGAGGCTGCAGTGAACCAAGATCACATCACTGCACTCCAGCATGGGTGACACAGTGAGACCCTGACTTTACAAAAAATTTAAAACTAGCTGGGAGTGGTGGCACGTGCCTGTAGTCCCAGCTACTCAGGAGGCTGAGGCAGGAGAATCGTTTGAACCCTGGAGGCGGAGGTTGCAGTGAGCTGAGATTGTGCCACTGCATCCCAGCCAGGCGAGAGAGTGAGACTCTGTCTCAAAAAAAAACAAAACAAACAA
The DNA here is from genome assembly GCF_000951035.1 of Colobus angolensis palliatus. Classification (NCBI taxonomy): domain Eukaryota; kingdom Metazoa; phylum Chordata; class Mammalia; order Primates; family Cercopithecidae; genus Colobus; species Colobus angolensis. Next base: position 3,833,967 of record NW_012115377.1, on the reverse strand, counting down.
ACAAACAAACCAAACAACAACAAAACAGCTTAAGTCCTCCCTGCCATCCATGAGGCCCCACACAGGGTCAGACACACAGCAAGTGCCTAATCAATGTTTGCTACATAAATATATAGTAGAATGAGGGAGGGCCAGGAACACCCCAGGGAGCTCAGAACTCCAACGCTTCTTCCAGGGCCAGCCAGTGACCTTCAATGAGGAAGCCTTCTTGGCCCAGAAGCCTGGGGCACCTCTGCAGGCCTTCCACCGGCGGGCTGTGCACCTGCAGCTGTTCAAACAGGTATGCCAGAGCCCTGAGGGTCCAGCTGGGGCTGGAGGTGGACTGCTGAGACCCTGAGGGCTTGTCTGAACTGGCAGGGTTGAGGGCAGACTCCTGGGTCCCTGAGGGTATGGCTGTAGACGGTCCAGCAGGATCCCCTCCTCCAGGGTTCCCAAGTGGGGAAGGACTGAACTCCTGGATTCCTAAAGATGGGAGCCCCCGGCTGTCACGGTGGCTCATGCCTGTAATCCCAGCACTTTGGGAGGCCGAGGCAGGCGGATCACAAGGTCAGGAGTTCGAGACCAGCCTGACCAACATAGTGAAACCCCATCTCTACTAAAAATTAAAAAATTAGCTGGGCGTGATGGGTTGCACCTGTAATTCCAGTTCAGGAGGCTGAGGCAGGAGAATCGCATGAACCCGGGAGGCAGAGGTTGCAGTGAGCCGAGATCATGCCACTGCACTCCAGCCTGGATGACAGAACGAGACTCTGTCTCAAACAAAACAAAACAAAACAAAAACATGGGAGCCCCCAACTCCTGGGTTCCTGGAGGACAAGACCTACTCCTAGGTCCCTGAGAGAAATCAGGGTGGAACCAAATTCCCAGGTCCCTAAGCGGGTATCTTTCTGGGACTGGGGTGGTGGCCCGAGCTGGACTCCAGAGGGGACGCGTCCTGACTGTGAAATCCCAGGATTTCCTGAGTCCTAGGGATATGGGGGGAGGGGTGGCAGGTGGGGCTGGACTGCTAGGCCCCTGGGAGAAGGTAGTTTGGACCACAAGATCCCTAAAGATGGGGTCAACCTACTCTTGGCTCACTGAGAGCGGGTGGGTAGGTCTAGAGGAGGCAGAAATCAATTTCTGGGTCCCTGAAAGGGGCGGGGCTTGGTCCCTGGGGACAGGTCCTGACTTGGGGAGAGAGGAGAAGGTGGGATCTCTGGTTCCTAAAGTGGGCTCTGGTCTAGGGGCAGTGGTTCACGCCTATAATCTCAGCACTTTGGGAGCCCAGGGCAGGCAGATCACCTGAGGTCAGGAGTTCAAAACCAGCCTGGCCAACACAGGGAAACCCTGTCTCTACAAACAATATAAAAGTTAGCTGGACATGGTGGTACACACCTTTAATCCCAGTTACTGGGAGGTTGAGGCAGGAGAATCACTTAAACCGGGGAGGCAGAGCTTGCAGTGAGCTGAGATCGTGCCACTGCACTCCAGCCTGGGTGACAGAGTGAGACTCCATCTCAAAAAAAATAATAAAAAATAAAGTGGGCTCCAGTTTCCCAGGTGCTTGGGGGTGGGCAGGTTGGAGGCCAGAGATGGCTTCTACATCTTGATAGCAGGCAGGCTGCGAAGTGCTGGCATTCAGATGTGTCTCCTGCTGCTTCTGATTTACTATCCCCCACCCCAGTTCATCGAAGCCCGACTGGAGAAGCTCAACAATGGGGAGGGCTTCTCAGATCAATTCGAGCAGGAGATCACCAGCTGCGGGGCCTCCTCAGGTGAGCCCTGAGTCCAGCCCCCAGGTCCCCCCCACCCACCAGCACCCCCAGCCTCAGCCAGCCTTTGGTGACCACCACACTCTCTCCTTACCCCAGGGACCGTTCGATCCTATCAGCTCTGGGCAGACAATCTAAAGGTAAGACCATCAAAACAATAGGCCTTGGCTTAGGCCTGTAAACCCAACACATTGGGAGGTGGAGACAGGATTGCTGAGACCAGAAGTTTGAGATCAGCCAGGACAACATGGCGAAACCCTATCTCTACTAAATTAAAAAAAAAAAAAGAAAGCAAAAATTCGCTAGGTGTGGCTGTAGTCCCAGCTACTCGGGAGGCTAACGTGGAAGGATGGCTTGAGCCCCAGGAGGTGGAGGTTGTAGTGAGCTGAGATTGTGCCACTGCACTCCAGCCTGGGTGACAGAGCAAGACCCTGTCTCAAAAACTGCTTTTTGGCTGGGCACGGTGGCTCACGCCTGTAATCCCAGCACTTTGGGAGGCTGAGGCAGGCGAATTGCCTGGGATCAGGAGTTTGAGGCTGTGGCGGGCAGATCACAAGGTCAGGAGATCAAGACCATCCTGGCCAACATGATGAAATGCTATCTCTACTAAAAATACAAAAATTAGTCGGGCGTGGTGGCAGGCAACTGTAGTCCCAGCTACTCGGGAAGTGGAGGCAGAAGAATCGCTTGAACCCGGGACGCGGAGGTTGCAGTGAGCCGAGATGGCACCACTGCACTCCAGCCTGGGTGACAGAGTGAGACTGCATTTCAGCAAAAACAAACAAACAAACAAACAAAAAACCTCTGTTCTTTGAGACTCCATCTCAAGAAACAAAAACAAACAAACAAAAAACACTTAAGTGTGTCTCACTGGCTTAATTTAATTCCACAACAGTCAGCAGGTAGGGTCATGACTACGATCATGTTCATTTATAGAGGCGAAAAAATGGAGATTCAGAGAGGGAAAGGGGCTTGATCAGCATCACACAACCTGCGATAGGGAGGTGGGATCTGGCCCCAGCCCCTCCCACTTGGTGTCTCCTCTCCTGCAGAAAGGTGGTGGTGCCCTCCTGCACTCAGTCAAGGCCAAGACCCAACCAGCAGTCAAGAACATGTACCGCTCGGTGAGGCTGAGCTGGACAGGCCACTCTCGCTGGGGTGACGAGGGGGAGGGGACGGAGGACACTTTGTCCTCCCAAGGATGGAGTATTTTGACCCTGGCAGACACTTTAAACACAAATGATTTAATCAGAACTGAACCAGCAGTTAAACCCTTAACAACTCTTCCCCCTTTTATTTTTTTATTTATTATCCTCATTTTTGTTGGAATCCTACCCCCCAACCCCCCTGTAAAATTGACAGCCAAGATTCACTGGCAAACATTCTTTGTCCTTGGATGCCACAATTCCAGGTTCTGCCTTTTTTCTCCCAAGCTCAGAAATTTCCTGGGGCCAGTTTTTGCAGCTCAAAATTGTCCATGCGATTTTATTCTTCACCGCTTTGAGACAGGAACACCTTGCCCTGTTTTGCCATTCCACATTTTATTTGGGGATGACTTCCTCCAGGAATACTAATTTTATATTAGTAAAGGGGTGATAGTTTGCATTGACTTCTTAGGTGGTGTATGGCGGGTGGTGAACATATTTGAGACACGCAGATGGCAAAATAAAGCTATCTTAGGGGACAGAAGGCTGAGCTCTCAAATGCCCAGGATCCCACCACCCTCGGGTAATTCTCTCTCCACTGCTTTATAGGCCAAGAGTGGCTTGAAGGGGGTGCAGAGCCTTCTAATGTATAAGGTAAGACCAACCAGCCAGGTTCAGTGGCTCACCCCTGTAATCCTGGCACTTTGAGAGGCCGAGGCAGGAGGACCGCTTGAGTCCAGGAGTTTGAGACCAGCTTGGGTAATATAGTGGGACCTTGTCTCCACAAAAAAAAATTTTAAATTAGCTGAGTATGGATTGCTTGAGTCCAGAAGGCGGAGGTTGCAGTAAGCTGAGACAGCACCACTGCACACCAGACTGGGTGACAGAGAAAGACCCTGTTTCAAAAAAAAGAAGACTGGCTGGGCGCAGTGGCACCCTCCTGTAACCCTAGCACTTTGGGAAGCTAAGGAGGGCCGATCGCTTGAGGTCAGGAGTTTGAGACCAGCCTGCCCAACATAGAGAAATCCTGGCCGGGCGCGGTGGCTCAAGCCTGTAATCCCAGCACTTTGGGAGGCCGAGACGGGTGGATCACGAGGTCAGGAGATCGAGACCATCCTGGCTAACACGGTGAAACCCCGTCTCTACTAAAAATACAAAAAATTAGCCGGGCGAGGTGGCGGCGCCTGTAGTCCCAGCTACTTGGGAGGCTGAGGCAGGAGAATGGCGTGAACCCGGGAGGCGGAGCTTGCAGTGAGCTGAGATCCGGCCACTGTACTCCAGCCCGGGCGACAGAGCAAGACTCCGTCTCAAAAAAAAAAAAAAGAGAAATCCTGTCTCTACTAAAAAAAATACAAAAATTAGCCAGCCGTGGTGGTGGGCACCTGTAATCCTAGCTACTCAGGAGGCTGAGGCACGAGTATTGCTGGAACCCAGGAGGTCGAGGGCAGTGAACCGGGATCGTGCCACTGCACTCCAGCCTGGGTGATAGAGAGAAACTCTGTCTCAAAAAAAAAAAGAAGAAGAAGAAGAAGACTGGCCGGGCGTGGTGGCTCACGCCTGTAATCGCAGCACTTTGGGAGGCCGAGGTAGGTGGATCACTTGAGATCAGCAGTTTGAGACCAGCCTAACCAACATGGTGAAACCCCATCTCTACTAAAAATACAGAATTAGCTGGGCATGGTGGTGTATGCCAGCTACTTGGGAAGCTGAGGCACGAGAACCGCTTGAACCTGGGAGGCAGAGGTTGCAGTGAGCCAAGATTGCACCATGCACTCCAGCCTGGGCAACATGAGTGAAGCTTCATTTAAAAAAAAAAAAAAAAAAAAAAAAAGGCCAGGCGCGGTGGCTCACTCCTGTAATGTCAGCACTTTGGGAGGCCAAGTCTTCAAAAAAAAAAAAAAAAAAAAGACTAACTAAAGACCAATGGTAGGGGGTGATGGGGAGACTTCATGGCAGAGGTTCCCAGTTCATGCATTCTCTTCCTAGGATGGGGACTCTATCTTACAGAGGGGGGGCTCTCTGAGGGCCCCAGCCCTCACCAGTCGCTCAGACCGCCTGCAGCAACGCCTCCCAATCACTCGGCACTTTGGACAGGTGAGAGCGCCCCCTTCCCCCATGCACACACCTGGAATTATCACTGAATCCTCCATCCATCCCAGTCCCCATCCAGACATCTCACCTCCTTCTTCAACTTCCCTAATATGTGGCACCCACTTCACACTCACCCTCCTTCAGCAAGCCTCAGCCCCCTGATTCTGCAGTCTCCTGAGGTCCTATCACCCCCACCCTTTGCAGAACCGGCCCCTTCGCCCCAGCAGGAGACGCCAGCTGGAAGAGGGACCTTCCGAGCCCCCAGGGGTGGGGTAAGGCTAAAAGGGAACAGCAGTGTTGAAAGTGGGAGGCCAGGACTGATGGGGAAGAGGGTCCCCGAACTCCAGAGCAGCCTGACCAGGGCTGGGGGGGTCTCGGGCAAATATCTGAGTCTGCCCATCCTCACCCAGGACACCCCCCCTGAGTCCTGAGGATGAGGGGTGCCCATGGGCAGAAGAAGCTCTGGACAGCAGCTTCTTAGGGTCTGGAGAAGAACTGGATTTGTTGAGTGAGATTCTGGACAGTCTTAGCGTGGGAGCCAAGAGTGCAGGCAGCCTGAGACCGAGCCAGAGTTTAGACTGCTGTCACAGAGGAGACCTGGACAGCTGCTTCAGCCTGGTGAGAGCCTCGCCCACTCCCCCAACCCCGCCCCAAGTCTTCCCCTAATGGTCCATCCAACTTGCCAGCCCCTCTGCCATCTAAAAGCCACAACTTCCCTATCCATCCCACCTAGCCTAACATACCAAGATGGCAACCAGACGATAAGAAACTACCAGAGCCAGAGGCCCAGCCCCTGTCCCTGCCATCCCTGCAAAACACCTCATCTTTGGATGCCACCAGCTCTTCAAAGGACCCCAGGTCCCAGCTAATACCCTCAGAGTCCGACCAAGAAGTCATCTCTCCATCCCAGTCCTCAACAGCTTCTGCAGACCCAAGCAGCCGAGGGGACCCCGAACCCTCTCCTCTCCCAGAGCCCCTAATTCTTCATCTCGCCCCTTCCCACAAGGCAGCTGAAGATTCTAGAACCCAGGAAAACCCCGCTTCCTGCTTCTCCACTGCACCCACTGAGCCCAGCCCTCCAGAAAGCCCCCAAATTCTGGCCCCCACAAAGCCCAACTTTGATATAGCCTGGACGTCCCAGCCCCTTGATCCTTCCTCAGACCCCAGTTCTCTGGAGGACCCCAGAGCCCGGTCTCCCAAGGCCCTGCTAGCAGAGCACGCTCACCTCCAGCCACTCGAGGAACCAGGAGCCCTGACTTCCCCTGCTACATCCACCAGCAACTGGCAAAACCTCCAGCCCAGCAGCCGGCCCAGAGTCGCTGATCTTAAGAAGTGCTTTGAGGGTTAAGAATCAGGGATCCGGGAGAGACCCCAGTCCCTCAGTAAAGCCACAAGAGTCCAAAGCTGGTTTTTTCCTGGTGAATTTCTCTGGTGCCCTCATTCTGCTCAGAAATCCATCCCACTCACCTCTGTCTTCCAAGGGCAGCCTCTCTAACTGACTCATAGCGGGGAATTCCAGGAAGCCTCCTGCTCCTCTAGAATCCCAGCAACCTTACAGTTCCTCTCGGCATTCATGACTTCCATCTCAGCTAATGCTCCCACCAGCTCAAACACACCAATAAAGCTTTTATTACATCTTACTACTAATTTTATATACATATATAAAAGTGAATAGCCCCATCCTCTCCTGACCTCAGGGGCAGAGTCTTGAAGTACCTTCTTCCCTGCTATTCTTAAGCACTGGGTGGATCTGACTGCCCGGAGAGGGCACTGCCTTTCCCCAAGGTCATACAGCAATGAAGGGAGACAGATGCAGGAGAGGGGACCTAGATGGGCAGGCAGCCCCGCACCTTCTCCTTGGAGTCCTGAGGGGCCCGGGCCTCAGCTGCATGGGAGAACTGAAAGAAAGGAGAGGGGGCTGTGGAGCCTGCAGGACACACAGAGAAAAGTTGGTTCCGCAAGCGGGGAGGTGGGTCCCGAGCCCCAGCACCCTGAGCTGCAGGCACAGCCAAGCAGAGGCAACATGCTGCACAGAGCCCACCAGGTGGGTGCCCCCAGCCTCTCCCCACAAGTCCTCCTGAGCCATCAGAGGCTGGTGTCTCGGTGGCAGCTGCAGTGTACAAGCCAGCACCCCGCAGTCCTGGGCAGTATTGGTGACTGCAGCAGGCCCCAGCGTTCAGATGAGCCGCTCTTCCGGCGGCAACTTGAGGTTGGGGGTCGGTGGCACACGGGCACCCACCTGCTCCTCGCTGCTGGGCCGGTAGGTGCCCTCCGTCTGCCGCTTCTCCCGAAGCTTCCACACCAGCAGTGCCAGCCCCACAGCCAGGAGCAAGATGGCCAGGATGGAGAAGACCACAATGATAGCAGTGATGGCCCCCTGAGACTTCAGAGAGGGGACAGGTGTGAATCACCCGGCCTGGGTAGCCTGTCCACCTCCACCTGAATTGCACCCCCCTCATCACCCCCCAGCCCACAACACACACATATATCTGCCACTTTTGGTAATCTGAGCCCCACACTGGGTCTTCCTGGATCCCTACCTACCTTATCTGGGGTGCTAAGGCTCCCCCTCACCTGCCATGTCTGGGACACCCCTCACAAGCACCTGCCATGTCTGGGACTTGGGCTATTTTTTTTTTTTTTTTTTTTTTTGAGACAGAGTCTTGCTCTGTCACCCAGGTTGGAGTGCAGTGTCACGATCTCAGCTCCCTGCAACCTCCGCCTCCTGGCCTCAAGTGATTATCCCTGCCTCAGCCTCCCGAGTAGCTAGGATTACACACGTGCGCCACCCTGCCTGGCTAATTTTTTGTATTTTTAGTAGAGATGGGGTTTCACCATGTTGGCCAGGCTGGTCTCAAACTCCTGACCTCACGATCTGCCTGCCCCGGCCTCCCAAGGTGCTAGGATTACATGTGTGAGCCACCGTGCCCAGCCGGGACTCCTGCTTTCATCATATCTACCAAGTCTGAGCTCCTTGCTTCCCCACCCACCTGAGAGGCATATGGGGTTCCTGAGCCCCCACATCTGACAGCTACAGTATTCCTGCCTACTCCCTCTAGGGTCTCCTAGTCTTCCTGGTCTAAGACTTCAGGTCTCTCCTACTTAGAGCTCTCCAAAGCCACCCTGACCTGCCACCTCTGGGGGAAGGGGGTGTCCAGTCCTCTCTACATGCTATATGTGTGACCCCTGGATAACATCCTTGCTGCCATCTTCCCACATATACCTCCAACTCACCAAGTTGCCATTGGAGCTGGAGCTGGTGGGTGAAGGCACAACAGTGTTATTGTCATTTGCAGAAGGGGTCAATACTGTGGAGGCTGAAGGCAGAGAATAAATCAGTCTCCATCTTTCTCTCCCATCCCCGCCCATGGGCACCTGCTTTGGGCATTCCCCTTCACCTCCCCACAGCAAGTCCCAGTTCAAACTCTGCCTTTCATTCGCACAGAGACAGTGGGCGCCTTGCAAGCAGGACCTGTCCCTCGGGTGTTTGCTCCTCTGGACACCCCCCAACCCAGCCCAGCAGAGCCCAGTAGGGTGTCCGGAAGTCCAACCCTCCCCCACTCACCACCTGGCCCTGGGCCCTTAAGGATCTGGGCGGGCCTAGCTTTTCCCTGGACTGTCTGACTCACACCTCCCCCCAGGCTCCCAAAACAAATCTATGACTGAATGGCTGGGGTCTACACCTTCAGCCAACCGGGTCCACCGGGCTTGGCAGGCCTCCTCCCAGCTCCCAGTTCACCCAAAACACCTGCACTATGCCAGGACTCAGGTCCACAGCCCTTACCTCCCACCAAGTCCTACTTAGGAGCCTCCACTACCACACACAATTCCACCTCGCTCAGGAACTCAGGTCTCCTAGACCAACTCCCAGGGTCCAAGGAAGAAACTAGAAATCTTAATCTCCCTGAGCCCTAACCCTGTAGACCCCTCCCCAAGGTATTTCTTACCCGCTTCCCAATTCTTGACCCTCTCTGTGCCCCAGATACCCAGCGCTTCTAAGCCACGTCCCCAGCAGAGATCCAGGAATCCGGACCCCTCCCCCCAGAGCTCTCAGCTGGTACCTACTTTGCCCCCAGACTCGGCCCCAGCGGGCCAGCAGGAACGGCAGGCCCAGCACCAGGAGCAGCCCCAGCCCGGGGTTCGCCATGGGCTGGGTGGCGGGTTGGCAGCGCCGAGGAAGGGGCTTCACGCGCGCGCCCCTCCTACCGCATCTCCGGCCAGGGGCACCTGCGACGGGGCACCTGGGGGCAGGAGAAGGAGAGAGGCCTGGGCATTGGGATCGGGGTCTGGACCCGGGCGCAGGCCCACAGGAGAAACAACTGGCGCCAGGGCACCCATGAGTCCCGCCCCGCCCCAGCCGCCAGAGGTCAGCGATTAAAGATTAACTCCCGGGAGCGCGTTCCTGGGCTGGGGAAAGGAAGGGGACGGGACGGGTAGGGTGGACGGGCGAGGGCGCAGGCCTAGCGGTGCGTCCTGCTTTCCTACCTGGCCCGGGCGTCTTTGACCTAGCTCAGGTTCCTGGTCCGTGCCTCTCCCTCGAACCCTCGGTCCGTCGGTCGGTCTTTGGGTCCGATCCCACCGGCTCCGCCCGCTCACGTGACCCGGAAAGTTTAGTCACTCACCTGGGAGGAGAGCGCACTTCCGGCTTGTGCACCTGAGCCTCGATAAGAGGGCGGAGCCAAGAAGGGGGCGGGGCCGCGCTGCGGGCGCACCTGTAACTGGACCCCAGTCCCTTAACGGGGATGCGGGGAGGGAGTCCGCGGAAGCAAGCAGGTGTGAGGGGAACCTCACACCTGCATTGCGAGCCATGTGTAGGAGCGCACAGGTGTGGAGACGCACGGGGTATGTATGTACCCGTGCACGAGGCACTCCTGCCTAGGCCAGACTTGGATGGGTGAGCGCTCAATGAGAAAAAACACCTGCCCAGGCGCAATGGCTCACACCTGTAATCCCAACACTTTGAGAGGCTGAGGCAAGAGGATCGCTTGAGGCCAGGAGTCCGAGACCAGCCTGGGCAACACAGCGAGGCCTCATTCTCTACCAAAAAAAAAAAAAAAGAAGAAGAAGAAGAAGAAGAAAATAAGCCCGGGACTGTGGCGTGATCCTGTAATCCCAGCGCTTTGAAAGACCAAAGCAAGAGAATCACTTGAGGCCAGGAGTTCGAGATCAGCCTGGCCCACATAGGGAGCCCCATCTTTACAAAAGAATAAGAAAATTAGCCGGATGTGATGGCACGCACCTGTAGTCCCAGCTACTTGGGAGGCTGAGGTGGGAGGATGGATTGAGCCCAGGAGTGGAGGTTACAGTGAGTGAGCTATGATTGTACCACTGTACTCCAGCCTGGGTGACAAAGTGAGACCCTGTCTCTTAAAAAATTTTTAAAAGATAAAACACCTGTACGGTTAACACCTGTGTGGAATCAAACCTGTACAGAAGACAACTGCACAGGCATTCACATATAAGAACACTCAGAAGGCCGGGCGCGGTGGCTCAAGCCTGTAATCCCAGCACTTTGGGAGGCCGAGACGGGTGGATCACGAGGTCAGGAG
>NW_012115377.1:3820131-3822971 GCF_000951035.1 Colobus angolensis palliatus | reverse complement strand
ACAAGATCCCCTCCTGAGGACCCTTGTGTGACGAGTGATGATTAAAGAATAATTAGGCCAGGCCGGGCGCGGTGATTCACGCCTGTAATCCCAGCTACTTGGGAGGCTGAGGCAGGAGAATCGCTTGAACCCTGGAGGTGGAGGTTGCAGTGAGCCGAGATCATGCCACTGCACTCTAGCCTGGGTGACAGAGCAAGACTCTGAAAAAAAAAAAAAAAAAGAGAAAAGAAAAGAAATATGACCAAATGGATACACACCACCAGGGTGGACAAGATCTCTACAGAACATGCCTGCATTGTCATCACAAACAGTTAAGGCACTCTGAGGTGGAATAGACCTGTTTTAGGAACACATCTGCATGGCTCACCTAGGAAATATACAGCACTTGTATTGGGGAATGACTGGGGTGTCAGTGTCTTGTAAATATCCATAGGAGACATACCTGCATTTACGTAGACCTATATGGGGCTTGGTTATATGGAAACATACCCAGATGGGTGTATACTTAACTGAAACACACCTATGGGGCGGGAGACTGTAGAATGCATTCATGGGTGGAGGGAAACCTGTTCAGAAACATACCTGTGAGGTAAGGGAAAGCGCCTTGTAGGAGGAACACCTGTATGGGATTGAGCTCAAGTGAGGGGAAGAACTTGGAACTTCTGCATGGGGCACACTCACATTGACGCACATCTGTGGGTAAAACCATCAGGGCAGGGGCTCACATATACTGAGGCCCACCTGTCAAGGATGTATCTGTGAGAAAACACCTATTTGGGGGCACTTACATGGAAGAAAACCTCTGTATCACTCCATGCTGTATGGCACCTGCAAGGAACAACTGTGAATGAAAACCTCTGCTAGGGGCGTCTCTTAGAAGAGACTCATTTGTCTGGGGCACACCTGTTCCAGCACACCTGTCTAGGCAGAGGCTGGGAGTGAACCAAATGTGCCCTCACGGCTGTATCTTTGTTTTCTTTCTCTCTCTCTTTCTTTTTTTTTTTAAATTATTTATTTATTGTTTGTAGACATGGGTGTCTTGCTATATTGCCCAGGCCGGTCTCGAACTCCTGACCGCAAGCGATCCTCCCATCTCGGCCTCCCAAAGTGCTAGAATTAGAGGCCTAAGCCACTGAGCCTGGCCAATGCTGTATCTTTGGATAAACGATGATGATAATAACAAGATCCCCTCCTGAGGACCCTTGTGTGACGAGTGATGATTAAAGAATAATTAGGCCAGGCCGGGCGCGGTGATTCACGCCTGTAATCCCAGCACTTTGGGAGGCTGAAGCAGGAGGATCACCTGAGATCACGAGTTCGAGACCAGCCTGGTCCCCATGGTGAAACCCCCATCTCTACTAAAAATACAAAACTCACGGCTGGGTGCGGTGGCTCATGCCTATAATCTCAGCACTTTGGGAGGCCGAGGCGGGTGGATCACGAGGTGAAGAGTTCAAGACCAGCCTGGCCAACATGGTGAAACCCTGTCTCCACTAAAAATAAAAAAAATTAGCTGGGCCTGGTGGCGGGCGCCTGTAATCCCAGCTACTCGGGAGGTTGAGGCAGGAGAATCGTTTGAACCCGGGAGGCGAAGGTTGCAGTGAGCCGAGGTCGCGACTTTGCGCTCCAGCCTAAGCAACAACAGAGAAACTCCGTTTCAAAAAAAAAAAAAAGATTAATTTCTTCTAGGGGATAGAGTGATGGTTAAGGATCCCAGATCTCTTTAAACCCCTACTTTGCCCCTTAGTGGGCATCAGGACTGGGGAGAATGAGTTAACCTCCGTTTCCTTATCTGCAAAGTGCGAACGCCAGTACCACCTACCTTATAGGGTTTCGGCAACGACGACGCGAGAGGTGAGTAAAAGCCCTGGCATGTGCAACGCACTGAATCAAAGTGAGCTTTTGTTATGATTATTCGCTGTCAAGTGGTCTGGGCTCCCTTCCCCCTAATGGTGAATAGGGAAACTGCGCCTGAAACTAGTAGTAGGGACATTCCGCAGGTGCAGCGAGTGCTACAGGCTAGAGCCCCGCCTCCAGCGCTCGAACACTGGGATCCTCAACCCCGCGCCCGGGACATTGAGCCACCCCCTTCCCCATGCCGCGCAGCGTCTGAATGCGGCCACGGCCTCTTTAAGATTGCCTGGCAGGTTGTTGGACTACGGGCAGGAGGCAGCCGGGGGTCCGCGGAGAGGCCCCGCCCAGGTGGGAGAAGAGGCGGGGCGGGCGGGCTCAGCCCAGGCGGCGCTGACCAATAGGAAACCGACTTTGCAGCCGCGCCGCGTGTTGATTTTCTGTTTCCCGGTCTGAGTGGGACCGAGAAAGGAGGCGCGCGGGCGGGAGGAAGGGACGGTGGGAGCGCATAGCGCCTGAATCTTCTGTTTCTGCGGCCGAGAGGAGAAGGTGTCAGGCGTGGGCGGGCAGAGAGCGAGCGAGATGTTGCAGGGTTCTTGCGTGCGTCTAGCAGAAGCGAGAACTTGAGTTCCTGAAGATTAGTGGGTGTGGCGGGGAGGTCAAGTGGAAGGGGATTATGAAACCCAATCCCCGACAGCTCTCTACCTTGCCCCCTTGGGCAAAGGGGGAAAGGGTAAACTGAGGCACGCAGAGGCGGAACTCTGAGACCGCTGAGCTCCCTAGCCCCTCTTCCCAGAAAGAATTCTTGTGTTCCCTCGGCTGTGCAATACCAGACCAGCCCAGACATTCCCTCCCCACGCCCCCAGCTCCGCCCTCGGTCCCCTCCCCCCAATGCGGGTCGGGGGAGGAGACGCAAGTTCTGGCGCGGGCGGCGACGGCTAGCAGTCACCACCTCCCGCAAGTGCCAGAGCCGAGCGGACTGCGCGGAG
>NW_012115377.1:3811845-3819671 GCF_000951035.1 Colobus angolensis palliatus | reverse complement strand
AGCCCGGGTGACGCGGAGCGGCGGCAGCGCTGGGGTCGCCTGTTCGAGGAGCTGGACAGTAACAAGGATGGCCGCGTGGACGTGCACGAGTTGCGCCAGGGGCTGGCCAGGCTGGGCGGGGGCAACCCAGACCCCGGCGCCCAACAGGTACCCCCACTCCCGGGGACCTCCTCCCCTCCCGGCCCCGCCCGCTCCCGGTCACCCATGCCCCTGAATGGGGCGGCCGGAGCCCAGGGACTACCTGTGGCTGGACTCCAGGGTCTGTGTCTTTATCTCCTTCCCCCTGCCCACTCGTGTTTGGCCTAACGGGGTCGGTCAAGACAGGGCCGCCGAGGCCCCAAGCCTGCAATTCCGCGGCCAACACCCGATGCCCCCTCCCGGGTAGCAGGGGGCGTCTGCCTGGGAAGAGATGGGGGAGCTTTTCTGCCCTCTGCCCGGGACACACCCTCCTGCGGACTGCACAGCCCAAGACGTACCCTGCTCCCACCTCCAGGAGACACACCCTCCATCCTCTGGGCACCTACTGCCCTGGCCTGCAGCTGCCCCCGTCCCTGTGTTTACATTCCCTGGCCTGCCCTTTCATGGACTGTTCACAGGCCTGGCTCACTGTCCCGGGTTGCCCCAGCCAGGGACCCAATCCTGTCTGTGGTCACCGGCAGCTGGAAATGCACTTATCACAAGGACTTGCCCCCCCGCCACCCCCACCTCCACCTTGCAGGCCCTTCCCACACCTGTAGCCCCAGATCGCTCTAAAACAACCACAGCGTCCCCGAGACCAGTCCAACCTCCCACTTCCCAACTGGGAAAAACCAAGGCCTCAGCCACTCTGCTTGGTTCTCTCCTACCCCACATCACCCAGGGCTGCCTCCAAAGGGAACTCCTAGGACCCCCATGTGGACAGGGATTTTTAAAGAGGCAGTTGGGTTCAACAGGAATGAGGTACCTAAAACAAAATAAAAAATAAAAACAAGGGACAGCTGGGAGGACAGGCTTTAGAGACGAGAACCCAAGGTTACCATTTCCTGGTTCTGTGACCTTGAACTGGTGGCTTGACCTTGCAGAGCCTCAGTTTGCTCACCAGGAAAACTAGACCATTGACACCCACGGCACAGACCTGTGGTGGCTGTAGGGATCTGACTGAGAAGCTAGCTGACTGAGGGAGAACTGACCCCTTCCTCAAGGCACTGGGGGCTCTGGGCTCCTAAGACATAAGGTGACGTGCGTCCCCTCCAGATCAGGAGCAGGTTCCTGGAGTCACCTCTTTCCCCTTTTCCTCCGCCAGGGTATCTCGTCTGAGGGTGACGCTGACCCAGATGGCGGGCTTGACCTGGAGGAATTTTCCCGCTACCTGCAGGAGCGGGAACAGCGTCTGCTGCTCATGTTTCACAGTCTTGACCGGAACCAGGACGGTAAGGTCCTGCGGCCTGCCTGCAGGCCCCCAGGGATAGGGCTGTGGGGGCCCTAGAGACATCAGTGGGGTTAGAACTGGCAGCCTAGGAGGAGAGGGGGAGGGCCGCTTCTCCCGGATGACTCACAGGCTATTTCAGGAGCGCTCCTCACCCCCCCAGCTAGGTGGTTCGAGGCCCAGCCAGCCCATCCCACCTCCTTTCCCTTCTGGGGCAGAACTCTGATAATTACCCTTAGGTTTTTCTAGGGGGCAAAAATACCCCATGCTGTTCCTGGGTACCCAGTAGGACAGAGAGCCCCTCAGAGCAGCATCTGGGTTGCGGATATTGCCTCTCAATTCCCCATGGCATAGAGACCCCCAATTACCCCTGGATTCCTTCATTCATTCACAGAACAGAGAAGCCCCCCCAGTATTTCCCAGTTCTACCTCTCTGGCCCCAGTGAGTCAGGGATCCCCCCACAGCCCTGCTGCAAGCCTTGTCCTAGGTTTCTGGAGCCCCTGATCTTGCTAGACCACCTCCATTCCAAGCTGTTCTGATTCTTGGTCCTGGGGCTCCCCAGGTGTCCTCACACGCACATGCTTCCCCACCTCCGGTCCCCTCCCCAGGTCACATTGACGTCTCTGAGATCCAACAGAGTTTCCGGGCTCTGGGCATTTCCATCTCGCTGGAGCAGGCGGAGAAAATTCTGCACAGGTGAGTCACTGGGGGTCTGGAATCCAAAGTAACTCAGGACACAGTGACCCCTTGGCCATCTCTGTCTTCTGGGCTCCAGACCTAGTCCCAAGGAGGATACAGCTGAGAGGCTGGGGCTTTGAAGTCAGACAGATCTGGCCAGGTGCAGTGGTTTGCATCTGCAATCCCAGCACATTGGGAGATGGAGGCAGGTGGATCACCTGAGGTCAGGAGTTCGAGACCAGCCTGGTCAACATGGTAAAACCCCATCTCTACTAAAAATACAAACATTGGCCAGGCGTGGTGGCACATGCCTGTAATTCCAGCTATCTGGGAGGCTGAGGCAGGGGAATTGCTTGAACCCAGGAGGCAGAGGTTGCCGTGAGCCGAGATCGCACCATTGCACTCCAGGCTGGGTGACAGAGCGAGACTCCATCTCAAAACAAAAGAAAAAAAAAGAAAAAAGAAAATGATGGCAATACTGCTATGTCTCCAATAGGGCTGATATGAGGACTTGAACCTCCCAAACTGCAAAACCTAGCAGAACTTCACCCAAGCCTAGCCCACCCCCAGGCACTGAGCCTGTCCTCCTCCACCCTCACTCTTCCCCCCAGCATGGACCGAGACGGCACAATGACCATTGACTGGCAAGAATGGCGCGACCACTTCCTGTTGCATTCGCTGGAAAATGTGGAGGACGTGCTGTATTTCTGGAAGCATTCCACGGTGAGGTGGGGGTGGCTTTCCCTGGCTGAAGGCTGTGCCCTCTTCCCCAGGGGGGCCTTGCTCCGATCTCCCCAGGGCTTGGACGGGCTGGGCCAGGACTTTCCAGAAGGAGAAGGCACTGGCAGCAGCTGAGGGATGAGGGTCTGTTCCTCTCTTTCTACACTTGGGGTTCAAGGGTCCCATTTGGGACATCTCTGCTGTCTGATTGAAGCGCAGCCCTTGAGACTTACATCGGGGCCTCTGGGGACAGCGTGCGGGGGTTGCGGGTGCAGGAAAGAAAGAGCTCACCAGATGGGGCACCAGGCCTCCCACCTTCCACCCACACAGCTCCCTTCTGCTGGGTTCTCTGCCTGGATAAAGGATTCTACCGCTGAACGGAATCGTTCAAAAACCACAGTCTTGGCTGGGCGCGGTGGCTCACGCCTGGAATCCCAGCACTTTGGGAGGCCGAGGCAGGCGGGTCACGAGATCAGGAGATCGAGACCATCCTGGCTAACATGGTGAAACCCCATCTCTACTAAAAATACAAAAAAAATTAGCCAGGCATAGTGGCGGGCGCCTGTAGTCCCAGCTACTAGAGAGGCAGAGGCAGGAGAATGGTGTGAACCTGGGAGGCAGAGCTTTCAGTGAGCCAAGATCATGTCACTGCACTCCAGCCTGGGCGACAAAGCCAGACTCCATCTCAAAAAAAACAAAAAAAAACACCACGATCTTCAGAGGATCCAGTGGGAGCCACTAGAGAGGGTAGTGGGGATTTGCTGTAGATCCCTAGTTCCCGGGTGAAGTATCTATGAGCAATGTGTCCGGTAGGATCTGATGGCATCCGGAGGGGGATCCATCTGTGGGATCCGATGAGAACCTCTTTGGAGATCCAGAGACTCCCACCCCAAAGGATTCATGGGGACTTTGGTTGGAAATTCTAGACAGGAGGTAATTCCTGCACAGGGATTCCCTGTGGAGGAGATCGCTGTGAGATCTGGTGGGTCCCTGAGAAGGATCTGCTGGGGTCCTTATATGGGCGGTGCCTGGTAAGATCTTATATGGCCCTGGAGGGATCTTCTGGAATCATTATATGGAAAACCCTTGAGTGGGATCTTTCAGTAGAATCTCATTTGCCCTGGAGGGATCTTTATTTGCTGTTAGAGACAGGGTCTTACTCTGTTGCCCAGGCTGGAATGCAGTTGTATGATCATAGCTCATTGTAGCCTTGAACTCCTGGGCTCAAGCAGTCCTTCCGCCTTGGCCTCCTGAGTAGCTGGCACTACAGGCACATGCCTGGCCAATTTTTGTAGAGATGGGATCTTGCTCTGTTGCCCAGGCTGGTCTTGAACTCCTGGCCCCAAGGAATTCTCCCACCTTGGCCTCCCAAAGTGCTGGGATTACAGATGTGAGCCACCACGCCCAGCCTGGAGGGATCTTTATGTGGCAGATACTTGAATAGGATTCTTTAGTGGGATTTGGCAGATCCTATGGTCGGATTTGGTAGGATATTGGGATCTTCTAAGGAGGCTGCTAGGTTAGATGCTTTGGTGACACCTGGTAGGACCCAACAGGACTCTTCTGGGATCTCCAAGCAAGAGTCATTGGCAGACTCTAGGGTATCCTAGGATTCATGGAGGAAACTCCCCTATTTAGGAATGAGTCACATCTCCCTGTCCCTACCATGGCATGACACCCCCAGCACCTGTATCTTCAGGTCCTGGACATTGGCGAATGCCTGACAGTGCCGGATGAGTTCTCAAAGCAGGAGAAACTGACGGGCATGTGGTGGAAGCAGCTGGTGGCTGGCGCAGTGGCAGGCGCCGTGTCACGGACAGGCACGGCCCCTCTGGACCGCATCAAGGTCTTCATGCAGGTGAGGGACCCTGGAGAGATCTGCCCCCTCCCCAAGGCCTGACACCTGGGAGGGGACCTCCAAGCTGTTGTCTCCCCCTTCAGGTCCATGCCTCAAAGACCAACCGGCTGAACATCCTGGGGGGGCTTCGAAGCATGGTCCTTGAGGGGGGCATCCGCTCCCTGTGGCGCGGCAATGGTATTAACGTACTCAAGATTGCCCCCGAGTCAGCTATCAAGTTCATGGCCTATGAGCAGGTGAGGGCAGGTACAGGGAGGAATGTACTTGCCACAGGAAAGACTGGGCTGTACATAAAGATTTACGGGATTGGCTTGGGGGGTGGGTGGTGAACACAGTTCCCCAGGATCAGGCATCTGCTCTGCATGAATGCCCACAGCAGGCCAGTTCTGTGGAAGCCAGGAGAACAGTGGAGTGCAAGGAAGGTTCAACCCCCATGGTCCTACCCATCCCTGTGTCTCCCCGCCTCAGATCAAGAGGGCCATCCTGGGGCAGCAGGAGACGCTGCATGTGCAGGAGCGCTTCGTGGCTGGCTCCCTGGCTGGTGCCACAGCCCAAACCATCATTTACCCCATGGAGGTGAGAAGGAGGGACCCCAGCGGAGGCCCCACGGCAGGGTGGGGGGCCTGCTGTACCCATCTCACTCCGCATTTCATGATATCCATTAGGATTATACCTTTGTCTCTCTGATTTGGAGTATGGGTCATCAGAGTAATGCTATTTCAGATGTAGCCTGTCTGGGTATTACAACTGAGATATAATTTCTGGGGAAGGTAGTGTTGGTTATCCTTGTTTGGACGGTAGTTGCAGGAGCCAGCTGTTTATCAATATGCGTCCTCTAAGGATAGGGTGCACGTTCCCAGGGACGTTGTGTCTAGGTGTCACCAACTGTTTATGAATATGCCTCTTCTAAGGATAGACTGTCCTAGCTACGTGTTTTCAGATAAATTATTTCAGGTTTCAGGTTATGCAGTGTATTGTTCAGATTCTGAAAGTGACAGAAAACTTAAATCATGTCAACTGGGCACGATGTCTAGCACCTGTAATCCCAGTGCTTTGGGATGCCGAGGCAGGTGGATTGCCTGAGGTCAGGAGTTCGAGACCAGCCTGACCAACATGGTGAAATACCATCTCTCCTAAAAATACAAAAATTAGCTGGGGATGGTGGTGGGCGCCTGTAATCCCAGATACTCAGGAAGCTGAGGCAGGGGAATGACTTGAACCTGGGAGGCAGTGGTTGCCGTGAACCAAGATCGTGTCACTGCACTCAGCCTGGGCAACAGAGTAAGACTCCATCTCAAAAAAAAAAAAAGAAAGAAAAACTTCAATCACGTCAACAAAGTCTACAGATGAGCATTTCAGGCTGAGATGGTAGCTTCAGAGTGTCAGAGATGCAGGTTCTTTCTGTCTATCTTGTTACACAACCTCATGGACCAATGTGGCTGCTTGTGCTCCGTTCATCACATTCCATAGTCCAGCCAAGAAGGAAGAAGAGACAAAAGAGGAAACACCTCCCCACCTCTAAGGATGCTTTCTGAACCTCATGTGTACCTCTTTCTCTTCCTTCTATTTCTTTGGCTAGGACATAGTGACATAGCCACATACCCAGAGCATCTGGGAAATGTCATCTTTCCTTCTAGTGGCTGTGTGCTTGCTAAAAGTTACAGTTTCTCTATGAAAGCAGAAGGGAACAAGATACTGGAGGTCTGGGCGTGATGGCTTATGCCTGTAATCCCAGTCCTTTGGGAGGTGGAAGGATCGCTTGAGCCCAGGATTTCGAGACCAGCATGGGCAACATAGCAAGTCCCCATCTCTACAGAAATGACCAAAAAATAAAATAAAGATATCAGGACACAGTTAGTGGTGGTGCCACATGCGTGCACTTTGGTAGGTGTAACTATTTCTGGGTATAGAGATTTGGGGATAGCAGAAGATTCTGGAGTAGGTGGTTTTTAAAATTCGGTTGTTCTCAGGGCATCGGTTTTCAGGAGTAGCTATTTCTAGGTGTCTTCATTCCTGGATGTAGTGATTTGGTGGGGGCAGCTTTTCCAGGGATAACCGGGTTCTCCCCAGGTGCTGAAGACGCGGCTGACCTTGCGCCGGACGGGCCAGTACAAGGGGCTGCTGGACTGCGCCAGGCGGATCCTGGAGAGGGAGGGGCCCCGTGCCTTCTACCGCGGCTACCTGCCCAACGTGCTGGGCATCATCCCCTATGCGGGCATCGACTTGGCCGTCTATGAGGTCTGTGGGCAGCCCGCCCCTCCCTCCCTGCTCCCCTCTGGGATTTGCCCACAGGACATTTCTTCCCCTTCCCCTGGGGCTGGCTCAGTTGACCTCCTATAGCTAGAGAAAGGCATTTACGAAGTGAGGAGCACCTTGGACCTGGGAATCCTGGGGAACGCTTCCAGGTATTGGACTCTCCCACTTCTCCACTTAATTTTGATTAGCAGTTCAGCCTTCCCGGGTCACCTGAAAGTCAGGGACCACTCTAGCTGACAGAACCATAAGAGCAGGCAAAGATTACAAAAATTAGCCGGGCATGGTGGTGTGTGCTTGTAATCCCAGCTACTCCAAGAGGCTGAGGCATGAGAATTGCTTGAGCCTGGGAGGCAGAGGTTGCAGTAAGCCAACATCCCGCTACTGCACTCCAGCCTGGGCAACACAGCAAGACTCCTTTTCAAAAAAAAAAAAAAGAAAAAGAAAAAGCAGGCAAAGATGAGTCTCAAAGACACCCAACTTCCCCGAAGCAGGTATCGGACCCGGCCTCTGTCTCTAAGTCAAGGTCATCTTCAGGGCCTGCCCATTTGAGCATCTGCTGTTACCATAAGAACCACACCCAATCACCAGCATCTTGAGACCTTTATCAACACAGGCAGGTCCAGACAGTTCTTGCTCTTTTTCTTCCAGGGGCCTTATCTGTGGTTTTTACCTTCTCCTAGTTGGGATCGCCAGGTCTCCCCAGTTAGCATGGTCCTGGATGTCCCCAAGCGTTTCCCCCCAAAATCTTTGTATGCAAGACAAGTCCTGCTTCATGGGCATGTGACCGGTGAAGTCGCAAAGGACCCCATGCTCAGAAGGGCCCTGTGCTTGGTGCAACGCTCTGCTGCTGCTGTCTTGGAATTATTTTTATTTATTTATTTATTTTTGACATGGAGTCTCACTCTTGT